>NC_134785.1:24208509-24226009 GCF_046742065.1 Oratosquilla oratoria
GTCTAGCTTTTGTTTGTGCTGAAAGTATGTATAATGGAATATATTTTTCTTTAAATCTATGAAGGTTGTTGTAGTTCCCCTCTCTCCTGATGTTAAAGAGAAAATATATAGAATAAGGTAGTTTTCTTGTAAGTTGCGTGTTATGTTTAGTATTGGATTATCAGTTCGTCACTTAGCTATTTTCACCTCTAAAGACACTGTAATTGGTGTTGCTGCTGCTGTTGCTGCCGCTGCTGCTGCTGCTGCTGCTGCTGCTACTACTACTGCTACTACTACTACTACTACTACTACTAAACTACTACTAAACTACTACTAAACTACTACTAAACTACTAAACTAAACTACTACTAAACTACTACTATACTACTACTAATAAACTACTAAACTACTACTATACTACTACTACTAAACCATTACTACTAAACTACTACTACTATTACTACTACTAAACTACTACTACACTACTACTGCTACTACTACTAAACTACTACTAAACTACTACTAAACTAAACTACTACTAAACTACTAAACTACTACTAAACTAAACTACTACTAAACTACTAAACTACTACTATACTACTAAACTACTACTACTACTACTACTAAACTACTACTACTACTAAACTACTACTACTACTACTATTACTACTACTAAACTACTACTTAACTACTACTACTAAACTACTACTACACTACTACTACTATTAAACTACTTCTACTAAACTACTACTAAACTACTACTACTACTAAACTACTACTACTACTAAACTAGTACTACTACTACTAAACTAGTACTACTACTACTAAACTAGTACTACTACTACTAAACTAGTACTACTACTACTAAACTAGTACTACTACTACTAAACTAGTACTACTACTACTAAACTAGTACTACTACTAAACTACTACTACTACTAAACTACTACTACTACTAAACTACTACTACTACTGCTGTTATTACTATTTTCTTAATAAAACTATCTCCATCCTCGCGGAACTGTGTGGTAAAAGCAGTCAGGGTCTGCCTCCCAGACTTAGTTCATTGGCCCCTCTTTGGCCAATGGGTGTGGTCGACTACCGTTTTGTATTTTGTATTATTTCACTTTAATGAAGCCTAATATAGAAGTTCATTTATCCTACTTTGTACTACAGTCTGCTCAAAATCGAGATTTTGTACATGTGCTGATGGTGGGGACCTGGTACCTCTACATCTCATCCACGATACAATACTACTTTTTGGTTGTTGTTTCTTTTCTGCCATCACCTCTGCCAGACGAGCGTATAATGTCTTTGCCCTCGGAACCATCCTGTCTAAAGATTATCGTAGTGAATGAGCCCTGGTCCACATTCTTATTCTTATTTTTTCATTCTCGTATCGGGACTGGAACGCCTAAATAGGTTTTTGTAACTGGAGACCATCGGATGATATATTTGTCAAAGAAGGTCATTTGTCCCCGTGTCCAGAAACCTCTTGCGCTGACATCCAATAGTTCTTCATCTGATGTGTTAGAATACGATGCCTAAAGTTCTCCTCTCCTAGTGGGAGTAATATAGGTTCAATGGTCACATCCTTGCATATCGTCCGAAGCATTTGGGTGGTGAGATCCCTTATTTCGTCATGTCTCATGCAGATGAATCCACCCTGTTTGCATATCCTCGCTTGATTTGGATCTAACTATGTACCACAGGGACATCTGTTTGGCAGCCTTTCCAATGGCCATCCATATCTCAAGGCAATGGCGTACGTGAATTCACTTTCGTTTAGGTTTAATCCCTTTGCCGTGATTGGTGTTCCCGTCAGCCAATCGGAGGCCCCATCTTCCTGTACCATAGCTATCTTTCTTTTCATATGGTTCAGTAGCTGATTTAATAGAGTGTGAAGCTCCCCCTTCTGCCTCACTTCCCTCCCCTTTGATATGTTTCTTCTAATTTATCTAATTCCATCCACGTTAATCTCCTGCTGATCTTGTGGCACGATGTTGTTTGTCAGGGGAGGACGTGAGTTTCAGGGAGTTTTGGATTTCCACGTTGGGAAGGTATCCGTCCGTTGGTGATGGTTGGAATTAGCTTACTTCTGATAGTTTCTTCAAGAGAACTAAATAATTCGGTGACGTTCACTACCGTCCTTAAGATGTAATTCTACTTGTGTTTAACACCATATATGAATACGAAATATGCTGCTGCCTGCGGTTCAGTCTTTGCGAGATTGGTTAGTATCCTAACTTCCACCACCCATTCGTTAACTTTGTCTTTGATATATTGTTTTTTAATGGATTCAGAACCGATCACTGCACCGAAATGTATTTCCTCCCCTTTAGTTTCCTTCACTTCACTATCTTTCAAGATATTTTTGGCTTCGTTAAAGTAATCTGAATATACTATGAGGACAGATTTCTTTGCATTCAGGATATAACCCAAGTCCGGACCGTGTGTCTGCACCAGATCCCACCAATTTCCTACATCCGCTACTTTCCCTGCCCCCGTGAGATCATCTGCATATGCTACCTGTTTAACCCTGGTGTCTTCATGTTGTACCCTCTGCTGTACACAAGACCAAGACCGTACATAACTACGGCCACCGGGTCTCCCTGAGTGGTACCTTCCGATGATTGGATGACCTCCACTTTCGTCTTATCTCAACTCTGATCGTGACGAATAGATTTGCTGGTTCTCTGTATCTGTTCTTCACATACTTAGCCAAAACTGGGCACTTGATTTTGATGTTGTGTATATTATTTATTTTGTTGAAGGCGTTGGATGCATCGACTAATACGATTGATTCGTAGTTTGGTTCCTTAAATATTCTCCTCTTGGCTACTACTACTTTTACTAGTTCTAAGTATATTTCTTCTATCATCTCCATTGCATCTATGATAGCTTTACTATGTTGTTACATGATTAACATGTGTACATATACATTCAATGTACATGAGATAGCAAAATCATTATGTGTATCATTGTCAAATGGTTGAACTATTAGATATCAAGAAATTAAGCAAAAAAAAAAAAAAAAAAAAAAATTAATATCTGTCGCCGTAACGGAAAGTCAAACCATCACAATGCATTAATCAACCTTAGATAAAGTTTAATACCTCTTAGATTCTCTTCTGTCTTAGGATGGAGAGGCAAATTAATCGTGAGTTTCCAACTCTTTCCTCCTCACTAGAAGAAGCAGAGGTCTCTTCGTCTTCCTCCTCTTCCTTCTCTCACTCCTCCTCCTCTTCCTCCTCTCCTTCCTTTTCCTCATCCTCCAATTCTTTTCCTCATCCTCCAATTCTTTTCCTCACCCTCCAATTCTTTTCCTCATCCTCCAATTCTTTTCCTCATCCTCCAATTCTTTTCCTCATCCTCCAATTCTTTTCCTCCTCGTCCTCCTCTTCCTCATCCTCCAATTCTTTTCCTCCTCGTCCTCCTCTTCCTCATCCTCCAATTCCTCCCCTCCTCCTTGGCCTTCTACCTCCTACTCACCGACTACTCCTCCTCCTGCTCCTCCTTTTCCTCCTTCGCCTCATCTTCCTCCTCCTCTTCCTCCTCTTCCTGGTCCTCTTCCTGGTCCTCCTCTTCCTCCTCCTCCTGGTCCTCCTCCTCCTGGTCCTCCTCCTCCTTCACCTCATCTTCCTCTTCCTCCTCCTTGTTCTCCTCCTTCTTGTTCTCCTCCTCCTTGTTCTCCTCCTCCTTGTTTTCATCCTCCTCCTTGTTTTCATCCTCCTCCTTGTTTTCATCCTCCTCCTTGTTTTCACCCTCCTCCTTGTTTTCATTCTCCTCCTCGTTCTCCTCCTTATTCTCCTCCTCGTTCTCCTCTTCCTCGTTCTCCTCTTCCTCGTTCTCCTCCTCCTCGTTCTCCTCCTCCTCGTTCTCCTCCTCCTCGTTCTCCTCCTCCTCGTTCTCCTCCTCCTCGTTCTCCTCCTCCTCCTTCTCCTCCTCGTTCTCCTCCTCCTCCTTCTCCTCCTCCTCCTTCTCCTCCTCCTCCTTCTCATCCTCCTCCTTCTCCTCCTCCTCCTTCTCCTCCTCCTCCTTCTCCTCCTCCTCCTTCTCCTCCTCCTCCTTCTCTTCCTCCTCCTCCTCCTCCTTCTCCTCCTCCTTCTCTTCCTCCTCCTCCTCGTTCTCCTCCTTTTCCTCTTCTTTCCTCCTCCTCTTCTTTCCTCCTCTTTCCTCCTCTTTCCTCCTCCTCTTCTTTCCTCCTCTTTCCTCCTCTTTCCTCCTCTTTCCTCCTCCAGTTCCTCCTTCACCTCGTACTTCTCCTTCACCTCGTACTCCTCCTTCACCTCGTACTCCTCCTTCACCTCGTACTCCTCCTTCACCTCGTACTCCTCCTCTTCGCCCTCCTCCTCCTCCTCCTCCTCGCCCTCCTCCTCCTCCTCCTCCTCCTCCTCCTCCTCCTCGCCCTCCTCCTCCTCTTTCCTCCTCAATTTTCTCATGCATAAATTCCTCCATTCTTCATGGTTGACGTGATTAATCACAGCTGGTGCCCTTTTGTTTTGCCCTCCCAGGAATTAATAACTTGATTGATGAAGTTGCACAGGAGCATTGCAATATTAGATGTATTCCTTGGCAGCTTTAGTTTTGCATGTTTCCGTACATTGGGCTATATTCGACTGAAATAGGTTTATTATTATCGTAGGAGAAAGGTGAGTGGCCTATAGACCTGAAGTTGACAGTTATCCTTAAAAACGTGCCACTCTGTATAAATATGTGTATATATATGTGGATATATACGTGCACACACATAATCTACACATACATATGCATATACATGTACATGTACATATACATATAGATATACATATACGTGAAGTAAGGAAGCAGGTTTTCTTTGATGCATGTTGAATTAAATATACATATACACATACATATACACATGCATATACATATACATATACATATACATATACATATACATATACATATACATATGCATATACACATGCATATACATATACATATACATATACACATACATATACAAATACATATACACATACATATACATGTGCGGTACTCATACATATACACATACATATACAAATACATATACAAATACATATTCACACATATATGTAGACATACACACACATGTACAAAATATATACCTATGATGTGATATCTATTACAGGATGTCTTGATCACTACTGTGCTATTATTTCTTTTTATTCTCATACATTGTTAGAGGCATATTTACTCTGCGTTTACCACTTTATAATAAGGAAAGTACCATTTGATGAATAACAAGAATATTAGTCTGTGTATATAGTTGGCAAAAGTCTTCACATTGTGCTTGAATGGGAGAACATAGGAACATTAGAACCTAAGAGACTGCAAGAGACCATAAGGCCAACACTAAGTAGTTCCATGATTCTTACCACTGTCATTCCTATCCATAGTAAGTTAGCCTTCTCTTTCAACAACCAATTGTTTCAGTATTTATTAAAGGGTTACATGGTTAGCAGCTTCCTATTTTCGATGTTGCGAAGTATTTATTGGATCATTCAATCGATATAATGCGGTTGATTTCTCCTCGGTGGATGATCCTAAGTGATAAAGTCAACTGATGTAATATATCAAGGAAGGTAATGAAGTCTGAGGCAGAGCTAAGGGATCTTGGAGTGGCGTTGTCTTTAAGATTTGTAGCCTGGATTTCTCAAGAAAAAAAAAAAAAACTGCTTAGAAGGGATAGATTTAAGCCCATGGTTCCTTAGAATTCTTCTTCTTAGATGAATAGCATCTAGTGTTCGTATTTATGACAAATATATAAGTCGTGAACAGCAAAAATGAACTGAATTAAATAGAACACCTCTCATAGTTTCAATATATCTGTTGTTGATATTCAACTTAATATATTAGATTATACATTTCATACCGGAAGCTATATGCTATTATAGAAGACGTAGTCTTTTCTATAGCAAAATAAAATTCAGAATAAAGTATAGCTTGCCATCGTGAAAAGGGCTTACAGTTACCATTTGTTGAATGTAAAGAAAACTTTTCTTCTGTTAAACAAGATTCTCAGAATGAATTGAACACACACATGTACACACAATTACATACACGGCACTCGTAGACAAACTTAATAATCTTCCATATCGACAGACTAACAACTCTCCGATGGTACTTCCCATCAGCTGGTCTCCTCCCAAGTCCTCCTCCCAAGTCCTCCTCGCCAAATTCTTTCTTCTTTCTCCTCGCTGTTCCAAATCTCTTCCCTCCCCCCTGCGGTTCCCCCGCACACGCACACACTCCAGTCAGTTTGGCCGGGCCAGTAATCCGCACTCGAGTGTGAGATGCTGAGACAACCCCCTGGTGGCCATTAAAGAGTCATCGAAGACATGAGTCTCTTTCCTCTATTTAGTTTGCGCAATTTTGCAAGAAGTCGTTTTTCTCCTCCTCCTTTTTCTCTTCCTCCTTTTTCTCCTCCTCCTTTTTCTCCTCCTCCTTTTTCTCCTTCTCGTTTTTCTCCTCCTTGTCCTCCTCCTTCTCGTATCCTCCTTTTCGTATCCTCCTTCTCGTATCCTCCTTCTCGTATCCTCCTCCTCGTATCCTCCTCCTCGTATCCTCCTCCTCGTATCCTCCTCCTCGTATCCTCCTCCTTGTATCCTCCTCCTCGTATCCTCCTTCTCGTATCCTCCTCGTATCCTCCTTCTTGTATCCTCCTCGTATCCTCCTCCTCGTATCCTCCTCCTCCTCGTATCCTCCTTGTATCCTCCTCGTATCCTCCTTCTCGTATCCTCCTTCTCGTATCCTCCTTCTCGTATCCTCCTTCTCGTATCCTCCTTGTCCTCCTTCTCGTATCCTCCTCCTCGTATCCTCCTTCTCGTATCCTCCTTCTCGTATCCTCCTTCTCGTATCCTCCTTCTCGTATCCTCCTTCTCGTATCCTCCTTCTCGTATCCTCCTTCTCGTATCCTCCTTCTCGTATCCTCCTTCTCGTATCCTCCTCCTCGTATCCTCCTCCTCGTATCCTCCTTCTCGTATCCTCCTCCTCGTATCCTCCTTCTCGTATCCTCCTTCTCGTATCCTCCTTCTCGTGTCCTCCTTCTCGTATCCTCCTTCTCGTATCCTCCTTCTCGTATCCTCCTCCTCGTATCCTCCTCCTCGTATCCTCCTACTCGTATCCTCCTTCTCGTATCCTCCTCCTCGTATCCTCCTTCTCGTATCCTCCTTCTCGTATCCTCCTTCTCTTATCCTCCTTCTCGTATCCTCCTTCTCTTATCCTCCTTCTCGTATCCTCCTTCTCGTATCCTCCTTCTCGTATCCTCCTTCTCGTATCCTCCTTCTCGTATCTTCCTTCTCGTATCCTTCCTGTCGTATCCTCCTCCTCGTACCCTCCTCTACCTCCTCGTCCTTTTCCTCCCCTTCCTCTACTTCCTTTTCCTCTTCCCCTTCTTCCTCCTCCTCTTCTTCCTCCTCCTCTTCTTCTTCCTCCTCCTCTTCTTCTTCCTCCTCCTCTTCTTCTTCCTCCTACTGTTCCCCCTCCTCCTTCTCCTCCTCTTCCTCCTCCTCCCCCTCCTCCTCATTTTCCTTCTCCTCCTCCTCTTCCTCCTCCTCTTCATACTCCTTTTCCTCCTCCTCATACTCCTCTTCCTCCTCCTCATACTCCTCTTCCTCCTCGTTTTCCTCTTCCTACTCATCCAACTCCTTTTCCTCTACCTATTCATCCAACTCCTCCCTTTCCTCTTTCTACTCATTCAACTCCTCCTTTTCCTCATGTTGCTCCTCCTCAGCTTCTTCCTCGTACTCTTTTTTTTTTTTTTCCTTCTTCTTCTTCTTTTTTTTTTCTTTTTTTGCCCAGCGACTGCCGGTCGCCGAAGTCAAGCGAGCCCAGGTGAGATATCTGAAATGGAGGCGGAGAGCAAGCAAGGAGGACGAGCAGCAGATAAGGGAGGGAAAAGAAAACTACAAGAAAGAGGGAATGGTTCTTAAGGTTAGGAAACAGGAATCCTCCTCCCCCTCCTCCTCCTCCTCCTCCCTCCTCCTCCCTCCTCCTCCTCCCCTCCTCCTCCTCCTCCTCCCCCTCCTCCTCCATCTCCTCCTCCTCTTCCCCTTCTCCTCCTCCTCCTCTCCTTCTCCTCGCCTTCTCCTTCTCCCCTCCTCCTCCCCTCCTCCTCCCCTCCTCCTTCTTCCCTCTCCTTCTCCCCTCCTCCTCCCCGTCCTCCTCCCCCTCCTCCTCTCCTCCTCCCCCTCCCCCTCCCCTCCTCTTCCCCCTCCTCCTCCCCCTCCTCCTCTTCCCCTCCTCCTCTCCTCCTCCTCCTCTCCTCCTCCTCTCCTTCTCCTCTCCTCCTCTCCTCCTCTCCTCTCCTCCTCCTCTCCTCCTCCCTCTCATCCCCCTCCTCCTCCTCCTCCTCCCCCTCCTCTCCTCCTCCCCCTCCTCTCCTCCTCCCCCTCCTCTCCTCCTCCCCCTCCTCTCCTCCTCCCCCTCCTCTCCTCCTCCCCCTCCTCTCCTCCTCCCCCTCCTCTCCTCCTCCCCCTCCTCTCCTCCTCCCTCTCCTCCTCCTTCTCCTCGTACTTGTCTTCCTCCTCCTTCTTCTCCTCCTCCTCCTTCTCCTCCTCTTCCTCTTCCTCCTTCTACTCCTCCTCTTCCTCCTTCTCCTTCTCCTCCTTTACCTCCTCCTCCTCCTACTCCCCATCTTCCTCCTCCTTCCCCTTTTCTCCTTCCCTGTCTCACACTTCCTTCTCTACCCTTCCTCTTTTCCCTCTCTCTTTCCTCTACCATGCCTCTTGCCCTATCCTCCCTCTTACCTTTACCCTCCCTCTTTCCTCTACCCTCCTTCCCCTAACCTCCCTCTTTCCCCTTTTTCCCTTCTTTCACTCTTTCCCCCTTCCCTCCCTATTTCCATTCCTCTCCCAATCCTGCTCACTTATCGACCAAGGCGAGACTAGTGTCTGAGGCTTTCTTGGTTCTCCATCTTGAGGAATCTTCCTTCTGCGAATTTGTGGCACTTTCGATTCACAGCTCCCATTATTATTACTTTTCTTTTCTTTTCTTTTCGTTTTTTTTTTTTTAAGCTCCCCCGGAACTCTATTCAGCCTCCGGGTTCCATGCTGGTTAGGTTTCTACTTCTTCTTCTCTTCCTCCTCCCCTTCCTCCTCCTCCTCCTCCTCTTCCTCCTCCTCTTCCTCCTCCTCTTCCTCCTCTTCCTCCTTTTCCTCCTCGTCTTCCTTCTTTTCCTCCTCTTTCTCTTTTTCCTCCTCCTCTTACTCCTCCTCCTCTTACTCCTCCTCCTCCTCTTACTCCTCCTCCTCTTACTCCTCCTCCTCTTACTCTTCCTCCTCTCCCTCCTCTCCTTCCTCCTCTCCCTCCTCTCCCTCCTCCTCTCCATCCACCTCTTTCCCTTCCTCCTCCTTCCCCTCCTCCTCCTTCTCTTCCTCCTCTTCTTCCTCCCTCTCTTCCTCCTCTTACCCCTCCTTTATCCTCTCCCTGCTCCTCCTCCTCCTTCACTTCCCTATCTTCCTCCTCTTCTTCCTCCTACTCTTCCTTCTCGTACTCTTCATCCTCCTCCTACTCTTCCTCTTCCTCCTCTTCCTTGTCTTCCTCCTTTTCCTCCTCCTCCTCCTCCTCCTCTTCCTTCTCCTCTTCCTCCTCCTCCTCCTCTTCCTCTTCCTCCTCAATCTCCTCCATCTCCTATTCCTCCTCCTACTCTGCCTCCACATCATCATCATCATCATCATCATCATCATCATCATCATCATCATCATCATCATCATCATCATCATCATCATCATCATCATCATCATCACCATCATCATCACCATCACCACCACCATCACCACCACCATCACCACCACCATCACCACCACCATCACCACCACCATCACCACCACCATCATCATCACCATCATCATCACCATCACCATTATCACCACCATTATCACCACCATCATCACCACCATCATCACCACTATCATCATCATCATCATCATCATCATCATCGTCATCAACACATTCATCACCATTATCACCATCACAGCCATCATCATCACCATCACCATAATCATTCTAATCCTCCTTATCGTCGTCTTCATCCCCATCTTCCTTTTTCTCCTCCCAACCTTCATCCTTCTCGTTAAAATCATCATCACTAACCTTCTCCACTTTCTCCAACTTATAAGCCTCTCCACTCTCCTATTCCTTCCTCCTTTTCCTCTTCCTCCTCCTCCTCCTCCTCCTCCTTTTCCTCCTCCTCCTTTTCCTCCTCCTCCTTTTCCTCCTCCTCCTTTTCCTCCTCCTCCTTTTCCTCCTCCTCCTTTTCCTCCTCCTCCTTTTCCTCCTCCTCCTTTTCCTCCTCCTCCTCCTTTTCCTCCTCCTCCTCCTCCTCCTTCTCCTCCTCCTCCTTTTCCTTCTCCTCCTTTTCCTCCTCCTCCTCCTTTTCCTCCTCCTCCTTTTCCTCCTCCTCCTCCTCCTTTTCCTCCTCCTCCTTTTCCTCCTCCTCCTTTTCCTCCTCCTCCTTTTCCTCCTCCCACTCTTCCTCCTCTTCTTCCTCCTCCTCCTTTTCCTCCTCCTTCTTTTCCTCCAACTCCTCCTTTTCCTCCTCAACCTTCTTTTCCTCCAACTCCTCCTTTTCTCCTCATCCTTTTCCTCCTCTTCCTCCTCCTCTTCTTCCTTCTCTTCTTCTTCTTCCTCTTCTTCCTCTTTCTCATCCTCCTCCTCCTCCTCTTCCTACCTCTCCGAAGTCTTCTCAGCTTCAACGGTTATGCAGAGCTCCATTTCTCTTAGATGGATTAATCTGATTAAAAAAGATTTCTAAATGCTACAGAACATTAGCGTCTCATTATCCGGTTTGAGACGTTGGCCTAATGAGGCTGAGAGCGTCTTAAAGGAAGTCTCTCATGTATCTGAAGGAATTCCAACTTAAATTCGCCTCCAACTATTTGTCAAGCTTACTTGTACAATCCGTACAAACTACTGCTTGTTTGGGTGTGTGTACCTCTCTTCCCTCTGCTCTGCCTTTATGTCCTTTTTTATGCCTTTGTCTGCCTCTCTGCGTTTCTGTCATTTTTTCTGTCTGTTTTTGGCTATCTATCTATCTATCTATCTATCTATCTATCTATCTATCTATCTATCTATCTATCTATCTCTGTTTATCTCTCTCTCTCTCTCTCTCTCTCTCTCTCTCTCTCTCTCTCTCTCTCTCTCTCTCTCTCTCTGTCTCAATTTATCATTTCCTTACCCTCTTCGTTCTTTTCTTTTGCATTATCTTTTATTCGTCTACTCATGACTAATTTTGTCCTTCTTTATTTTTTACTTTCATCTCTCCAAAAGTTTTGTCAGACCCTCCTCTTCTCTTCTCTTCTCTTCTCTTCTCTTCTCTTCTCTTCTCTTCTCTTCTCATCTCTTTTCTTTTCTTTTCTTTTCTTTTCTTTTCTTTTCTTTCTTTTCTTTTCTTTTCTTTTCATCTCTTCTCTTCTCTTCTCTTCTCTTCTCTTCTCTTCTCTTCTCTTCTCTTCTCATCTCTTTTCTTTTCTTTTCTTTTCTTTTCTTTTCTTCATTTCGGGTTTCCCTCATCCTCCTACTGAACTCTTCCAATTCGTGCCTGACTCTTGTCATTCCTCCTCCTTACCCCCTCCCCCTCCTTTTCCCCCATCACTTCTCCTCCTCCTCATTCTCCTCTATCTTCTTTTTTTTCCTCCTTCTCCTCCTCCCTTCTTCTTCTCCTCCTCCTCCGTCTTTTCCTTATCTCGCTTCAACTTTATTCTCTTCCTTTTTTCTTACATTTTACTGTCCGCCTCTTCCTCCTCCTCCTCCTTCTCTTTATCCCTCACCCCACCTCTCCTCATCTATTCATCTTCCTCTTACTTCTCTTTCTCCTCTTCTTTCTCTCTTTCTCTGCACCTACCTCTCTTTCAAGTTTCCGTCGTTGTTGTTGTCTTCATCACAGACTCTTTGTTGTTCTTTGTCTTCGACGATCTTCTTTGTGATTTATCTTCTTCACCATCGTCACCTTCTTCGTCTTCGTTCTCCATCTTCTGCTGATGTCTTTAGTGTATCTTTTGTTTTCTTATGGGCTATTTTTCGTCCAACCTCCGATTAATCGGTGGTAGCGTACCACTCACCTCCAGGACATTTACCGTCGTAAAATCATTATGTCAAACTATTTAATAAAAAAAAGAAAAAGGAAAACTATTTTCCTCCAGAATTTCAGATTCCTTTCCGAAAGCTGTGGGCTACAAACCTGCTCCAACAAGTCGGAGGAAAAATAGCCCAGTGTGATAAGACAATTTTGTTTTTCGTTTCTCTTCGGTGTTTTTCTGTGGGGTACGAGTTTCTAGTGCCTGATATTTTAGTGGAAACACATCATTATAAGTATTTTTCATTTCGCAGACCTCAGTTTTATCGTATCACTTTCACTTCTTTAGTTTCTATTCATCCTCTCTCTCTCTCTCTCTCTCTCTCTCTCTCTCTCTCTCTCTCTCTCTCTCTCTCTCTCTCTCTCTCTCTCTCTCTCTCTCTCTCTCTCTCTCTCTCTCTCTCTCTCTCTCTCTCTCTCTCTCTCTCTCCCTCTCTCTCTCTCTCTCTCTCTCTCTCTCTCTCTCTCTCTCTCTCTCTCTCTCTCTCTCTCTCTTTCTCTTTCTCTTTCTCTCTCTATATATATATGTATATATATATATATATATATATATATATATATATATGTATCTGTCTGTCTCTCTCTACACTCTCTCTTCACTCTATGCACTCTCTCTTCACTCTATGCACTCTCTCTTCACTCTCCCCTCTCTCTCTCACTCTCTCTCTCTCTCTCTCTCTCTCTCTCTCTCTCTCTCTCTCTCTCTCTCTCTCCCCCTCTTTTTATCTATCTATCTATTTTCTTATGGGGTGGGCTAGCTCATTTTATTTTAATTTGATTTATTCTATCTAGACTAATTTCTATTATCTTATTTTATTTTGATTTTTCTATTTTATCTTATTCTATTTGTCATTTTATTTTATTTTATTTTATGTATGTATTTATTTATATTTATGCTTTTTATTTATTATCATTATTATTATCATTATCATAATCATTATCATAATTTCTTATTATTATTATTATTTTTATTTATTTATTTTTTTTTTTTTCACTTGCCCGTTCCTCGGGAGCCTCCACGTCTCTGTGCTCAGGAGATCCTTCCGCTTACTCTCTGTATCGACGTCATCAATTTTGTATACGATGCTCCCTTACCACGATGTGACTTCTCCCATCAATCTCCTTCAGACTCCGAAACTCGAAGAACGTCAGTGAAGCTTCATGGCTGTTGGGGAGTCTTCGGGATATTTCGAAATCATCTTCGTCTTCGTACAAAAGCTTCTGACCGTTGTTTACTCTTTCGTTCTGCCCCGACGTTTCTGATTGGATAGTCTACTACTCGATTTTTTCTATTCCTCATTTCACCTTCCGTCTTATCTCTGTTATGGTCTATTTTTCGGAGTTTGATTTTCTGACACACACACACACACACACACACACACACACACACACACACACACACACACACACACACACACACACACACACACACACACACACACAGACACACACACACACACACACACACACACACACACACACACACACACACACACACACACACACACACACACACACACACACACACACACACACACACACACACACCTCCATTTTTTTTTACAAGTTCTTCTACACGAACTTCCAGCCTCTACTTCATCCTCCTTCCCTTTTGTTACCTTTTCTATCTTCTCTACTATTTTCTTATCTTTTCTTTTTGATGACGTAATAGAAAACGTGCTAATGTCGCATTCGCTTAGTTGTGGGTTCGAATCCCGCTTGTTTCTCCACCTCCAATCCACGACTGTTACCTGACCCAGCAGTTCAAGCGCATAGGGCAAAGGTGGCGGCTTCGGCCGCAGGTACGTGGTCCATGGCATAGGCTGTTCACCTTCTTATTCTTCATCCTGATAACCGTTTTAGTCCCTCCCTCCTTTCCTTGACGTTCCTCCTTTCTTCTCCCACTCACCTCTCTCTCTCTCTCTCTCTCTCTCTCTCTCTCTCTCTCTCTCTCTCTCTCTCTCTCTCTCTCTCTCTCTCTCTCTCTCTCTCTCTCCCTCTCCCTCTCCCCCCTTTCTATCTCCCCTCTCTCTCCTCTCTCTCTCTCTCCCCTCTCTTTCCCCTCTCTCTCTCTCCCTTCTATCTCTCTCTCCCCCCTCTCTCTCTCTCCCCTCTCTATCTCCCTTCTCTCTGTCCTCTCTCTCTCCCCTCTTTCTCCTCTCTCTTCCTTTTTTCTCTCTCCCTTTCCTCTCTCTCTCTCTCTTTCTCTTTCATATCCCACTCCCCCTAACCCCCTTCCCCTCCCCCCTCCCCCTCCCCCCTCCCCAACACCTGCCAGCCGTCACCCCCCGTTGGCTTTATTTTGAAATATTGGCTGGCGGATGGTCTAACCATCTTCATTGTGCTCCGCGTGTCCAACCTTCTGGCAGGATGCCTTTCTCTCCTTACCACCTTTCCGCCGTGTCGCCTTGCCGCTTTACCGTCCCGTTGGCTTACCGTCTTACCACCTTGCCGGCTTGCCAGGTTGTCATCTTACCCAATTGTCGACTTGTCTAGTTACATCCTGTCCTCTTCCTGCCTTACTGCCTTACAGCCTTACAGCCTGACAGCCTTACTACCTTACAGCCTTACTGCCTTACAGCCTTGCAGCCTTACAGCCTTACTGCCTTACCACCTTTCGTCCTTACAGTTAACCATTATTTCCAATTTCATCCTTTTCTGTGTCTTTACTTCCACTTCTTTCTATTATTTTTTCTTTTTCTTTTTTTTGTTTACTTACTTTTGCTGTCGTAAGAATTCTTTAAATTCTTCTTTTACTTTTGTCTCGTCCTTATTGTTTGTGGTGCATTGAGTTTGAATCTCGTTTCATAAGCACATAATATCTGTTTTTAATCCTAAATGGTGATTGATGACTGCCACCAACCCAGACTCCCGGCGCAACACTTGGCCGGTGTCGGTGTAAAACACCGTTGCCAATTTACAGGAATTGTCCACAAAAATGGTGGGAGGAATTTGCTCTCGGGGGATGTTTTGTGAGGAAATTATATGTTGCAAAGAACTTGTTTGTGTATATAATAATTCCTTCTTTTTGTTGGGAAAAAATGTGGACATCCAGATTTCCTTCTGGGAATTTTGTGTAAAAAATCTTACTCGTTTGTGGGAACTGGTATAGGTCACAGTGGGAACACTGGTATAAATTGGTATACGGACCTTCCTGAAGTTGAACCCGGGGTCCACAGCGAGAAATGGACGCCCTTGTTCTGCAGAAAATGGTCAGCCCACTAAAATATGCAACTCAATAGATTCGGTAAAGTTATTTTAGGTTAGGTATTGTAATCAGCAATATTTGCTAATAAATGTTGATGTATAATTTGTTTATACAGAAAATCTAGTATTTTGATTAGAAAGTCTTATTTCCCATAGAAATACGTCCATTTTCCTCAGCGAAAAATAGACTACGTGATCCATTTTCTATATGGGTCCATTTTCTATCTCGCACCGGCCTTATTTACCGGAAGAACCACACTCCGTTTTCTGTTTGGCCGCCGATACCTCCTTCCATTTTCTGTTTGACTGCCGATCCATTTTTTTTTCATTTTTTTTTTCGTTGCGTTTCTTTCCTGCATATGTTTAGGAAATACCAGGAATTTTGTTTTTCTGTTGTGGGTTTTCATCACAGTTCTCTTCGCTTTATCTTCGTAAAAAGCCTATTGTTTTCCACATACCAATTTAATTTAATTTAATCTTCTATTTATCAATTTTTAATGTCTTTGTTTTTACTTTCTATTATACCGTATATTACGTACATTCCATCTATATAAGGGAAAGTCGAAAAAATGTATTATGTGGATTGTAGACCAGAAGGATGAGAATAGTACTGAGAAGGATACACACACACACACACACACACACACACACACACACACACACACACACAAACACACACACATATATATATATATATATATATAATATATATATATATATATAATATTTATCGCGTATTTCAAATCATATTTTTCTTTCAATATTATTATTGTTTTCGAGGCTCATCACCATCTTTTTTTTGGGGGGGAGGGTTATTGTGGTACTTTTTTCCTTCTTTTTTTATTGACGTACTTTCCTTCTTCCTTTGTCTATGTATTCACCAGGAAATGCACGTCAATTGCAAAGAGCTCCCCAACTTTGTATAAGGTAATCAATTCAGCATTCTTTCACTATTCTCTCCTTTGTCTTTCTACTCCCTGCCTGTTCTCTCACTTTTCTGTCTCACTTTTTTCACATCATTTTTTTTTCTAGCTTTTCCTCCATTTTGGTTTATGTTTTCCTTCCTCTCTATTCATTCGTTTGCTATTTCAGACCCTCTTATCTGCTCTGTGTGTATCTTAGCTTTTTCTCTCTCTCTCTCTCTCTCTTCTCTGCCCGTTAGTATCACTCCGTTCCTGTCTCTCTTCTGAAAGATTTCAGTTCTTTTCTCTCTCTTGCTGTCCTGTTTCTTTTACTTCTTGTTCTTTAAGTACTTCCCGTTAATGTTCTACTATTTCTTCGCCTCACCCCCTTAAACTCATCCCATAATCTCACCCCATAACCTTACCCCCATAACCTCACCCCATAACCTCACCCCCATAACCTTACCCCCATAACCTCACCCCCATAACCTCACCCCCATAAACTCACCCCCATAAACTCACCCCCATAAACTCATCCCATAACAGATGAGTGGATGGGTGGTGAGATAAACACAGGGAACCGTTTAGGGATTTATTCTGACGTTTCGTCCTTACCAGGACTTCTTCAGAGTACATGATGTATTCTGAAGAAGTCCTGGTAAGAACGAAACGTCAGAATAAATCCCTAAACGGTTCCCTGTGTTTATCTCACCACCCATCCACTCATCTGTCTTACATATTTCATCATCCCATAACCTTACCCCATAACTTCACCTCATAAGCTCATCCCCACAACCTCATCCAATGACCTTATATCATGACCTCCTTCCGTAACCACATCCCATGACCTCGCCCCATAACCTCGCCCCATAACCATCTCCATGACCTCACCCGATAACTTCCTCATAACTTCCCCCATAACCTCACCCCTGTAACTTCACCCCATAATCTCACCCCATAATCTCACCCCTTTAACCTCACCCCATAACCTCACCCCTGTAACCTCACCCCATAACCTCACCCCATAACCTCACCCCTGTAACCTCACCTTATAACCTCACCCCATAACCTCACCCTATAACCTCACCCTATAACCTCACCCTATAACCTCACCCTTATGACTTCAACCACATGACCTCACCCTATGACCTCACACACACGACCTCACCCCCATAACCTCACCCCATAACCTAACTCCATAACCTCACCCCATAACCTCATCCCATAATCTCGCCTCATAACCTTAACCCCATGACCTCACTTGCATGACCTTGTTCCATAACCTCACCCAATGACCTCAACCCCATAGCATCACCCCATATAATCACCC
>NC_134785.1:24241009-24253509 GCF_046742065.1 Oratosquilla oratoria
TTCCCTTCCCTTCCCATCTCCCCCCTCTTTTACCCTCCTTCTCCCTCCTTCTCCTTCCTTAACTCTTTTCCCTTTCCTTTTCCCTCTTTCCAATTCCTTTCCCCTCCTTCTCCCTCCTTTCCCTTCCTTACCCCTCTTTCCCTTCATTTTTCCCTCTTTCCCTTTCCTTCCTCTCCTTCCCCCACCATTCCCTTCATTCATCTCATTCCCCTTATTCCACTCATTTCCCTCTACCCTCCCATCTTTCCCCTTCATTTCCCCTCATTCCACTTCCTCCTCTTTCTCCCCCTTTCCACTTCCTTCCTCCTCTTCCCCCCCTTTCCCCTTCCGCCCCCTTCCCCTATCTCCCCCTTACTTTTCCCTCATTTCCCCTTATAACCTCCTCTCCCCCATCCTTTCCCATCTTTTCCCCTTATTTTACCTCATTTCGTCTCCTTTCCCCCATTTTCTTTTTTCCCTTCTTACGCTTTCCTTCATTTTCCCTTTTTTTTTTTACGCTTTCCTTTCTCTCCCCTCTTCGTACCTCTCCCCTCTCCTCTTTTCTCCTCTCCTCTCCTCTCCTCTCCTCTCCTCTCCTCTCCTCTCCTCTCCTCTCCTCTCCCCTTTCCTCCCCTATTCTCGTTTCCCCTCCCCTCTTCTCCCCTCCTCTCCTGTCTCCCCCCGTTCTCTTTAATCCAGACTTCCCCTCTTCTCTCCCCTCTTCTCTCCCCTCTTCTTCCCTTCCTTCCTTCCTTCCTTCCTGCTTTCCTCTTCCCTAGCGTCATCTCCCCTCCCCTCTCTTATTCCCTCTGCTCTCCATCTCTCCCCTCCTTGTCTCCTCCTCTTCCCTCCTCCTCTCCTTCTTCACTCCATCTTTCCTCTCCTCTTCTCCCCTCCTCCTCTCCCCTCTTCCTCTCCCCTCCTCCGCTCCCCTCCTTCTCTCCCCTCCTCCTCTCCCCTCGTCCTCTCCCCTTCTCCTCTCCTCTGTTCTCCTTCTGTCCATTCCGCCTCTCCCCTCCTCCTTTCCCCTCCTCCCCTTCCCTCCTTTCCCTCCTCTCCCCTCCTCCCCTCCCCTCCTCTCCTCCCCTCCTCTCCTCCCCTCCTCCTCTCCCCTCCTCCCTTCCCCTCCTCCCCTCCCCTCCTCCTCTCCCTTCTTCCCCTCTCCTCCTCTTCTCTTTTCCTCTTCTCCTCTCCTCTCCTTTCCTCTCCTCTCCTTTCCTCTCCTCTCCTCTCCTTTCCTTTCCTCTCCTCTTCACTCCTCTCCTCCTGTCCCTTCCTCTTCTCCCCACCTCTTCTTCTATCCTTATCTTCCTTCCTCTTCTCCCTCATTTTCTCCCTTCCTCCTCTTACCTCATCCTCATCCCTTCTCCCCACCTCCCCTCTCTTCTCCTCCCCTCTTTCCTTCTCTTCTTTTCCTCTCCTTCTTTCTCTTCTCTTTCCCTCCTTCCCTCCTCCTTTACTCTTCTTCACTTTCTTCCTCTTTTCCCTCCTCTTTTCCCTCCTCTCCTCCATCCTCTTCTCCTTTCCTCCCTACCTCATTCCTCTCTTACCCGCTCCTCCCCACCCCTCTCGCCCTCTTCCTCCCCATCCTCTGAACTCATCATCCCTTCTACCTTCCCCTCCTTTCCCCTCACGTCCTTTCCCTCACGTCCTTTCCCCTCTACTCCCCTCCCTTCCCACTTTCTCTCCTTTCATCTCTCCTCCCTTCCTTCTCCCCTTTCGTTGAAAACCCTTCTATTCCCTTTTTGTTCCCCTCCTTTGCGTCATTTCCCCTTCCCTTCACTGATTCTTCCCCTCTTGTCCTTTACTTTCATCTCCTCTCCCCTCATTTTTCCCCTCCCCCTTCCTTTCCCTTCTCGGCCTTCATCTCGCCCCAGTTTCCCTCATCCTCCCCAATTTTCCCCTCACCAGACCTTCCCCCCCCCCAACCCATACCTGGCTCTCTCTCCCCTCGGATAACCCTCGCCAGCTGTTGCTTTACCCTCTCTTATCTTCTTGCTTCCCCTTTTCCTGCACTTTTATCATTAAATCTTTCATCCTATTTCTTCTTTTGGCCTCGGCTATTCCATTTCTCTTATCTCCCTTTTTTCTCTCTTCTCTTGATCCTCTTCCCTTCCCCCGAACTCTCTTTTTCTCTCTCTCTCTTATTTTTCGTCACTTCCTTTCACTTCCTCTCTTCTCCCCTCCCACCATCTCTCTCTATCCGGCTCTCCTCCCCTCTTATAATCTGTCCCCTCTTTCCAATCCTTTCTATTGCCCACCTCTCTTCCCCTCCCCTCACCTATCCTCCCCTCCCTTCATCTATCCTCCCCTCCCCTCACCTATCCTCCCCTCCCCTCCACTATCCTCCCCTCCCCTCCACTCCCCTATCCTCCCCTGTCCTTCCCTCTCCTCCCCTCTCCTCCCCTGTCCTACCCTCTCCTCCCCTCCCCTCCCCTCCCCTCCCCTCCCATCCTCTCCCCTCATCTCCCCTCCCCTCCCCTCCCCCTCCCCTCTCCTCCCCTCCCCTCTCCTCCCCTCCCCTATCCTCCCCTCCCCTCCCCTCCCCTATCCTCCCCTCCCCTCCCCTCCCCTATCCTCCCCTCCCCTCTTCTCCCCTATCCTCCCCTCTCCTCCCCTATCCTCCCCTATCCTCCTCTCTCCTCCCCTCTCCTCCCCTCTCCTCCCCTCTCCTCCCCTCTCCTCCCCTCTCCTCTTCTCTCCTCCCCCTCTCCTCACTCCTACTTCCCATTCACCTTCCTTACCCCTATCATCTTTCCACTACTCCGAATGTTTTATTGACTATATAGATTTTATGAAGTCAATATCTTCGGGACTTAAGAAACATCCATACGGACCAGGGTCGCACAGTTTTCTTTTACGGATATCCACTAGGAAAAAAGTCAAATCCTACTAGTCTTCCATCCTACTATACTCCTTGTATGTACTTGACAAAGAATTGCAAAGGCGGAGCATGCCGACAGGAGACCTTTTGGTCCATAACTTGGTCAGATGTAAACAAAAATATAATAATAAATAAAAAATAAATAAATCAATAAAGATTATAATGATATAAATAATAATAAATAAAATAAATGCATAGGTATAGTTGAATAATAAACAAATAGGTAAATAGTAGATAATAATAAATTTACAGACAACTAATAATATATAAAAAATCAAGTGAATAAAAGACAAACAGGCAAATAAAAACAAACAAATAAATAATATAAAACAAATGGCAGTCATTACAACATCTTTAACGCTTCCATGACCCAATCTCTTCTGTGCAATATTGTCACCATAAGATAGAAGCGCTGACTATTGGACCCTCCCCACACTAGCGGTTTGAACCGCTCAGAAAGCCGGCCAGTACCGCATAGTCGAGGTAAACCTGCGCGGTTGTGTGTGAACGCTACCGTTAACTTACACTGTAATTCAACCGCCGCGGTTAAAATCAATCTTCTCATTCCTCATCTCTCCCCTCTCTCCTCTCCTTCCTCCCATTTTCCTATCCTTGCCTCACATTTTCCTTTCTTATAACATCTCTCTTGCCTTTCTCTTCCTTGTTCCCATGTCTTCCCCATATATCTCCACAATTGATTTTCTCTACTCCGTAACGATTTTCTCCCTTTCTCTCTCTCTCTCTTCCCGTTTTCTATCCTCTCCTCTCTATCTTCCACCCACTTTTTTTCTTCCTTCCATTGGAGGACGCATACAACCTCCTTTTTCCCCAAAAACCAAGTGATATAGAAGAGAAGTCTCCCCCTTCCCCTCCCAGACTCCATCTCCAAGTCTCTTGAATCCAAGTCTGGTTTCTGAGAACCATTCCAGTGACAGGAGTCCTTGAGAATTTTTCTCTTCTTGCTGAGTTCCAGGAACTTCCAGTGTTCTGGAAACTTGCGAAAGTTCCCCGGTCCTCCTCAGCGACCCATCATGTCTTTTCGTAGCCAGATTCCATGGCCCCCATACATCCCCCCCCCACCCACACACACATCCAGTTTCTGGAATATCAAATTGATTTATTACAGCTTCCTTAGATACTCTCAAACTTGAAGGGTGGGTGCGGCTAAGCGGTGTCTAAGTTTTTGTTTTCAATGAATGAGAAAAGGTGTTAGAGCAGATTTCTAGCCCACAGTTTTCGGTTTAGAATCAATATGGCGGAGGAAAATTATTTTCCTCAAGCACTTCAAATGGCATTATATGTATTTTTGACGAGAAAACTAAATAGTTTTCCATAATGATTTTACTGCGGTAAAAGTGCTGGAAGTGGGTATTACCACCGATTATTCGGAAGTTAGAGGAAAAAATGAGCCCAGTGTAACAACACTTCCTTCAGAAGCTTCCAAATCCAAACACACTAGGATTGGGCCAAAACTTCGAAGTCCTAGAACGATGGATACAGACTACTGCCTAGTTCAGCAAACTAGTAAACTCGCTCAGTTTCCCTCAACCTCTTGGAAGCTAGAGGTAATTTCTAGATTACTAGATTTCATTGGCGCTTCCAAAAAAGAAAGTAATTACTCAATGGGCTCTAATTAGTTAACAACAGGTTCAACTCGCTGGCTGAGCGGGTTAGGGTGTCGTTACTTGCGGCGAAGGTCGAGGGGATGGCGGTTCGAATCCTGCCACCGGCGAAGTTGAACCAAGGGCATGGATTATTAAGTTCCACGCTACAAAGCCCTCTGTGAGGGGCACCGTCCTAGCCCTCGATTGGAAGGAGCCTGTGACGTTAAACCATACCATCATCAAGATAGGCATGTTGGCTCTTGAGTTCTTTTATATGTTGAATTTCTTTATTTCTCCGCTGTTGGCGTAATTGTAAACGTGATGGTCTCGCTTTTGTTTAGTCGTGGGTTCGAACCCCCGCAATTCTCTCTGTTTTCCATAAGTGACTAATACCTGCCCCAACAGTCCAAAACCATTGGGCC
Source organism: Oratosquilla oratoria (assembly GCF_046742065.1). Classification (NCBI taxonomy): domain Eukaryota; kingdom Metazoa; phylum Arthropoda; class Malacostraca; order Stomatopoda; family Squillidae; genus Oratosquilla; species Oratosquilla oratoria. The sequence continues at coordinate 24,245,899 of NC_134785.1, forward strand.
AAGGTGACGGCTTCGGCCGCAGCTATTCAGCGCCTTTTGGTGAAGGTTCCTCAACCTCACTTTCTTCTTCAACCAAATGCCATAACCAGAAGGCTCTAAGTATCTGGTCTGACCCTAAGTCGAATAGAATTGTCTGTCACCATCTTGAAATAAAGACTATAAGCTACGCCACCACCAAAAGCTTACGATCTAAAGCTGATTCCCCAATTTCGTGTTTATGGCCAGAGATGGCCAAATCATTTCTCTGTTGACAACCAGAAATAAACTAACCACTGCAATCTCCGTCTTAAATTGCCTAACTACATCGTTTACGATCTGAGCTTGGGTAAGAATTGCATAAGCCACAATAGCGTTTATGATATAAGTTTTAGATAACTAATGTATTGTTTACGATCATAGATTGACTAGCCATTGCATTTGACGGACATTCGTGTCTTGGGTTAAAGACACGAGACGAGGAAGAGACCTTTCTTCGGGTGCGGCCACATACCACGCGGTTTGCTGGGAGGGTAGAGGGTAGCGGTATGCCTAGCGGGTCATAGACAAGAATAAACACGTTATCTTATATGAATAGCCACACCAGATGCGGGTAGTGGATAAGTTTGAAGGTAACCCGCTACCCGCGTCCGGTATGGACACTCGCATTAGACAACGTGTGTTCGTTTTTGCCTCTGATCCGCTAGAGATCCCCGCTACCCTCTACCCTCCCAGCAAACCGCGTGTAGTGTGACTAAATCCATAGGAACCAGACTCCAAGCCAAAGCCCAGGTGACCTTTCAGCTTCTCCTTCCCTTTGGAGAATGAGAAGCATGACCCTACATCCCACGTCCTTTCTCCTTATTCCCTCTTTTCTTTGGTTTTCTCTATGCCTATTGCTCTCTCTTTCTGTTTTTCTCTCTTTTTTGTCTATTAATTTCGTTTTTCTATTCGTTCTTACCCCTTTCCAAGTCTGGAAGTGAAAAAATTACATGACAAATTCGAAACAAAAAATTCAAATTGATAAGAAGAGAAAGAAAAAAGAGAGAAAAAAGCAAGATAGTGTATGTTATGTACGCAAGGGAAGGAAAATTGCATAAACAGTGGAAAGGTGGACGGGAAGTGAAATAACGAGAGAGAGAGAGGGGGGAACAGAGAGAGAGAGAAAGAGGGGAAAGAGAGAGGTAAGAGAGAGGGGGAGAAGGAGAGAGAGAGGGGGGAGAGGGAGAGAGAGAGAGAGGGGGGGAGGGAGAGAGAGAAAGACGGGGAGAGGGGGAGAGAGAGGAGGGGGGAGAGAGAGGGGGAGAGGGAGAGAGAGAAGGGGGGAGAGGGAGAGATAGAGAGGGAGAGAGAGAAGGGGGGGAGAGGGAGAGATAGAGAGGGAGAGAGAGAAGGGGGGGAGAGGGAGAGATAGAGAGGGAGAGAGAGAGAGAGAGAGAGAGAGAGAGAGAGAGAGAGAGAGAGAGAGAGAGAGAGAGAGAGAGAGGAGAGAGACAGGAGAGAGACAGGGAGAGGGAAAGGGGGAGAGGGAAAGAGAGAAACAGAGAGAAATAGGAGAAACTTGCGTAGATAAACAACAAAGACAGCCGAGAAGGACAGAAGCGTCAGTGGCTAGCTGGGGGGGGGGGAGTGGTTGAAAAGGAGAAGAGAAAATTCTCGTGTTGGGTTGGCAAAAGAGAAAACAATAGCCACGATTAGGCTTGGCTTCCGCCTATGGCGAGCCGGGGTTGGCGGGAAAGAGCCAATACCAGCTAACCGATGGCTACAAAATAGCCCCTGTAGGCGAGGCACCAATAATCCCTGGGTGTTGAAGCGAGAGGTTTCCGAGCGTTCTGTAATTCCGGAAAGCTAAATATGGAGAAAAGAAGATGAGGAGCCTACGGCAGGAGGCGCTGAATAGCTGCGACAGAAACGGCCACATTTGCCCAATGCGATTAGACTATGTTCGGGAAGGTAAGTCACTGTTGGGATTCGGAAAGGTGTGCGGGATTCGAACCCACGAGTCATATGATAATGTGGAGAAGAGGTCTGTTGGTGGCCCGTCTGTTTGGTGAGCAGTGTTAGACTGTTCATGATGGCAGTCCTTACCGCAATTATTTATTTGTATATTGTCTGTATTGCTCGCTAGACTGGTTGATATATATGTCTCTGACATTTCTGGGCTAATCCTCCCCTTGTCCAGTCAAGAAACCTTTGCTTCCTTATATGGAGAACCTGGTAGCAGAAGACTCCTCAGAGCCAGCGGAGCCTGAGAGGCTATCATCGTATACAGACGCTTCGTCACCTCGTCCTCCAGGCAGAAACCTTCTTAGAAAACCCTGGGTACATCTAAATAGGGTACGCACAGGAACTGGACATTTTGCCACAGGCATGAAAAAATTGGGGGATCTCCGACTCAGACCTTTGTCAATGCATTTATATATTTATTTTATTTATTATTATTTACATTATTACTTTATTTATTTATTTATCTATTCATTTGATTATTTATTTGTTTGATTATTTATTTATTTATTTATTTACTCAATTATTTATCTAATTTATCTATTTATTTATTTATTTATTTATCATTATATTTGTTCGCATCCGACCTAGATATGGACTTAAAGGTCTCCTGTCGGCATGCTCCGCCTTTGTAATACTTTGTAATCCTTTGTAAGACAGACCTGTAACCACATCCTGAGTGAGTGTAAGGTGACAGTACCTTCTGGTTCATTAACAGACTTACACAACCCATAAATAATGATCTATCTCACCAATTTTGATAACTTAGGCTGTTGACATACAGATGATGATAACGGTTCGAGAGATCTCGCCAGATAAGAGAAGAATGCAGAAACCTCATGAAGGTTCTTAGACAACTCCTACGGCTTGGGTTCTTAAGCACTGCTATCAAAAACATACATACATACATACATACATACATACATACATACATACATACATACATACATACATACATACATACGGCTTGGGTTCTTCAGCATTGCTATCTAAAACATACATACATACATACATACATACATACATACATACATATATACATACCTACATATACATGTATAGATATATACAAACATGCAAACATACATACATACATACATACATACAAACATACATGCATACATACATACATACATACATACATACATACATACATACACACATACATACACACATACATACATACATACATATACCAAGGGCTTTTTCCCACTTACATTGGAGACAGCCAAAGTCAGACAAATCCACTCCCACCCATTTCATCCCCACATACTTCACTCCCATTCACCACACTTCCTTCTTTTCTTGGCTCTTCCTGGATGACGGGTAATCCTTGCATCTCGCCCAATGCCCTGTGTCAGAAGCAATGCAGCAAGACACAGCATATTCACAGCAAAGCCGCTTCATTTAATCGGCGACACTCTCCCTCTCCGTTCCCTCATCCAAAAAAAGAGAGGACGGGGAGAAATCCCTTCAGGCTGCTATAAAGTAAATAAAAAAAAAATGAAAAATAGAAGAAAAAAAATCTAGATAGCATAAGAAGAAAAAATAAAATAGAATAACATAAAATAAGTTGAAATAAAATAAAATAAGATGAAAAAAAACATAAGATAAAACAAAATAAGACGCATGTCATTCACCTCCGCTCCATACACCTTCTTCGCATTTCATGTCTCACGTAACATATCATACTTTTTCGTCTTGTCTTATTTACCCAATTTCGCTTTATCCTCGACAGCACCTTATATCCTTTTTACTGTATTCATATGTTGTCTCATGTTGTTTGACATTCATTTCATATATATCATTTCCGTGTCACATCCTTTCGTTTACTTATTTCACATATCTTCGTTCAGGTTGTCTCTCCTTCTGTGTTCTGCATTCTCTTTCCTCTTTCTTTTTCTATTTGTTTAATGTTACTTGTACTTTCCTCAATCATATCCTATTGTTTCATTTTGTTTCGTCCTTGAATGCTCACAGTCATCCAGCATGATTGAAATCATTAGACGACAACTTTAACGATGAATGTGTTAACTGGAATTGAACTATGAATCATAGAATCATTAGAACGGCCTGAAAGTAACATAAGTTGATTATTGATTCAACTTCATCCGTGATCTTTTTTCCCTCATTCCTAGCTCTACTACCTTCCCTCTCCCACCCTCTTCCCTCCCTCTTCCCTTCCTCTCCCTGCCCTTCCTCCCTCCTCTTCCTTCTTCCTCCAAACTCTTTCCTCCCTCCCTATCTTTACCAAGTCTGTTTCCTCTCTACCTATCTTCCCGACGCCTCCTCCCACCCGCCCTATCTCTCCTACGCCTTCTTCTTCTTCTTCTTCCCCCACTCCCTCCCCCACTCCCTCCTCCACTCCCTCCTCCCTCCCCCTTCTTGCTCCCTATCTCTCCTATACCTCTCCCACTGTTGCCCCATTCCTCCTCCCTTTCATTCTCACGTCTTCTTACTCCCTTCCTATCCCTCTCACGTTTCCCTCCTCTTCCCTATTCCTCCCACTCCCTCCCCATTTGCCTCTCCTCCCTCTTCCTCCTCCCTCCCTACCTCTTCCGCGTTTTACACCCTTTTCCTACAGCCCTCCACCTCCCTCTCCCTTCCCGTCTCTTCCACGTTCCTTGGATGTCTCCCTTTGTCTCCCATCTCCCAAGTGTTGGCCTTAGCGCCTCGACCATGAAACCATTAGACACGGACTGTGGAGAACTTCGGCGCGCAGGGCCGAAGTTCGGCTCGATCACTTCGACAAATCCTGTCCGGTATCAAGTGTTCTGTTTGTTGTTGCGACCTCGCCGTGTTTGCTCTTTCGAAAATTACCGTGGAACCGGCCCTTTTTTATTATTTTGGGAAGAGGAGGAGGAGGAGGAGGAGGAGGAGGAGAAGGAGAGTGCTGTTGTTGTTGTTGTGGTGGTGGTGGTGTTAGTGGATTGGGGTGGTGGTTGTGGATTGGGATGGTGGTGGATTGGGGTGGTGGTGGTGGATTGGGGTGGTGGTGGTGGATTGGGGTGGTGGTGGTGGATTGGGGTGGTGGTGATGGATTAGGGTGGTGGTGGTGGTGGATTGGGGTGGTGGATTGGGGTGGTGGATTGGGGTGGTTTGAAATCCTATAGAAAATATTGTCTCTCACTTTCTCCTATGTTTTCCTCTCCTTGTATATTTCGTCTGGATTTTAATTCATGGGGCTTTGGATACTGTGCAGTATAGATTTTTTGAACAGCTCTGTTTTGTTTTGTACCTGATCAGTATTGGTCTATGATGTTTGTTTATGTATATCTACAATATACTTTTTTTATATCTCTTTTCCTATTTGAATTGTAACATAATATTATTTATCAATATTTCATTGTTGATTAGATATCTCAAAGAATGTTGCATTTCTTTAAAAATAGTTTACTATCGAATACAGGGAACTATCATGATGTACTGTGCTAGTGGCATAATCGGAAGCGTGCTGTCTCGCATTCACTTAACCGTGGGTTCGAATCCCGCACTCCTCCTAGCATGCGCTCCCCATCTCCATCAAATACTCCCCTCATTACTCATGCACGTCATAGCAACTGCTCTAGTGACTAGTGTAGTTACCTAGTTGGTATTCTGTCTAGTTCTATCTAGAGGAATTCCTGTTTTTAGCCACTGTGCTTCGTGGAATACGAAGACCAGGAGGATCAAAGTGGGTTTTCGTTGGTCCTCGCCTCGAGTGCCTTTCAAATAATAGGAATTCATAATACACAAATGAATTTATCATTTTATTGAAAGTTGAGTGGATCATGGTTTCACACCGCTGCATTCATTAATATATATTAAATATAAGATATTTATGTGGAATATAATTTAGTGTGTGCGTGTGTGTGCGTGTGCGTGTGTATGTGTGTGTGTGTGTGTGTGTGTGTGTGTGTGTGTGTGTGTGTGTGTGTGTGTGTGTGTGTGTGTGTGTGTGTGTGTGTGTGTGTGTGTGTATGTGTGTGTGTGTATGTGTGTGTGTATGTGTGTGTGTATGTGCGTGTGTGTGTGTGTGTGCGTGTGTGTGTGTGTGTGTATGTGTGTGTGCTCGTAGTACCCGTCTTTGTATCTTTCAGCATCTAATTTGTTCTTAAATTCTTGTATGGTTTTGTACATACAGTACTATTGTTTCGTCCAATATATGTGTGTGTAAGTGTGTGCGTACGTGCATGTGTGTGTGTGTGTGTGTGTGTGTAAGTGCGTGCTTACGTGCATGTGTGTGTGTGTGTGTGTGTGTGTGTGTGTGTGTGTGTGTGTGTGTGTGTGTGTGTGTGTGTGTGTGTGTGTGTGTGTGTGTGTGTGTGTGTGTAGTAGCTATATTTTATTTCTTCTGTGTAACAAGAAACCTCTTTAGGTAGTGTAGGAAATAACGTCATTATATGCATCTCACACATTGTGAGAATTGCTCTTTTTGTGGTTACAGTACAAAACACCAACAGTTAAGGTGCGTATAGTCAGGAGCAAAAATTTTGACTACAAAATTCAAGTTCTGTGTCTGTGGACTTCATCCTTTTCTATTCAAGAAAGTTACCTAAATGTAAGCTTAATACTACAGGGGAAACTGCATCACGTACTTGGCAAAAGAATCACATTGGAGGTTGTGAGAACTTGTGACTGTCCATGCACACTTTTACCTTTATTCAACCCTCCTCCGGACTATCCTCCTCCCCACATACACACACCTGCCCTACTCATCACAAACAACCTCATCATCACTGTCAACTCCCAAGTGTTAACCCCACACTCTCTCTTCCAACAAACTATTTCCATGTTTCAGTAAATGTGAAGCTCTTCTGCTGAAGTATTTGCCTTAGTTCGCTGATTGATTGATGGACTCTGATAGTTAGGCTGGAGTCAACTCTATTTGAGCATCAAGAGAGCTTAGGTTAATTACAGGTCCATTACCCTAAATCCTGTTATGTAGTGATGAAACCGTAGCCTATGCCACTCCTCTGCACTCTTGAGTGTTGTTCTGGCGTTGTGAGGAAAGCATTTCCCCCATACAGGAAGTCGAAACGCCTCCACATTTCTCTAACAGCGTTCCATAACCTTTGCCGACCATAGCACCCCCTGTTGTCATGTCTAAGCAGTTCAACACTCCCATTTTGTTATTAGAAGGATAAAAGAAAGTGAAGTGTACTGCTTGATTATTTATTTTCTTGATTCCTTAGAACTGAAAGAAATTGACAATATTGTTTGTAGAAGAAATAAGAACACCTTAGAAAAATAAAATAGCTTGGAAAAAGTCAAATATGCACAACTGGGTAATCAGTGATACATATGTCAATGTGATTTTTGTGTGCATCACTTCCCAGTACCCCCTATGATTGATTTCAGCATCCCAGGTTGGGAAACGCTGCTTTAACATAACATATAATATTACAGCGCCACTGAGGAAAAGGGGAAGAAAGGGGAAGTAAGGAAAAACCATGGAAAGAAAGGAAAGATGCATTGATCACACCGGGATTCCTGCATTCGTGGATTGGTCTTTTGCCGTAATTAGTTGCTGTCTGTCGTCTTGACGAAAGGAAAAAAAAAATAGAATATTGCCAACGCTGTGATTCCCTAATATACTTCCTAGACAAGACAACTCATAAGCAGGAAGCATCTTGATGATACAACCGGACA
>NC_134785.1:24268509-24271009 GCF_046742065.1 Oratosquilla oratoria
ACCTCCAACCTTCATTTGAATAACTAGAATATGACTTTGGATACAGAAATCTAGACTTCTCTGACCAAAATCTAGACATCTCTGACCAAAATCTAGACTTCTCTGACAGAAATCTAGACTTCTCTTAAAGAAATCTAAACTTCTCTTAAAGAAATCTAGACTTCTCTGAGAGAAATCTAGACTTTGTAATTTGATTGTACACCGTCGTAGGTTTCTAGAGATTAAGTAGTGATTAAGGTTGAAGTGGAAGAAGAAACAGATATATCTATAGGGATGTTCTTACATTTTGTCTACTTTTCTATAGGTTTATATTTTATATAAAAAAAAAACTTCTATATATATATATTTTATCAAAAATATTCTTATGGAAACTTTCGCGTTTGAAGGTTACAGTACACTGTATGTCAGTATCAGAATTACAACCATTTAGAATATTTATCAGAAGTAGTTTCTCTTCTAACTTGTGTTTTTCCACCAATTGGCGATGAGATGTTTAACATACGTTTCATCCGAGATAATTTCTTTTCGTAACATTTTTCATGTATATCATATATTTGTTTATTTAGGGTAATACTTTTGATGTTTGTGTAGTTTCTTTGAAGTTGTGTCGTGTTTTTTTTTTAATATTTAATTTACCAAGTTAACAATGTTTTAAATGTCCTTCGTTTTTCTAAATACTTATTTCTATTTAATTGTTCTGCAATATAGATTAATTCCTCTTTTATAAGCAGTACAAATGCGTATATACATACACGTACATACAAATATACATGTACTTGTATATACATATGTACACATACACATCATATATACATACACATATATACATATACATACATGTACACATACTCATACATATACATACATATATATATTCATATACATATACATATACATATACATATACATATATTCATATACATATCCATTTACATATACATATATATATATATACATATACATATACATATATAAATAAACATAAGTTATATAAGCATATACTCATATACTCGTGTGTACACGCAAACACAACTGCACATAAAAATAGGCCTCAGTTTCTATATACGATAATATATATATACATATATATATATATATATATGTATATATATATATGTATATATATATATATATTCTTTGTAAATGTTATGTTTTCTTTATGAACAGACGTTGCCTCCTATCCATTTCTGTTGTTTCCAATCCCCTTTTCTCCTCTTCTTTGTCTATTTCTTCGTCTTCCTTTTCTCAACAATTTCTCTTTCAATTTTTATTTCACTACTTCCCTTCCGTCTGGTATTATTCTCCACTTCTTGCTTTCCTTCTCTCTATTTTCTCTCTTTTTCTCTTCTTTTCCTTTATTTTTTCCGTTTTTCATTTTCTTGTTTTTCTCTTTTTTCAGTCTTCCTCCTTTTCCTCCCCCTTCCCTTTATTGTTCTTTCTTATTTTTTCTTTCCTTCTTTTTCATTTTCCCTTTCGCCCTGTTCTCTTTTTCTCTTTTTTTCCTTCTCTCCCTTCCGCTCTCTCTCCTTTCCTCCCTCTCCCTTCCTACCTGCTCTCTTCCACTTGGGATTCCCCTTCCCTTTCATACACGCAATTGTCCAGATGCAAAACATGACATATTTCTTCAAACGTTTCTCTCTCTTACAGGTAAGGAAGGAAGGAAGGAAGGAAGGAAGGAGGTAAGAAAGGAAGGAGGGAAGGAAGGTAAGTAAGATAGTTGGAAGTAAGGAAAGATATAAGCGAAGAAGTGTGGAAGGAAAAACGGAAGGAAGGAGAGAAGAAAAGAAAGAAAAGAAAGTGGGTTGCTGCGTTGATTCCCGACAGCCCTGGGCAGATGGGGAAGTGATCCAACGTCGACAAAAAAACAAAAAAAAAAAACCACGGCTTGTTGTAACTGGCAGGTATTTGCCCTACCAGGGGTTTCTCACTTCCCACTGCGTGGGATGCGACTAGTAGGATGCGACTTTAGAGTTTGTATTGTCGCGAAACAGGAGATGAGGTTTCTGTGGCTGTCCCGACAGAATCATCCCTTAACGAGTTACTGTAGTTAGTGTGAAAATTAATTAGTCGTTAATTAATTAGTTAATTAGTTAATTGATGAATTGATTAGTTAATTATAATAACTTTCAGGACGATAGTTCTCCTGGTAATTTGCATTTTATTTTTTTTATTTCACTTTTTTATTTATGTATATATCAATATATTTATTTGTTTACCTGTAAATTTATTTATATATTTATTTTTACATTAATTTTGTTATTTACCCATTTGTTTATTTATTTCTATTTGTTGTATATAATAAATAGACAGGTAAAATCCATCAGTACGTTAACCCAGGTGAAGATTAACTCTCTCATCTTAAAGTTCTTTCTTCAGTTGAACAGCATTAGCGTTCACATTGAAGAAACTCTCGAGGAATTATATCTACCAAGATCTGCAAAGTAGACTTTGTAACCAAAAAGTCAACTAGGACAGGCGTGATTAAGGTAGCCATAATTGA
>NC_134785.1:24273509-24278509 GCF_046742065.1 Oratosquilla oratoria
TACAAAATCCTTTGTAAGGGGCACTGTCCTAGCCTCCTGATACGGGGATTTTCGTGATGTTAAACCGAATCATTATGAAATGATTATGGATAAAATAAAATGTAATAATAAAAAGATAAGTAAAACAAAAGAAAACGAATAGAGCAATACAATGGGGTAAGAAATACAATAGAAAAAAAAAACAGATTTTACAACAAGAATAATCAGTTTCTGGTCCTTTTTACATGGTATTCAGATTTCCTCTTTTTTGTCATAAAAAAGGAAAAATCAATTGGCAAGTTCTTAGTAAGCTTATTTTTTTACTTTTAGTCCCCATTAGAACGTTCGCCTCCTACGCAATGAATACATATTGAATGCAGATAAGCATACATACACACACACACACACACACACACACACACACACACACACACACACACACACACACACACACACACACACACACACACACACACACACACACACACATATGTATATATATATATATATATATATATATATATATATGTATATATATATATATATATATGTATATATATATATATATATATATACACGCGTACATATATATATATAATATATATAATATATATATATATATATGTATATACAGACATACATGCACAAATAAATAAATAAATAAATAAATAAAGAAGATAAAATGAAAATTATAATGTCTTGGTATGAAGTGGGTCAATTGATGCCAGAGACTTTCTGGCGAACGTGGTCACATCTGAGATGGCTGTCACGCCAGGTGACGACAAATCGTGAGTTGAAGAAGGAAGATCCAAGAGGAGGAGGGGAGGAAGAGGAGATGGAGGCGAAGGAGAAGGAGTAGGAGAAGGAGGAGGAGGAGGAGAAGGAGGAAAAATGGGAGAGGAGGAAAAGTGGAGGGGGAAAACGAAGAAGAGAACTTTTGAAAGAGGAGGTTCCAGAAGTAAAACGAATAAAAAGAAAAAGAAAAAGAGAGTGAGAGGGAGAGAGAGAGAGAGATAGAAAAAGGGAGACATACAAACATAGAGTAAATAGGAAAGGAAATTAAAAGAGAGGAATGAATAAAGAGAAAAAGAGAAGAGAAAGGGAGAAAGAGGTGGTAAATCTAATTGCGAATCAAAGCAATATAAATGAGAGAAAGACAAAAACAAGAGAGAGAGGGAGAGAGAGAGAGAGAGAGAGAGAGAGAGAGCAGCGCAGAGAAGAGGGCGAAAACAAGGTAAAGGTTCTGTTGGTTGATTGAGAAGAAGGGGGAAAGAATTATAACAACAGGCAAGGGGAGACACGCAGACAGACAGATACAGGCAGACAGGCAGACAGACAGACAGAGATATAGACAGAGATAGACAGGCACAGACAGAGGCAGACAGAGGGAGACAGAGATTGACAGAAATAGAGACAGACAGAGACAAACACAGAGGGAGACAGAGATTGACAGAGATAGAGACAGACAGAGACAGACAGAGACAAACACAGACAGACACAGACAGACACAGACAGACACAGACAGACACAGTCAAACACAGTCAGACACAGACAGACACAGACAGACATAGACAGACACAGACAGACATAGACATACACAGACAGACATAGAGAGAGAGAGAGAGAGAGAGAGAGAGAGAGAGAGAGAGAGAGAGAGAGAGAGAGAGTGACAGACAGACAGACAGACAGACAGACAGACAGACAGACAGACAGACAGATAGATGGATAGACAGGCAGGCAGGAAGGCAGACACACAGACAGATAGATAGACAGACAGGCAGGCGGACAGGCACAGGGATTAACAAGAGAGATAGAGGCGGGTGAGAGAGAAAGTGACGGAAGAAAGAGAGAGGGAGACGAGAGACGTGAGAGAGACAAGAGACGTAAGAGAGGCACGAAAGACGTGAGAGAGAGACGTGAGAGAGAGAGACGTGAGAGAGATATAGATAGAGAGAGAGAGAGAGAGAGAGAGAGAGAGAGAGAGACGTGAGAGAGAGACATGAGAGAGAGACGTGAGAAAGAGGGAGAGAGAGAAAGAGAGAAAGAGAGGGAACATGGGATTTACTCCGGGTAGGCTGAAAAAGTTCGAAGGGGCGAGAAGTAGGATAAAGAGAAGAGGAATTGGAAGGACATCAGGTCCTTTTGGTTGGTGGGCTCCTGTCTGCTTGGTTTGACAATTGGTTTCAGAGAAAGACAAAAGGAAAGAGGAGAACGAAAGAATGATGGTAGTTGTTTTGTGGTTGTTGAGATAGCTTGTGGTGGTGGAAATGATGGTTGGTATGATTGTGGTGGTGGTTGTGGTGATGTTATATGTTGTGGTTGTAATGAATGTGGTGGTATATCTGGATACATTCTGTTTGTGTTATATTCTGTTTGTCGTATATTCTCAATATACTTTGTCCACTGCTGTCATCATTCGAAGCGTACTGGTCTAGCATTGGCTGACTTGTGAATTCGAATCCCGCACTTCTCTCATATTCCCTGCAGTGACTACCACCTGTCCCAGCAGTCCCCAATGCGCGTAGAGCTACTCAGCGCTCTACTTCGTTAGTTTACTTTTTCCTAGTGGTTACTTACGCATACATACATACATACATACATACATACATACATACATACATACATACATACATACATACATACATACATACATATATATATATATATATATATATATATATATATATATACATTAATTTAAAATGCTTAAGTAAGGACTGTTTTTAGTTTTTATTTCTTGTAAAGTTTGTAAGGCTACACGTTTTATAATACTTAGAACGAAACCTCTAAAATGCCTAGAGAAAGTAATCAAACATTTCTCCTCGTCTGTATTTGTGGGGAATAGAAATTCTTGAATGGCTTTAATTTCATCTCACGTATTTCTTTTATTCTTCTTTATTTATAGGTTTATTTGTTTATTTGTTTATTTTGTCTAGCTTATATTATGTTGTATTATATTATATTACATTATATTATATCATATTATATTATATATTATATTGTATTATGTTATATTGTTTTATTAATCTATGTCATTTCATTTAGTTTTATTTGATTTTATCGTATTTGATCTTTCTCTTCTTTGTATATATACTGTATATATATATATATATATATATATATATATATATATATAAATACACATTTATATATTTATCAGCTTTGAGCATTTACATGTGTCTAATGTTATCATAGCTGAGACCTATAGGATCGTTTGAGATTCAAATATATTGCATTCTATCATTCAATGTGAAAAAATCCTTAGTCTCTGTAAATGAACAGTATCATTATACAAAAGGCGTTTTGATAAACAGATGTATAAGTAATTGATGAGCACTTCGTCATTTTGATATCAAAATTAGTAATCAACTATTGTGTTGGTGAAACGGTACGAAAAGGCTTGTGTATTTTTTAAGAAAGAGAGAGAGAAAGAGAGAGAGAGAGAGAGAGAGAGAGAGAGAGAGAGAGAGAGAGAGAGAGAGAGAGAGAGAGAGAGAGAGAGAGAGAGAGAGAGTGGGGGCGGAAAAGGAAGAGGAGGAGGAGAAGGGAAAGGCGGAGAAGGTAGAGGAAGAGAAGAAGGAGGCGGTTAAGGGGGAGGAGGCGGAAAGAAGGAGGAGGAGGAGGAAGAGGAGGAGGAGGAGGAGGAGGAGGGGGGGAAGTCACAGCAGGATGCGATGTGGAGCTGACGAGTCGGAAAATAGTCGAGCGGTGGCAGGACACACGAGCGTAAGGGAATTGATAACAAATTGACAAGATTCCTGAAACTGCGCCACAAACAATGGCATTATATACCTATTACACCTCGTCGAATGCCTGCCACACCACTACATACCACTACACCATACCACTCCATAAAACATCTTACCACACTACACCAAACCATACCACAAGCGTGAACCTATTGTTTAAATACATGGATATTGTTGATCAAGAAATGATAGAATGACCGGATAATAGTTAATTGGTAAATCTTTCTTTTCTTGTTATGGTACAGTGAAGGACAGAATAACATGAATTAGTACCGTGCTATGATATGTCTGCATCTCTGTGTTCAAGTATTCATAAAATAAGTGTAAACATAGCTGCCAACTGTATGTTCATCTTAATTTCTTAGTATGTCAGTGAATATATTCTTGTTTCAGATTATACACGTAGTTGTCGCAGCTTCTTATATCCGCAGTTGTACAGTTAACATTTGATGACCGAAAGATTCTGTACTTTAAGGATGGTTTAAAGGATTACAAAGGATTACAAATAATGAGCATGCCGACAGGAGACCTTGTGGTCCATAACTAAGTCGCATGTGAAAAATATATAATAATGGTAAATAAAAAAAATAAAAACGAAAGAAAATTATAATAATATAAATAGTAATAAATAAAATAAATAAATCCATAGGTATAGTTTAATAATAAACAATCAGGTAAATAGTAAATAATAATAAATTGACAGATAACTGATAATAGATAAAAACCAAGCAAATAATAACAAACAAACAAAGAATAATAAACGAATAGATAAAACATGTACACAAGCTTGCAAAAAAAAAAATCTTTAATATCTATGACACAACTGCGATGACGTCATGGCTTTATGACGTAACTCATTCGTATACATTGCTGTGCGTGACATGATGTAGACATTCCTCGACTTACGAACAAGTTACGTTCCGAACGGTCGCTCGTAACTCGAGGTGTTCGTAAGCCGTTATTCAAAATTATTTCAAGGGTACTCAAATCTACCTGCATAAGTATTATATAAAGTCAATATATGTTTTTTATCCTAAAACATATTTCTAATGGTACATGATACAAAAATAAGTTGTAATAATGATCATTTAATGTTGTTTTTCTTTCGTTCAATATTGGTGAGGTAAGCTCGAGGTAACGAATGACTTGCGGTCCACTCCGTTCGTATGTCTGAAAGTTCGTAAGCAGAGGTGCGTCTGTATGACGTCACGCATTAAATGGCGTGGGTTGTCGTCATTGGTTATGTGTTCCTCGATGTTACGTTATATCTTC
>NC_134785.1:24296009-24306009 GCF_046742065.1 Oratosquilla oratoria
ATGAACGTATAAAAAAAGGATTAAGAAAATGAAACGAAACTGAAAGCAGATGAGAAATTTTATTTGAGAACAAGAAGGAGCAGATAGAAGAGGAGGAGATGGGAGAGGAGGAGATGGAACAGAAGGAGGGGAGGATGAGGAGGAAGAGGAGGAGTGGAGGCGAGGAGTAAGAGGTGGACCTAAAGGTAGGGTAAGTGGTCGTATGTGTTAGAATAAACTGACATAGGGTCTTGCTGGAGTGGTAATACCTGTGTTATTTGGGGACAGCTCCTAGAATATACAGCGACAGAGCGATAGTGAGAGTGAATGTGGGAGAGAGAGAGAGAGAGAGAGGGGGGGGGGAAGAGTAGGAGGATTGTGTGCAGATAGAGACAGAGAGGCGTGCATGAAAGGAGAGGATGTAATGAAGGCGAGAAAGGGAAGGGAAAGAGGGTTAGGTGGATGACAAAGAAACAAAGAATAAGGTCGGGACACACTGCGAGGGAAAGGGGCGAGGGAGAATTTATTGGGTTACCTAGGTGAGGACTGCAGTACGAAGATGTTGGCTGGAGGGGAGGGGGAATGGGAAAGGGGGAGGGGTATCGGAATAAGGGGAGGGGAGGGGAGGAGGGGAGGGGAGGAGAAGGGGAGGGGAGAATGGGAGGGGAGGGGATGGGAGGAGGGGAGGTGAGGAGGGGAGGGGGAACGGGAAAGGGTGAGGGGAGACGGGAAGGGGAGAGGGGTATGGGGATAGGGGAAAGGGAGGAGGGGAGGTGGGTGTTTGTTTGAGAGGCTTAGGAGACGAAGAAGCGTTAAGGCTGGACGGATAAGACAGAGGCTGAAGAAAACAAGAAGGTACCAGAGGTCTTGAAGAAAATGTGAGGAGCTCATACCAGGTACATAGCTACCATCAAAACGTTTTTTTTTTTTTTTTTTTTTTTTTTTTTTAAGCGTTTGCACTACTGGGACAGGTAACAATCAATGTTGGGAGTCAGAGAGATGAAGAATTCAAATACACAACTAAGCGTTAAGCGAAGGCGAGATAGCACATTTCCGATCACAACACCAGCGCACAGAGCTCTTGGAAAAACAATAAACAGAGAGAGAGAAAGGGAAAATAATATAAAAAAAAAGAGAAAACGAAAAGAAAAAGAGAGGGAAATGTATAGAGTTGAGTTGTCAAGTCACGTTCATGAAGATGATAGTAAATATGAAAAATAGAAAAAGAGATTTCGAATACTACGGCAATGACAAAAAATAAAGAAAAGAACAGTTTGAGGAGGAAAATGTGACGCACATGGACACGAACAAACGCACACACACACACACACACACACACACACACACACACACACACACACACACACACACACACACACACACACACACTTGCTTACGTGCGATATAAAAAAAAAAAAAAGTGACAATCCATTGTTTATTCCTCTGGAGGTCCGGCTGAACGATCAGGACAGGTTCCTGTGTTGGAAGGAAGAAGACGCCTTCGAGCGACGATGTCGATTGAGTCCCAAAGAAGGGAATAGACCTGAGGGAGAAGGAACAATGATGATGCGGTGCAGCCTTGATAATACCCGGATGTCTTGAAGTAAAGAGTCGAAAATATTTCTTATACTAGTAAAGGTCTTTGAAATATATATAAAAGAGTGAAAAAAAATGTGGAGGAGGGAGGACTGCAGATGAGGGAAAGTTTTTAAGCAGTAGATCTTGTATTTCAGAATGGGAAATATTAAAGGAAAAAGATAGATCACCTAATAAGAGATGATGGATGAACTTTAGTTTACCAGTGATTCTATCCGTATTGAAAATCTTGGCCCCACGGAAAAATGAAAAGGGTAGCAAGAACTGTGTTTGAATTTGTGTGTATGTGTGTGTGGGGGGGGATGGTTGTGCATATGTATACTTACGTATGTATGTATGTGTGTGTGTGTGGTTGTGCATATGTGTACTTACGTATGTATGTATGTAATGTATGTATGTATGTATGTATGTATGTATGTATGTATGTATGTATGTATGTATGTATGTATGTATGTGTGTGTATGTATGTATATATGTATGGGTATGTATGTATGTAATGTATGTATGTATTTGTTTTTATGTGTGTTTATATGTATAATATGTATGTTTGCATTGACAAAAGAAGACGAGAGTAGTGTTGAAAGAGACGTAGAGAGTTTGAGGTTTGCAATAACGCTGAATATTTAGAGGGAAACAAAGAACGCCAGAGTTGAAGATTTACAGGAAGGGAGTGTCACCGAGGAGGAAAAGAGAGAAATAGAAAACTGAGAAAGAAAAAAATGTTGAATAATAGAAGTGTCGGGGAATGGAGGCACAGAAGAAAAAGGGACGAACAAGAAAGTGGGTCAGCAAAAAGGAAGTGAAGAAAGGATAGAATAAAAAAGAAGAAAAAGAAAGAAAATAGAAGAGGATTAACAGAGGTGCATAGTGTCTGCCAAGCAGTAGTTTCTTCAAGAGTCCAAGATGGGGAGTCTACCCCAGGAGGCGCTGAGTAACTGCGGCCGAAGCCGTCACTTTTGCCCTATTATGCGCTTGTGCTGTTGGGGGCGGGTAACTTACAGTCACCGCTGGGAATCTAAGAAAAGTGCGGGATTCGAACCCACAGCTAAGCCAATAAGAGACCAATACGCTTTTGGTGACGTCACCAGGGCACAGATCCGAAGAAGACTTAAAGACTTGAAGACTTGAAGGGAACAAATGAAGCCAAAGACCAAATGAGAGATATTATGAAACTCAGATTACACAGTTGACTAAACAAAGACCGTCTGATTGAAATCAGACAATTTTATTCATCTAAGAAGAAGCTTTCTTATATAGGCATGGCCAATGAAACATAACCACGCGCTTAATATGAACACTTGGTTCTCACGCTTAATACATTGAATATACAAATATACAATAATAAATATCACAAGGAATGTTCAATGCTACCATTACATCTTGATCAGTTGAGGTTTCCTTTAGCTCTGATGATGAACCATCAAAACTCGTGACAAAAATCGTTAAGCAACCTCTACACGAGGAACAACTGTGTGGGAAGTGAGAAACCTATGGAAGGGCAAAGCCCGGTCATTTGTGGCAAGCCGCTGGGTGTTTTAGGCCGACGTTTGGGTCGCCTCCCCGCCTGGCCAATTCTATCGGAAACCAACGCAGGAAGCCCGGAGACTACGCAAGGAGACGCGTAGCTGCGGCCGAAGCCGTCACCATTGGGATCAAGGGACAGTTGGTTTAAGTACCCAGTCCCTACTGGGAATTGGAAAAAAGTGCGGGATTCGAACCCTCAACTAAGCAAACTTGAGACCAGCACGCTTCCCGTTTAACGAGTTAATGTGATATCCATTCACGTGGAGGCTATTAAAAAATAAAATAAATAAATAGATACATATAAAAAGATAAAAGATAAATGAATATATAAATGAATAAATAAATAGATAAATGAATACACAAATCAATCAATAAATAGATGAGAATGTGAATGAATAAATGAATAAGTAAATAATTGAATGAATGGAAGATGAATATGTAATAAATGAGTGAATATGAATATTAATTTATTAAATCAATAAATCAATAGATAAATCATTTATTTACTTGTATATCTATCTATGCATGTATGTATGTATTTGTGTATTTTTTGTTCATTCATTCACTCATTCATGCATTCATTCATACATTCATACATCCATTCATTTATTGTTTGTTAGTTTTTGTTTGATTTATTTTGTTTAAACATGTAGAATCTCTGTTTTCTTGCTTCTAATGGTTACTTTTATTATTCCGTTCATGTTCCCACCCCTCTGCTCTTTCATATTCTATTATTCCTGTCAAGTCCACACTCAAAGAGAAAAAATACAAAGGAAACTAGGCC
Organism: Oratosquilla oratoria; assembly: GCF_046742065.1. Classification (NCBI taxonomy): domain Eukaryota; kingdom Metazoa; phylum Arthropoda; class Malacostraca; order Stomatopoda; family Squillidae; genus Oratosquilla; species Oratosquilla oratoria. The sequence goes on from NC_134785.1 coordinate 24,299,893, forward strand.
GAGAATACCAACGACGACTTACACAAGGAGCGTTGTCAAGGCTGTGCATTTATTTAGAACCGTTCCCTTGTAACAATTTTCAGAATACGAAAACAAAAGAATCAATACGAAAAAAAGCTCTCTGAGTAGATGAAATAGAGGACTTTATTATACCATTGGATTTTATTTATTTATTTTTTTCTTTATTATTTATTTAGTAGTTTTCGCTTCATGGTATGGAAGTCTGGAATTCGGAGAAAGATTCAATTTTTGCGACACTAAATAGATGAATTAGACAAAAAGAAAAACAAAAGATTTCTGCCATCTCCAGATGTGTTCTATAAAGACAGATAGATAAACTGAATTGGAAAATGAATGATTTTTCAAAAGTTCTACGGTGTGTGTGTGTGTGTGTGTGTGTGTGTGTGTGTGTGTGTGTGTGTGTGTGTGTGTGTGTGTGTGTGTGGATTGTGTGTGTGTGTGCGTGTGTGTGTGTATTTGCGCGCGCGTGTGTGTGTGTGTGTGTGTGTGTGTGTGTGTGTGTGTGTGTGTGTGTGTGTGTGTGTGTGTGTGTGTGTGTGTGTGTGCGCACGTGCGTGTGCGTGCGTGACTTCCTGGGAGTGGGTACTTGATCTATACACACATACACACACACACACACACACACACACACACACACACACACACACACACACACACACACACACACACACACACACACACACACACACACACACATACACACACACACACACACACACACACATATATATATATATATATATATATATATGTGTGTATATATGTATATATATTAGTATATATATAATATATATATATATATATATATATATACACGAATATGTGTATACGTCAACATATGTGATGTATGTTCGTGTACATGTATATATGTGTATATGTATAAATGTATATACACATGCATGGAAGTATATAAGTATGTGTATAAAGTTTTCACATTGTACACACAGTATATTTCCCCATACACAGACAAGACAAGAGATCTTAATTCTCCATTGATAAGTTCGCTGTCAGCCAGAACGAGAGAAGTGGCAGCTGAAGGAGCCTTGGGCCAAGTCCTCCAGAGAGTCTTGGAGAGTCTTGGAGTGGCGTCTGGCATCGGCAGCTGACAATACCTCCTAAGGAGGTCGTTGGTGGTGAGGGAGAATTTGTTGAGGTCAGAGACGTGTATGGGGATCTCTGCGGGAGGATGGAGGCCCTTGGGCGATACGCTGAGATGGTAGAAGGATGTCGTAAGGGAGAAGAAAGAGAAGAAGTTCGTTTAACGGGTTAAGTTTGGCCGTCGGGTTGGGAGGAAATGGCATTGTGGTCAAACTAACTTGACAGAAGTCTCTTTTTTTTTTTTTTTTGCTATTCGTCTATTTTCTTTTTCTTTGAAAGATGAAGAAATACCTTTGCAACTGTAAAGTGTTTTCAAGTTGAATAAAATCACCTGGCCGTCGGGTCGGGAGGAAATGACATTGTGGTCAAACTAATTTGACAGAAGTCCCCCCCCCTTTTTTTTTTTTTTTTTTCTTTTCGTCTATTTTCTTTTTCTTTGAAAGATGAAGAAATACTTTTGCAACTCTGAAGTGTTTTCAAGTTAAGTAAAAGCACCTGGCCGTCGGGTCTGGAGGAAATGGCATCGTGGTCAAACTAACTTTACGGATTTTTTTTTTTTTTTTTTTTTTAAGAAGCAACACCTTTGCAACTGTGGTGTGTTCCCATCGTCTGGCTTTAGTCAAAATAAAATCCCAGAGCAGGGATTCTTACACTCGAAATATGGTTAAACATTATTTTTCAAAAAATATGTCTTGTATTTTTATTGACGTTTGAGTTTTACAAGAGAAAATTAACCTTAAAACACATCCGTTATTATATTCTTTGCTTATAATTAACGCTAACACAGGGCAGTTTCAAGTAGGCTTTTGAGTGAAGATAATTTATCAGTTGACTTATCTACGAGTATATTAGTTTGTTGAGAATATACTAATATTTACTTATCCTTGTAATTATTTATTTCTATATATATATTCAATCATTTACTGATTTACTGGCCTCTTCTTACATATATTTACAAACACGTTTCTCCATTCATTGTTTATCTGTATCTAATAGAAGTGGAAACAGTTTAGACAGAGATGACCTGTTGAAAGATGTATTGATTGATTCAGTTTAACATTGCGATATCCCCTCTATGGAGGCTAGGACGGTGCCTCTTACAGCCTTTGTAGCAGGAAATTTGATTAATCATGCACTTGGTCCAACTCGCTCGCGGCACGGTTCGAACCACCTCCACCTCCGCCTCCGTCGCAAGTAGCGACGCTCTAGCCCGCTCGCCCAGCGAGCATCCCTGATGAGAGATGGGGAGAAGAATAGATTAAGACAGGAGCTGAGGGATGGAATGTGGTGAGGGTGAGAGGGAGAAGGGGAAGGGGATGCTGAGGGAAGGAGAAGGGAAGGGGAGGTTGATGGAGGGGGAGGTTGATGAAGGGGAAGGTTGATGGAGGGGGAGGTTGATGGAGGGGGAGGTTGATGGAGGGGGAGGTTGATGAAGGGGGAGGTTGATGGAGGGGGAGGTTGATGGAGGGGGAGGTTGATGGAGGGGGAGGTTGATGGAGGGGAAGGTTGATGGAGGGGGAGGTTGATGGAGGGGGAGGTTGATGGAGGGGGATGCTGATGAAGGGGGATGCTGATGGAGGGGGAGGTTGATGGAGGGGAAGGTTGATGGAGGGGGATACTGATGGAGGGTGAGGTTGATGGAGGGTGAGGTTGATGGAGGGGGAGGTTGATGGAGGGGGAGGTTGATGGAGGGGGAGGTTGATGGAGGGGGAGGTTGATGGAAGGGGAGGTTGATGGAGGGGGAGGTTGATGGAGGGGGAGGTTGATGGAGGGGGAGGTTGATGGAGGGGGAGGTTGATGGAGGGGGAGGTTGATGGAGGGGGAGGTTGATGGAGGGGGAGGTTGATGGAGGGGGAAGTTGATGGAGGGGGAGGGGGATGGAGGGGGAGTTTGATGGAGGGGGAGGTTGATGGAGGGGGAAGTTGATGGAGGGGGAGGTTGATGGAGGGGGAAGTTGATGGAGGGGGAGGTTGATGGAGGGGGAGGTTGATGGAGGGGGAGGTTGATGGAGGGGGAGGTTGATGGAGGGGGAGGTTGATGGAGGGGGAGGTTGATTGAGGGTGGATGCTGAGTTTGCGAAAACGGGCCACAAGGAAGGAGGATGGGCATAGTGATAATGGCTCCGGATGACGGTGACAAGATACTAAAGTAATCGATTAGATAACCGCTCAGTGATGATTAATGACGGGATTACGACAGGAAAGAAAAATAATGGCGGGAGATGTGGAGTAGGAAGGAAGGAGGAAAGAAGAGAGGAAGATCTTGATGGGGACCAAAGGGAGGAAAGGGGCATCAAGGATTTTAGGAGCAGAAGAAGGGAATAGGAAATAAGAAAAAGGTCTTTGGAGAAGAAATGGGCGATTACTTTTTGAAAAAGGTAAGCGCGTAAGGGGAGAGGATGGGATAATAGTAAAATGAAAAGAGTAATAGTAACAACAACAATAAAACAACAAGAATAAAACAACAATAAAACAACAACAATAAAACAACAATAAAACAACAATAAAACAACAACAATAAAACAACAATAAAACAACAATAAAACAACAACAATAAAACAACAACAATAAAACAACAACAATAAAACAACAACAATAAAACAACAACAATAAAACAACAGCAATAAAACAACAATAAAACAACAATAATAAAACAACGACGATGACAACGACGACGACAGCGACGACGACAACGACGACAATAACGACAATAATAATAATGACAATAATAATAATAAAGACAATAACAATAATAACGACAATACTAATAATGATTATGAATATTTAACTGAATGAATCGATAGGTATCTATATATAAACAAATAGATAAATAGACCAGGGCAGAGGGAATGTTTGTAATAGAAATAAACAAAATGAATAAATAGATAAAAAAGGAGTGACTTTTGCGGAGTCAAAATTTGGCGTATTGTGGTGAAAATATTAGCCAGGAGATGTGCAGTAACATTAGTTAATACCATTACACCTGCCCTTGTAGGTATTAAATAATTTGGCGCCAGCCAAAGCAAATCTGTATCAAAAATCTCAAGATGAAAGGCGATAGCTCGGTGTCTGAAGGAACAGTGGATATGATGAAAAAGTTTCGGGACTCACAAGAAAGAACTACGAAATAGATATCTAGAAGTTAGGATAGATCATTATAATATATCAGACAAAATAATGTTTGCGAATGAGGGAAACAAAAAGAATGCAGAGAAAAGTAATACAAAGACTTAAACTTTTTAAAAGTGTTGCTCGTCTACGACTACATTGTCATAATAAAGATGCCATGATTTCAGTCACGACACGATCTGGCTAAAAAGTATGGTTGAGACTTTATGTACAAGTGAGAAAATAAATCCTTTAGTACTTTCTGTAGTGCAGTTGTGGTATCTGGTATAAGAAAATCGAATTCAGTTGAAATAAACCATCACAAGTTTTCATCTTCATCTGCATTGTCATGATGAAGATGCCTTGATTGGAGTCACGACACGATTTAACACTTTCTGGAGTGCAATCATGATATTTGGTATAAAAACTCGAACAACGTCGCAATAAATCACCACAAATGAACAAATAGGGCGTTTTGTTTACTTTTGTTATCAGGATTGTCAAGCGAAGAAGACGTTGATGAACTTATAGTCGTAAGCTCAGAAAGGGAAAGAACGTTTATTGAAGAGAGGTAATGTTGTGCAGAAAAGAGAAACAGGGCCGAAGAGAAATCGGCTGAATAAGAAGGTAGATAGTCCCTCCAGAGCAGCGTTTCTCAACCTTTTTACCCTTGCGTAACCTTTAAAATAAATTGCGTGTCTCAAGGAACCCCTGCGCAAAAAAAACAAAAACAAAGAAGAAAAAAAAACCACATGTACCATATCTTTCTCATTTTATTTTCATCATAATAATACGTTAGATAGGATGATGTCTATGTTACATTATTACAATAACCAAGAATGTATCGCTTGTGTTTAATTATATTACGTATATGAAATCAAATAAAAAATAAAAAGTGCATTATCCTATCTCACTTGTTCTCGCGGAACCCTTAGGGACCTTTTGCGGAACCTTAGGTTGAGAAACGCTTCTCCAGAGGGAAGAACGTGTCCGCGCGAGGACAAGAGGACTAAAAGGTACGAAACAAACCCAACTCAAGGAAGGTGGACGTGACTAAACAGGTGGGCGGGGTCTCGGGAAAAGTATAGGACGGAGACCAGCATTGTTCCTCACGTCCCCAAACTTCTGATGAAGACGTCGCGGGGGATAAGAGGGGGAACTTGGTTTCCCTGGGTGTCTGGGGGAGCGGATTGGGTGGTATGTAATCCAATGGGCTGTCTGCTGATCGGGTGATAAGGTGGATGAGCACTGAAATAGGTGTAGGAGGGGGAATGGGGGATAGAAAGGGGGGGGAGGGGATGAAGGATTTGGTTCGCTTGAGTGAGTTGAGACGTGGTAGACATGACAGGGTTGGGTTTCCTTAGAAAACGGAATAGAGTCCGCGAATGGGATCTGCCAGTTTATCCTTCGACAAAAATGGACGACACAGGTTGGTTCTCTCAGGGTCTGTTCAGAAAACGTGGAAGACCGGTGTGGATATTTTTCTTCTTTTTCTTTTTTGTTTGGTAAGTAGGTATTCGCCTGGGGCCTAATCTTCTTGCTGGAGAGCGTTGTATTACAAGGTTTTCAGTAATTTTGATACAAGAAGAAAATAAAAGCGGAATGGAGGCGTAAAGGGGAATATGAGTTTTTATCTGGTGTGGAGGATGGAAATTTGGTCCATGGTCTATGAGTAAGCGTTTGTATGAAGACGGTACAATGATCTTAGGGTACAAATGAAGCAAAGTGGAGACCTTTAAGTCCATAACAAAATTGAAAAAAAAAATCAACATATTTGATTTAGGATACTGTTTCTGTTGTGGACTGTAGTCTACTAGCGCTTTATTCCTTCTGAACAATTTTGTCCCACTGTTAACCAAGGTAACATATACAAAAGTTACGGGATGGTGAG
>NC_134785.1:24313509-24316009 GCF_046742065.1 Oratosquilla oratoria
ATCTGCCAATTTTATTCACATACGGGATCGTTTCCAAGACAAAAGCGGAAGAAAATTATTCATAATACTTTTCATCTATTAAGACATACAAGGTTTCATCAAAGCTTTATAGAAAAAATGCGTTAACCAGGAGGATATTCGTAACATCAAAATTAAAAATTAGATTTGTATGTTTTTATCATAAGATCACTTATGCTGAAGTATGTAACACACCCAACAGCGCAAAAAAAAAATAATAATGAAGGCAGTCATTGATAAATGGAAGAAATTATAAAAAAAAAAGTGAAAAAGAGGGACTGGTTTTCGTAAAGATAAACATCCATCAACTTGGAAGAAAAAACATTGTAAAGATAAACATTGATAAAAGCAAGTAATAAAAAAAATCATATATATATTTTTTTTTGTAAAAGATAAACAGCTAATGTATAAGCATGATCCAAATACCCATTAAAAAATTGCAAAGATAAACATTGATAACACGCAAGTGATAATGAAAAAAAAAATGATTGAAGAACAATTGATTTTGGTAAAAGATGGTAAATGTGGCGCCGTTGGAAATTGAGAGAGAGAAGGGGGGCACGCGCGGACCCCCAACGGCACAAAGTCGCTCCGTCGCGTCGATAAAAGCAGCACACTGGGTAATCCCGTGATCCCCTGGGCTTCCGTCCACCACTCTATCAGCACTCAGGATTCACTTTATTTCATTTGTTTGTTTACTTATTTATTCGTTTATCTATTTATTTCATTTTTTATTTGATTGTCATCTATTTGTTTACTTGTTTCTTTGGTTGTTCATATGTTTGTTTTTATTTATCTGTTCATCTATTTGTTTATTTGTTTATTTATTTTTACTTATTTATCTATTTATCTATGATTTATTTACTTATGTATTTATTCAGATATTTGTTATTTGGTGTTTTGTATATGTTATTTGTTATTCATTTATGTATTTATCTTGTTTTATTTTAGCTTATTATTTCATTTAATTTCATTTCATTCTATTTCTTTCAATTTTCTCTTATTTTTGTTATTACTAATCATTTTTACGGACGCTTTTGCTTGCCTTCAACTTACTTATTTTAGTTCACTTTATTCTATCTCATTTCGTTTCGTTTCTTTTTTCTATTATCATTATTATATACTTGTACATGGACACCTTTGAATGCATTTTACTGACTCATGCACTATGCTTTGGACCCTTGTTCGCAGAATAATATCACCAGGCAGTGGCCGATACAGATATCTCAATTGTGAATAGTACAGCAATATCATGGACAGAAGCTTTATCAAATACACAGCGTTTCTCTTGTTGAGGCTTTATCAAGTAGACAGACACGGAATACAACCTCTACGCTATTCATATATCTCGGAACGGAGGAAAAAGGGGCAGAGGCAGTGTTATGTAGTTCAGTTCGAAGCTTTAAAATTCTACAGGAAATAATGGTCTCAAACTGTTAGGAAATAGATTTGATTTGGAAGTGGGTAGAAACAACTACGCATACCGTGCAGTTAATGAATGGAATAAACTTCCTGCAGAGGCAATGCAATGTACTTCAGTTCGAAGCTTTAGGATTCTATAAGAAATAATGGTCTCAAACTGTTAGGAAATAGATTTAATTTGGAGGTGGGTAGAAACAACTACGCCTACCGTGTAGTTAATGAATGGAATAAACATCCTGCAGAGGCAGTGCAATGAGTGCAATGTAGTTCAGTTCGAAGCTTACAGATTCATTTAAATAAACACCTAGGCAAAATGCTGAAATGCCTGCTATTTGTTTTATATTACTTGTTTATTTGTTGTTATTATTTGTCTATTTATTATTATATAATTGATTATCATTTATTATTATTTATCTGTCAATTTATTATCATTTACTATTTACCTGTTTGTTTATTATTCAATTTTACCTATTTATTTATCTATTTGACCATTATTTGTATTATAGTTCATATTTATTTTATTATTATTCAAAACTATAATGTTTATTTATTTGTTTTATTTATTTATTTATTTATCCTGTCGGCATGATCCTCTTTTGTAATCCTTTGTATTTAGGACAGGGGAGCATCTCACGGTATGTTATTTAAAGTCTTTATATGTTACTCTTTCCTATGGCCGAATAAAATCGCCTGTGGACAGCCTTAACAAACACATGTCCTGAAGAGCTTTGAAAGACTAAGAGTAATGTGAAAAATTAATTAAAAATGTCATGAATATTAAAAAGAATTGTAAAATTTGTTTATCGTGTTTCAGACAAACAAATTCTTGTAACAAAAATGTCTTAATATAAAGCATACACAATTGCAACAGAAAAAAAAGAATGTTAGTGGAAAAATCTCGAAAGTTTGTTGATGAATTCCAACAGTTCTGGAGATTTTTTTTCTTCTATTTTTAATCTCTTCTATAACAGAAAAACATTGGGTATTTGTGAATTTTCGTTTCACCAACGAGCACAGGAATTTCCAGGGACAGACTGAGGTTAGCTTAGGTTAGGTTAGG
>NC_134785.1:24336009-24338509 GCF_046742065.1 Oratosquilla oratoria
CATGTTTCCTTTGCTGTGTTTAAGCAATTTGTTCACATGGATATTAAGTTTCATAACAAACGCTCATATTCTTGGGGACAATCTTGCGCGTGTTTTGATGTCAAAGTACCTCTTGAGGCTCTTATGCCGGACATTTATCATAGGAAAGGTTGGGAACTTATGTAAGAGTATAAAAGTTTAGCTTATGGATGCACCAAAACTTGTCACGAATGTAGTTTTATCCTTATATAGCAATATATATATATGTATGTATATATATGTATGTATATATATATATAAATATATATATATATGTATATATATATATGTGTGTGTATGTATATGTGTATATGTGTATGTATATGTGTGTATATGTGTATGTATATGTGCGTATATGTGTATGTATATGTGTATATATGTATATATATACATATGTATATGTATGTATATTTATATACATTTATATACATATGTATATGTATGCATATATATATATATATATATTTATATATGTATATATATATATGTATATGCATATATATATGCATATATTAATATATAATGTATTTATATATATATATGTATATATATATATGTATATGTATATATATACATACATTTATATATATGTACATATATACATATATATGTATATATATACATATATTTATAAGTATATATATATGTATATATATATATATATATATATATATGTATATGTATATATATGCGTATATGTATATATATGCGTATATGTATATATATGCATATATGTATATATATGTATATATATATATGTATATATGTAAATATATATGTATATATGTATATATATATATGTATATATGTAAATATATATGTATATATGTAAATATATATATATATATATATATGTATATGTATATATATGCGTATAGTATATATATTCATATATTTATATATATATATTCATATATGTGTATATGTATATATATATATATATATATATATATATATACATATATATATATATATGCTGGTACATTGTGACAAGTTGATGAAGGTGGAAAAAGAAGTCACGAGTCTAGTTCCGAGTTCCTGAGTTTATTCCTGACCGGTTTCGCATAGAGCAAAACCGGTCAGAAATAAACTCAGGAACTCGGAACTAGACCCGTGACTTCTTTTTCCACCTTCATCATATATATATATATATATATATATATATATATATATATATATATATATATATATATATATATATATATACTAAGATTCTATCATGACGTGTTTTAAAAACCGCAGTGAATCATTCTTGTCTACATCAAAAGAAATTGCGATTTCTGAAAAGAAAAAGATCAAAAGTCACATATCGAAAGATTGTACGTATAATTTTGGCTTACAATTGACTTTTGTGAAGAAAGTGTAGGATCTCTTGGCAATGAGGAAATACTAAATAAGATGGGTCGGGTCTGGATGCCCTCTCGAATCACGGATTAAGTTTGTCCAACGCCCTGAGGAGGAAATGTTTGTGTCAGTGGCAATCTGGCTAATGGATGGTCGTCTTTTCCCGCCAAATAAAGCTTGGACATAGGCCACTAGGACATTGGCGCCGTCAGTTGATGGCTGGAGCAAGTATTCCCTCGATGGAGGTGTCTTGTGAGCCAAACAAATCCATTGAAGGTTCTCAAAGACTTCTGTGTAAGACGGTCATAAACATTTCTTGGGTTTAAGCGAAGGATTTTGCTGAATTTATGGAGGAGAGTTCTGCACACTTAGATTGATTTGAGTTCATACCATGAACGAGTCACATGGAAGACTCATGGAAATGAATAGTATGCATTAAGTATATATTGATGTATACATTACATGTATATGTGCAGTGATTGGTTAGTGTTTACGATTTGTCGCTATCATAAACATATACACACACGCAGCATCACGCACGTACACGCATGGACAAGCACGCACACACACGGACGCAGACACACACGCATGCACGCATACAGGCACGAACATAGGCAGACACGCGCACACATACACACACTCACACACACACACACACACACACACACACACACACACACACACACACACACACACACACACACACACACACACACACACACACTTAATGAAAGCTGAAGAATACAAAGCAACCTATTCAGCAACCTTCATAAAGCATAGAACATGCACGTTATAGGAACAACATAACTAATTGATTCTTTATATGCATAATCAAAAAACAAACTAAAAAAGGCCTTACGATCCAAGTGATAAGTCTTATCAGACCACACAACAGTCTCGGATACTCCTGTTATCAGACCGGGCAGGTTACGTGATATGTCTGGTGGGGTATTCAAAGGTCCATTGGAGGCCATAGAACAAGCCTGGGTTACTAAAGAACCTACCTCTCATTGTCTCACGAATAAATACGATATAATAGAGTCATTCAAGTGCAGGCTGGTTGGAGTCCTGATGAAGGGAGAGCAGTCTGAGGTTCCAGTAAGGCAGGCTGCAGGTCAGACGAGGTCGAACAGGCCAG
>NC_134785.1:24343509-24353509 GCF_046742065.1 Oratosquilla oratoria
TCCTCCTCCCCTATTCCGCCGTTTATTCCTCTTTTATTCCCCATACCCGTTTTCTTTTCTCCACCTCCTCCTTCTCCTCCTTCCTCCTTTTCTTTATTCTTCTTCTCTTGATCCTCATTCCACTCATTCTGTTTTTTCTTTCCCTTTCCATTCTCCTCTTTCTCCTCCTCGTCCTCTTTCTCTTCCTCCTCCTACACCTTCTTCCAAGAGCACCCTCCCTCCCGAAGGTGAACCCATTCTCCTCATTCTCTTCTTTCTCTTCTTTCTCTTCTTTCTCCCGAACCTTCTTCCGAGATCTCCCCTCCCTCCAGGGCCTGAACCCTTTCTCCTCTTTCTCCTCTTTCTCCTCTTTCTCCTCTTTCTCCTCTTTTTCCTCTTTCTCCTCTTTTTCCTCTTTCTCCTCTTTTTCCTCTTTCTCCTCTTTTTCCTCTTTCTCCTCTTTCTTTTCTTCCTCTTCCTTCTCTTCCTCCTCTTCCTCCTTTTCTTTCTCTTCTTCCTCTTCTTCCTCTCGAACCATCTTACAAGAGCTTCCCTCCCCTCACCCCTGAAGACCTTCCAGACCCCAAGATTGACGTAAATCCATCCAAGGGCACAATGAACCTCAATCATGAAGCTTATAAGACCTATTGAATCAAACATTTTACTCCCAATACCCGTTTTCCTTGAAGAGCACATGACAGAAAACGGAGGAACGTACAAAGAAGAAAATTTCCGGCCTCCGGGAGGAAAATGGGCTTCACGGGGTTTGAGAGTAAATGTCCAGTATCTCAAAGAGCGACAGGATCTCGTAAGGAATGAATCGAGATAAGGCGATTGTCGTTTCCGAAGGAAAGGTTCGATGGCGGATTAAAAATACTCCTTCGGGTCAAACGAAGGATGCCCGTCGGTCTTCGGCAGCCGGAGGGCTTTCCTCGGTTGTGCTTTTGACGCTGAAAGAAAAAAAATGATAATAATTCTATTTGGAAAAAAAAACAAAAAAAATTGTAGATCTGACGCTGAACGCTACAAGAAAAAAAGATGATAGTAATTATATTTGTAGAAAAAATAAGTAGGTCTGACGCTGAATGCTGACAGAAAATACTATAATTCTACTTGCAAATATATATATGTATATATATATATATGTATATATATATATATATTTATATATATATGTATATATATATGTATATATATTATATATATATATATATATATATATATAATATACATATATACATATATATCAATGGTAGATCTGACGCTGAAAGAAAAAATATGATAATAGCTCTATTTGCAAAAAAAGAAAACATTATATCAATAGTAGGTCTGACGCTGAAAGAAAAACTTATAATAATTCTATTTACAAAAAAAAAAATAGTAGGTCTGAAGCTGAAAGAAAAAATTATAATAATAATTCTATTTGCCAAAAAAAATAATTATCAATAGTAGTTTTAATGACTTTGACATTCATAAATTTAATGATAACAGACAATATAATAGCTATAATAAGTTTAATATTGAGTTTTAATGATGACATATTTGATAATAATAATTTTAATGATGATAATTCTTTTAATAATGATAATTCGGGTAACGATATTCTTAATGATAATATTTTGATAACGATATTTTTAATAATGATATTTTTAATAATAATAATAGTCTAAATAATAAAAAATTAATAAATTTTAATAATAACCGTTTAAATATGAATGTTTCTATGATAATAGTTTTAGTAGTAGTTTTGGTAAGTTTTAGTAATGCTAGTTATGATAGCTAAAAATAAAAACTATACCAAAATAGTTTATTGGTATTAGATTGTACATCTAGAAGCATTTCAGCAGAATAAAACAGTCTTGTGCTAGTCAAAATACGTATCTAGAAATGATTCTATCCTTTTATGGGCAAATATTATACCTAATGTACAGATCATTTATGTTTACATAGTGGTATATGATTTCGTTAACATTAACCTTAACAATAGCTATGGATTTGTTAAGATTAGTCAGCGGATTTTAAGAACTGAAAATTGGTTTAATCCGTGTTTCATCTTTTTATCTTTTTCTAAGTATTCAAGATTTCTTTTATTCATTCAGTTTGTTTTAGTTTATTTATTGCAGTGATGGATGAGAGAATATGTTTGATATAACAATTTGAACTCATCTTTGAGATTAACTGGAGGACCGATCTAGGGATGTCAGTGCCAATTTATCAGGGAAAATTTAGACAGAAAACATTGTAAGAACTCCTAAGATTAATGTTCCTTGGGCAAGAAATTTTGTCTGCGTGAAGGGGAGGAGGAAGAGAAAGATGTGATGGAGTAAAATAAAGACAAAGATGAGAAAGAGAAAAATAAGTAAAGGAAGAGAAAGAGATGGATGAGGAGGAGGAGGAGGAGAACAAGAAATAGGAGCAGGGAAATTAATAGAAAGAGGAAGAGACCAAAGAAAGATGAGGAGGAGGAGGAGGAGGAGGAAGAGAAGGATGGGATGGAGTAAAATAAGGACAAAGATGAGAAAGAGAAAAAATAAGCAAAGGAAGAGAAAGAGATGGAGGAGGAGGAGGAGGAGGACAAGAACGTAGGAACAGGAAAATTAATAGAAAAAGGTAGAGCCAAAGAAAAAGGAAGAGGAGGAGGTGGAGGAGGAGGAGGAGAAGGAGGAGGAGAAGAAGAAGAATAAGATAAAGCAAGATGGAATGGAATGAAATGAAGACAAATATGAAAAAGAGAAAAAATAAGCATAAAAAAAGAGAAAGAAATGGAGGAGGAGGAGGAGAAGGAGGAGGAGGAGGAGGAGGAGGACAAGAAATAGAAACAGGAAAAGTAATAGAAAGAGGAAGAGAACAAAGGAAAAGGAAAGGAGGAAGAGGAGGATGAGGAGGAGGAGAATAATGGGATGGAGTAATATAAAGACATAGATGAGACAGAGAAAAATAAGTAAAGGAAAAGAAATAGATTTAGGAGGAGGAGGAGGAAAAGAAATGGGAACAGGAAAATTTATAGAAAGAGGAAGAGCCAAAGAAAGAGGAGGAGGAGGAGAAAGAAAAGGATGGGATGGAGTAATATTAAGACATAGATGAGAAAGAGATGGAGGAGGAGGAGGAGGAGGAGGAGAAACAGGAGGAGGAGGAGGAGGAACAGGAGGAGGAGGAGAAGGAGGAAGAGGAAGAGTAGGAGGAGGAGGAGGAGGAAGAGGAGGAGGAGGAATGGGAGAATGTGGGGGTAGTAGCAGTGGTAGCAGAGGTGAAGGAGAACAAATGAAACCCAGGACAAGATGAGGAACCTCAGTACAAGACAATATCAAAGGACCACAAAGAACGGAGCGCTTTGAGATCGCACGGAAATATATTTCGACATGGGAAACAGAGACGGCCTTTCGAAGTAATTCCTCTGGAAGAGACGCAACTGGAAGGTCGAGAAGAGAAGACAGAATCTACAAAACATGAGAGATTTCTTGAAAATATGAAAAAATAGGAAATAATGAGAAGATAATGTCATGGAAAGAACAGAGAAAGACATTGGATATACTCGTAGTGTAATGGTACAGTATTATATATAAAATCATAATATGTAAATAAACAATTAATTGAATAAGTTAATATATAAATAAATAGATAATGAGTGAATAGATAGATATGACAATGACGTATATAGATAAATATATAAGAAGGACGAAGAAAGAAATATTGGATATACTCTTGGAATTCTACAGTATTATATATAAAATCATAATATGAATATAAACAATTAAATGAATAATCTAATATATAAATAAATAGCTGGATGAGTCAATAGAAAGATATAAAAATGAACTATATAGATAAATATGTAACAAGGACAAAGAAAGAAATATTGGATATACTTGTGGAATGGTACACTATCATATATAAAATTATAATATGTAAATAAATAATTAATTGAATAATCTAATATATAGGCATACAGGTGAATTAGTGAATAAATGACATAAAAATGGGGTACATAGATAAATATACAATAAGGACAACGAAATATTGGATATAGTTGTAATGGAATGGTACAGTATCATATATAAAACCATATGTAAATAAACAATTTATTTAATAAGTTAATGTATATAGATAAACATATGAATGAGTGAATTAAAAGATATGAACTTGAAGTATATAGACAAATATATAAGAATGAATATATGAATAAACAAACTTATCAAAAAGTTAATACAAAAGAAGCAAATCTTAGCAATTGAACATTGAAAAAAATTACAAGAAAAACCGTCCACATACTACATGACTGAATGGAGACGTGGATCTCAGGAGAGTTTTAAACTGAACACTGGTGAAAATCTGAAGGAGAAGAGCTCAAAAGAAGAAAGTATAGAACCAGTTGAAGTAGTGTAGCTGAAGCGATCAATGGATAGGTTTTGTATTGACTGGGCACAAAGAAATTGAGTGTTCATGAAAGGATTGAGTAAAAAGTGAGGCTTGATAGCCATCGAAGACCAAATACACGCACACGTGCGTAAGCAAAGGATTTTTCTTTTACTTGGGTGTATCTATACAAGTGTTTATGTGAACGTATGTGTTTATGTATGTGTATGTGTGCACGTAGGTATGTGTGTGTGTGTGTATGTATGCATGTATGTATGTATGTATGTATGTATGTATGTATGTATGTATGTATGTATGTATGTATGTATGTATGCATAGATCAATTGAAGTATACCTAAATGTGTGTGTGTGTGTGTGTGTGTGTGTGTGTGTGTGTGTGTGTGTGTGTGTGTGTGTGTGTGTGTGTGTGTGTGTGTGTGTGTGTGTGTGTGTGTGTGTGTGTGTGTGTGTGTGTGTGTGTGTGTGTGTGTGTGTGTGTGTGTGTGTGTGTGTGTGTGCGTGTGAGATTATGTGCGCATCTGTGTGTGTGTGTGTGTATTTGCATACACATTAACCAACCTGCACCTCTAAACAAAGGCCCAAGCTAATCATTATTAACATTTTAATATATTCAATTCCCAAAGCTGACCACTGGAACAGGGCAGCAGATTACGAGAAAAACAGACAAGAAAGAGAAAATAGATTGAGACAAAGGAGCCCTTTGGGTGATGAGGGAGTTTGGGTATTATCTCCCACGTGTGAGAGATGAAATAGAGTGAGTGAAAGTGAGAGATGATGAGAAAGAGAGGAAGAGATAGGAAGAAGGAAAAGATAGTACGCAGTCATTTCTGTCAGTTGTGTTTAAGTGAGGACTTGTGAACAATGCTCACATATTATCATGGTGTTTAGTATTAATATTGTCCCAGAATAACATTAAGAAAAGAAAAAGTCTACTAAAAACGTGCGCTTTGGAAAACTTGTATGAAAAAAAGACAAAGAGCTACGTTTTATGTCACGTGGACACCAACAAAAACTTTTCCAACTCCTGTTGCCTTCGGGTCTACTCTCTCCCAGCCACCTTCTCTCCCTTCCATTGTCTTCCAGCTTCCAGGGGTACGTTCCTATCCGAAGTCCCTCTTCCTTCTCCCATTCTTGGTGTCCTCAGTTTGATTCATACACCCAACCTTCCTTTAGCCCTGTCTTGAGGCAGTT
Organism: Oratosquilla oratoria; assembly: GCF_046742065.1. Taxonomy (NCBI): domain Eukaryota; kingdom Metazoa; phylum Arthropoda; class Malacostraca; order Stomatopoda; family Squillidae; genus Oratosquilla; species Oratosquilla oratoria. The sequence continues at coordinate 24,349,054 of NC_134785.1, forward strand.
AAACATATTGGATTCGACCGGATCGGATCGTGTATGTGCTGAATTTAGTTTGCCCCACTGACGTCCAGGGTCAGAGTAGATCCGAACAGATATGTCCTGTGACCTCAAGACCAGATCCTATCGTGGATGGGGACTCTAAACTTAGGACAATCCAGATGAAGTTCATCAATCTCCTCTTTCACTGTTCCCCTTGGATACATATACATACTGTAGATATGTGTGTCTGTGTGGCTATACACTCTCTCTCTCTCTTTCACACACACACACACACACACACACACACACACACACACACACACACACACACACACACACACACACACACACACACACACACACACATATATATATATATATATATATATATATACATATATACATATATATATATATATATATAAATATATACATATACATATATATATACATATACATATATACATATACAGTACATATATTTCCCTTGTGTGGCATTCTTCTTTTCTGATATATTCAAATGCTACTCCACCTCCAGTACTCCCTCCTGGTAAAGGACTCCATTACCCATTTGTGCAAAATTGGGACTCATCCTGGTTAACTAGCCACTCCCAAAAACCAAGGAGTGCCTCAACGCTATACCAGTGTTGTATGTAGGAATGGATGTATATGTGTAAATGTGTGCATCAGTGTGTGTGTCTGTGTGTGTGTGTGTGTGTGTGTGTGTGTGTGTGTGTGTGTGTGTGTGTGTGTGTGTGTGTGTGTGTGTGTGTGTGTGTGTGTGTGTGTGTGTGTGTGTGTTTGTGTGTGTGTGTGTGTGTGTGTGTGTGTGTGTGTGTGTGTGTGTGTGTGTGTGTGTGTGTGTGTGTGTGTGTGTGTGTGTGTGTGTGTGTGTGTGTGTATGTGTGTGTGTGATTCACCATGGTTCACCATGGTCTTGGATCATGTGTTGGACTCGTGATCGACAGTTATTAACCTTCCGGATGAGAGCTTGTTTGACCGATCTATGTGTAATATTGTGACTTTGCACGGACACACACACCCAACGCCCACGTGACTTGGAGTAACAACCCTCAGCGCAGCGATACTGAAATAATTTCAGCCCTGGGCGGGATTTGAACCCGAACCGCCGTAGTGGCAGTCGGGAACTCTAACTACTGCGCCACGGGGTGTGTGTGTGTATGTATGTGTGTGTGTGTGTGTGTTCGTTCCATCTCCCAATCCCACTATCGAAGAATACTTTCTCTTTCCTTTCTCTTCCATGCATTCCCACTACTCGACACTTTTATTTTCTCTCCTTCATCCTTTCCCTTCTATATTTTTTTTCTCACAATTCCATCCCATTTCCTGAATGATCGTCCTTCCCAGTCCCCTCCATATTTCCGTTTTCATCAGTCTGTTTTTCATCACCCGTCCCCTCGTGTTGTCCCCACTCCAGAACCCTTGACATTTCACACTTGCATGAGCACAACTCCTTCTGTCCTTCTTTCCTTTGCATAGACACAGTTTCTTCAATCCTTCGGTCATTTCCAGATGTTCCTCGACTATTTACTCTTCCATGGTCCCCTCATTTTGGATCTTTTTATTTATCTATTTATTCGTTGATTAATGTGTTCGTTCATTCATTCATTTATTCATTCATTCATTCATTTTTTCCTCCAGACCCAACCTTCTACTGAGACTTCTCCTTTTTCATGTCTTTGTATATGTGTTCATGTATATATATATATATATATATATATATATATATAATATATATATATATATATATATATATATATATATATATATATAATATATATATATATATATACTAGCCAAATTACAAGCGCATTGCTGCGGGCAAATGATCATTTTAATTTTTATAGAATTTGTGGAGAAAAGTTACGCGTATAAATATAAATGATAACAACAAAATGTTAAGTATGAAAATAAATATATTAGGCCGTAAGAGAAGAATTGAACTAATTTTTAATTATCTTTGAATTCGAGAATATAAACGCCAGCAAAAAATAAACATGAAAATAACCAATATTTCAATATTTAGTAAAATTATACAATCACTTTACAATTACATGTTTTATCCTTCCAAAGGTTATCATAGTTTGTGGCAACATTAATTTCACAAATATAAATAATATTTGTGAACATATACAATGGTTTGTTTAATCATAGTAATTTTTGCCACAAAATGTCAATTCTATGAAAGGGAGACTACAGTAGTAGCGTGTTACCCCACCATACCCCTTTAACCTTTAACCCTTGCCAAATTACCCGCGCATTGTTTGCTGGCAAAGGATGATCAATTTAATTTTGATAGAATTTGTGGAGAAAAATTACACGTATCAATATAAAAGGTAACACAAATGTTAAGAAAGTATGAAAAAATAGATAAATTTGTGGAGGGAGACACCCTTTGGAAATAAAGTATATTCGGCCGTAAGAGAAGAACTGAAATAATTTTTTATTATGTTTGAATTCGAGTAAATTACCGCTCGCGAAAAATTTGAATAAAAATAACCAATATTTCAACATTTGGTAAAATTATACAATTATGTTACAATTACATGTTTTCTCCTTACAAAGGCTATCATAGTGGCAACATTAATTTCACAAATATAAATAATATTTATGAACAAATGTATTGGTTTGTTTAATCATAGTAATCTTTGTAACAAAATACCAATTCTATGAAGGGGAGACTACAGTAGTGGTGTGTTAACCCTTAACCGCCGCCAAAGTAATATTTTTTTTAAATGAAATATAGTTATCCAAGTACCTGGAGTGATAGGTATCAGAATATATATAATTATTGTGGTCTATCTCCAAAACCCTAGGAGTTCGTTGTACAAACAAACAAATAAACAGACAGACAGACAAGCTACTACTTTATCATAGTATATATATATATATATATATATATATATATATATATATCTATATATATATATATATATATATATATATATATACATATATGCATATGTATATATATATATATATATATATATATATATATATCTGCATATACATATATATATGTATATATATATATATATATATATACATCTATGAATATGTATATATCTATATATATGAATATATATATATGCATATATATATATGCATATGTGTATATATATATATATGCATATAATATGCATACATATATATATATACATATATATATATATATATATATATATAATTGTGTGTATGTATTTACCTAGTTGCATTATACGGGAAGGGCAGCTATGCTTGTACTGACCCGTCTTTGTATCTCTCAGTATCTAGATTCTTAAATTCTTTTATGGTTTTTGCACACACTCTTATTTCGTCCAGTGTGTATGTATGTGTGTTTGTGTGCGTGCGTGAGTGTGTATTTACCTAGTTGTATTTTACGGGACGAGAGCTATGCTCGTAGTGACCCGTTTTCGTATCTCTCCACATCCAGTTTATTCTTAAAATCGTGTATAGTTTTGGCATTCACTGTTTCTCCGTTCAGTTTGTTCCACACATCAATCACTCCATGTGGGAAGCTATTCTTTTTCACATCTCTTCTATAAGTGTCCTTCTTTGGTTTCTTTTCGTGTGCTCTTGTTTCTTTTCTGTCCCCCTTTAATAAGTCATCTCTATCAAGGATTTCCATCTCTGTTCCTGTGTCGACAGATGTAGTTTCTCCACTCTTTGTTCATATGCCAGATTTGGCAGTGTACGAGTAGGTGCCATTTTTGTCGCTGCTCTTAAATTCTTTCTAATTTTCTTATGTTCTTCTTTGTGTTGGGTGCCCACAATGTTGCAGCATGTTTTGGCTTAGGTCTTATCAGTGTAACTACTATTTTTTTTACCATCTCCTCATCTATGTAGTCGAAGGCCACTTTCATTGATCTTAGTAAGTTAAAAGTCTCTCCAAATAATTTGTTGACGTGTTTGTCAGGTGTCAAGTCGCTTGAGATGATTACTCTCAGGTCCCTTTCTGAATTGACTTTTTTGACTTCTTTGTTTCCAATTTTGTATTGACCCGATACTCTATTTTTTTTTAATTCTATTATGCTACATTTCTTGATGTTGAAGCTCATCTCACATTTCTGACTCTATTCCCATATTTTTCTAGGTCTTCTTGTAGCGATCTACAATCTTCTTCCGTTTTTTACTCTCTTGAGTAATTTGGCATCGTCAGCAAAGAAATTCATGTAACAATTTACTCCCTCATCCATATCATTTATATATATGGCAAACATTAAAGAAGCCAATACAAAGCCTTGCGGGATGCCGCTTTTCACATCTTCCCAGTTCGAATTTTTGTCTTTAAGTATCACTCTCATTTTTCTTCCAATTAAAAAGTCCTTCATTCATTCTTGTGGCTTACCCTGTATTCCTCCTATTATTTCAAATTTCTTATTAACTTTTCATATGGTACCTTATGTGTGTGTGTGTGTGTGTGTGTGTGTGTGTGTGTGTGTGTGTGTGTGTGTGTGTG
>NC_134785.1:24361009-24368509 GCF_046742065.1 Oratosquilla oratoria
ACTAACACTTACTTTTATAAAAAACAGTATTCCGGATTTTAAAAAAAATAGTGAGTTTTATTCCCAAAATACGGGTGAATAAAGATTATAAAAGTTTGACACCATACATCTTATAGCTGAAGAATGGATATGAATTACTTTTCTGTGTGTGATCTTTAATATGAATAATTATTCACATATATACCCAATGGCCGAGCGGTTTAGAGCGTCGCTACTTGCGGCAGAGGTCAAGGTGGCGGCAGTTTAAGCCATGACACCATCGAGTTGTACCAAGGGCATTGTTAATTAAATTCCACGCTACAAAGTCCTCATTAAAATCTTCAATAAAAATCGAATATTCGTGCTCAACATCCTAGTCTCCTGATTGGAAGGGTAGGGTTGGTGATGTTAAACTGAATCAAGCAGTCAATTCAGATTCATATAATTTGTATTAAAAGTGTATCACAACACTACATGATTATAGAAAATTTCTATTCTGGAAGACACAACAACAGAGTAAGAACAAGTAAAATTAGTTATTTATAGCCTTGGGAACACTTAACGGCTCCCCGGAACATCTAGAATTCAGGTAAAGCTTGCCTTAGGGACTCATAGATCTCTTAGTCTAGGTTTTAGATCCAGTCTAGGGAGCAATTGTAAATCCCTAAGGGAAAGACTTCTTGTTGGCATGAAGAAAGTACTGGGTACTATGATCTGCAGGAAGAAATTGTGATGATGGCGTAGTTTTTTTTCCTTGAACCATTTTTCTTTCCTTTTTCGTCCGTCATTGCACATAGAATTGGTCAAGAAAGAAGTGTCTCTATTATATTCCATTATCATCAGATGTATTTTTGAGTGTTTTTATTTCATTTAGCCTTTCCTTGAAATCAGCTAATTGTCTTTGTTTCATTAGAAAAGCTGCATTAAACAATGTTATTTTTCTCAATAAAGGGAATCCTTTGTAAAGACATATATTTCCGTCTCGATACAAACCATTCATTGTCATCTTTTTTTCTTTATTTTGTCCTCAGCCTTCAGCATTTTCTTCAATCTAGCTCCCTTGGTCACTGGCAACTGATTTTTCCTTCACTTCTTCACGCCTGTTGCCTCCCCTTTCTTCTCGAATTTGTCACTCTTTCTACTTTTCCTCAGTTGATTTATTCTTGTGCCGTTCTTCATAAAAATTCATAGATCTCCCTCGCACTCTGTACAAGATTTCTTGAATTACTTCCCGACTTCCCGTCAGTTCCTTTCCATTTTCTCTTCTTTGTGTTCTTTCCCCCTTTTCCTTTTAATTTCCTACCTCTCTTTCTCCTCTAACCTTTCACAATTCCACACTCCCCCCTTTCTCATTCATGCACCCTCTTCTCCTCGAACGCTCTTTCCTTCCAGTATTCCAACTTTCTTGTCGTCATTTCTTCTCAAATCCATAATACACGTATTTCCTCCTTTCTATACTTCCTTCAATTTAATATTTTCTCGCCAACTTACTTAAACTCAGCTACATTGACCTTGTCACTATCTTCTCACTTCTTGAAGAATGTTCCTCGACACGACTAGAAGCGACTAGCTGTCGATATGACGTCATGTCGCGTTAGCAAACAGTCACCAAATTTAGTGTTGCGTATCTTGTCTTAATAAATCAAAACTAAACAGGAAAGTTCATCAGAGATATGGGATAGGTCACAGCCATAATGGGCAGTGTAAGTAAAATTTCCGTGTATATCCGTATTGGTAAATTTTCTGTGCGTGTATGCGTGTATGCGTGTGTGTGTATGTGTGTGTGTGTGTGTGTGTGTGTGTGTGTGTGTGTGTGTGTGTGTGTGTGTGTGTGTGTGTGTGTGTGTGTGTGTGTGTGTGTGTGTGTGTGTGTGTGTGTGTGTGTGTGTGTGTGTATGTGTGTGTGTGTGTGTGTGTGTGTGTGTGTGTGTGTGTGTGTGTGTGTGTGTGTGTGTGTGTGTGTGTGTGTAGGTGTAGATGTATGTATGTTGGTGTATGCAGGTATCTGAGTATTTGTGCATGTGCTTGTATATATGCACGTATATGCGTACATGTTTGTATGTGGACACGCGTGCACTCTAAATAAAAAGAAAATAATAATTTGGTATACAAATAACTCTGGCTTTGCTATATTTTATGATACATTTCATGTTCTGTCAAACTGGACTCATAGTCATACACGTGTAAATGAATAAAGAGATTTCAAATCATTTCTAGTCTGCATTCGAGGATCGCACGATTTTTTGACCGGCTGGGACTTGCTTTGCTCCAGGTGAGCCTCCTCATTCTCTTCCTCTTCATTTTCCTCTCCCTCTTCCTCTTCCTCTTCTTCTTCCTCTTCCTCTCCCTGTCCCTCTCCCTGTCCCTTTCCCTGTCCCTCTCCTTCTCCCTCTTCCTCTCCCTCTCCCTCTCCCTCTCCCTCTCCTTCTTCTCCCTCTCCTTCTTTCTCTTCCTCTCCCTCTTCCTCTCCCCATTCCTCTTCCTCCCCCTCTTCCTCTTCCTCTCCATCTCTATCTCACACTCAGTATAGTTTTCCTTTTCCCTCTCTCTCTCCCTCTCCTTTTCCATCTCCCTTTCTGTTTCCCTTTCCCTCTTCCTCTACCTCCCACATTGTTTTTAATTTTAATTCTTTATCTCACTTTCAATCACGTTTTCACTCTCACTCTCACTTTCTCTCATTCTCCATCCCCATCTCTCTCTCTCTCTCTTCCTCTACATCCCACATTATTTTTCACTTTATTTTTATCTCACTCTCAATCTCACTCTCACTCTCACTCTTCCTTTTACTCTTATTTTTACTCACTCTCACTCTTAGTTTTACTCTCACTTTTACTCCTACTCACCCTCACTCTCAGTCTCAGTCTCGCTCTCACTCTCACTCTCACTCTCTCTCTCTCACTCTTTCTCTCACTCTTATTCTCACTCTCATTCTCACTCTCACTCTCACTATCTTTTCTCACCCTCACTTTCACTCTCACTCTCACTCTCTCACTCACTCTCACTTTGCCGGCTGGCCCCCTGGCTTCCCCTTCTCTCATCAGCGTCCTTCGCCCTCACTTGCCCGTTCGGTGACCTTCTGTCCCTTCTCTTCCGGGGAATCGCGTCCTTCCTGTCCCCGGCCTTTGGTTCTCTCCCTCTGCGTCTTCCTCTTCATCTCCTCCCGCCTTCCTTCTTACGCCTAGCCTTTCTTTTTCATTTTTATTTTATATAAATTGTTATTTCTATTAGAATGTGAAAATATAAGAATGAAGGAGGCTGCAGGAGGCCATAAGGCCTACACCAGGCACTTCCATGTGTAGTACTGCCCATAGTCCACATCCATAAAGTTATCTAACCTTCTCTTAAAACAAATAAAAATTCAACGCTCACTACATGGTTACTAAGTAATTCTTTCTTTTTTGATTATCCTTTTTTTTCTATATCTTTTCCTTTCACTCTAAAATTACCTTCCACCAATTTACTTTTTATATTCACCACCCTCCTAAGAACATCGACATCCAAAACTCTACTCTTCTCCTGGATACCACTACATAGTCCATTAATGCCTTATTAACCACCCTTCCATCCACCACCCTCTCCCATGTGTACTTATTCTTGCTTTTCTTCCTAAATGCTGTGTTAGCTATCATCGTTTCCCTTTCTAAACACATCTTTATCATCTATTCTTCACTACAATGTTTACCTGGTACTCCTCATTTCCCAACCACTATGTATATTGGTTCATCTCCTACTCTAGCATTGAGATCTCCCAACATCACTGCATTGACATTCGTCCCAAAATGCTCTATGCAAATCTATCCAAAAGGCCTCCTTTTCCTCTACACTCTTCTCACTACCAGGACCATACGCACTTACAAAGACCCACATTTTCCTCCCGACACCCTTCCTACAGGTTTAAAGCAGAGACTGGTTAATGAAGGTTTATTGTAGTCAAAACCGGAATTCTTGGTTTCACTGTTCTTATGGATTTATCAGAATTTATATATATATATATATATATATATATATATATATATATATATATATATATATATATATATATATATATATATATATCACTTCATGCTTATTTCTTAATTACCGCAATCGGTAGACGGAAATTAACGTAGTCTGGGTGTTGGAACTAGTTTTCCTAAATTTCTGTCTTATTCGTCTTTTAAAAAGTTTGGTCAAACTTTGCTACCAACGTAGATTCAGAGGAAAAGGTAGTTCCATTTCCTCTAAGTAATTGCGAAATGCTCGGTTTGGTGATAATGCTGAAGTTATAAGACAGACATAGCTCCTCAGTTACCAAAACTGTGTTCCCAATCGACGGTGGAACTCCAGGAGGCCTGAAGTATTTTGATTACCGAGAAGTTCACTAAATTACTTTGGTAATAATTTTTACTTCAGGTTTCACTAAGAAGAATATCCGCAGCCCCATATCGTCAGGCAACGATCCTAGTCGTTCCTATAGATCTTATCTCTCTGGGAAGAAACTTTAGACTATTGTCCCTGGTGTACGAATACTTGTGTGGACTTTCTCATTGTCACCAGCTGAATGTATGGAATAAGCACTCGCCGGTTGTCAGCTGTCCATAAGTGTAAAAATGTAATACAATTAAATAGAAAAAGAGAGAGAGAGAGATGGACGGATGGGCAGTCGGATGTAAGTACGTAAGTCTAGTATAAACACAAATCGAGGTGTATGGAAACTGTTGATAGTATTTGAAAGGTTGTGGTCACGAATGAAATCTGATACTAAATTAATTAATTGGCTCTTCCTTTCTCTCTCTTTTCATTCTTCTTCTCTCTCATTTTCACTCTCTCTTTCACTCAATTTCTCTCTCTCACTATCATTTTCACTCTCAAAATTTTGCTTTCACTCCCTGTCAATGTTTCTTCTTGACTGTCTTTCTCTCTCCTCACTCTCTATAAATATATATATAATATATATATATATATATATATATATATATATATAATGTGTGTGTGTGTGTGTGTGTGTGTGTGTGTGTGTGTGTGTGTGTGTGTGTGTGTGTGTGTGTGTGTGTGTGTGTGTGTGTGTGTGTATCTCAATCTATTACCGCCATTTCCTTCAATTAAATAGAATTATTTGACGACGGCCAAAGTAACAGAATTTTGTGCCCTCACACACACACACACACACACACACACACACACACACACACACACACACACACACACACACACACACACACACACACACACACACACACACACACACACACACACACTTACACACACACACTCACTGTTGTCACGCTTTAATAACACCGACCTCACCCTTCCTTATGCCTCCCCCCCCCCCACTCCCTTCGCTTCCATGTGTCGAGTCCGGATTTGATCGCGGGCCTGGATTATCTCCAAGTGTAAATTGCCTCATCCGGGTGGGAAGCAAATGAAGTCTAATCCCATTTCCCGGAATTTTGTTCCGGATCTTACGTTTGTCCTTGTCTGCGGGACCTGTCCCAGTTTCCCTGATTTTGTATATTTTTTATTGTTATTTGTTTTCCTTTCTTTTCTGCTTCTTTCACCTCGCCCGCCTGAAAGCGTTAGCTAGATCTTTTGTTAGAAATTAGATTTTTTATTCTTAGGTGTCACGTTCTTTAGCTGTCTCGGGTGATGTTTTGTTTCGTTTCTTTTTCAGAATTCCAAGTTGTTGTTGTTGTTTTTTTGTCTTGGTAATGGATATTCTCTAAATTTCACCAAAATTATGAACACTGAATATTGATTCCTTTTTTATGTGAAGTTTTACGTTTTCATATATTATAAGTCATCACTTATGTTTCCTGTTTTCCAAAGTAGCAAAGTCTCCTTTTTAGAGTAATACCATATACTTTAGTAAAATCCAATTTTGTAGATAATTGCGTCTGTTACTAAAAACTCCTTTTACTACGTTACGCTCCGTTAACATAGAGTAATCCAGTATTTGTAATATTCAGTTAACTCTGAGATATTAATCCTTGAAAGGCAATTATTAGTTTTGAGGAAGCCAAAGCATGTTCGGGAAAATCTCTTGGGATTCTGATACGAACCCCGGTCCTCGAACAGTTTGGTTTTCTACACTGGATAACAGATATGTTGTCTTTTCCGATTAATTAGGATATTCCTGGCCTGGTTAGATAATTGCTTTACTATCCTAGATAACCATAGTATAGTGTGTAGATTTTTTTTTTTTTTTTTTTTTTTACTGGATGTATCATTCAATAGATTGACGTGTCCGACGCCAGTAGTCCGGATATAAGACAGGTAGACTTGTTCGATTATACGGATTGTTCATTGAACACACTATCCGGTCGTCTTGGTACACATTCACTATCTGTTGTGTTATGTCTGCCTGGGCACCACGGGACTAGGCGTTTGATAGTTTCTTTCCAGATTCATATTATCTCTCTTATCAACGTTCTCACGCCTTAACAACATCAGGGTTACCCTGTGCCGACTAAAAGCCTCTGCAGCCAACAAGAGTTGTATGTACTGAGGAAAAAGAATTAAAGTAGTTGTGAATATAGACAGAGAAGGGTCCATCGCAGCTGAGTAGAAACGACTGGCTACAACCATTGTAATGCATATGTATATGTATATGTATATGTATATGTATATGTATATGTATATGTATATGTATATGTACGAGTATATGTATATGTATATGTATATGCATATATATATGTAATATATGTATATGTATATGTATATGTATATGTATATGTATATGTATATGTATATGTAATATGTATATGTATATGTAATATGTAATGTATATGTATTCATACATACATACATACATGCATACATGTATACATAAATACATACATACTTTCATACATACATACATACATATATACATACATACATACACATACATATATACATATACACATACACATCATAGATAAGGACAAATGTATTGAGCTTTGCATTCCTCAAAACAAATTACATAAACTAATGTAAAAGATTTTGTTAAGTAAGTTTTATGTACTACATGTATCTCATATAGTCATTCTTCTTTTACCCGAGTTCATTATGTTTTATGTGTTGCCGCTTTCGGCGAGATGGGACTAGTTATAGCTCCCGGCCCTGATGTTTAATGCCCACAATATCGCGTTCCCTGGTCCTCCATAGTTTCCTGTATAGTCTTAATATGTCGATGACGAAAGGTGTTTTCCTCAATGGAATTAAATTATACCGCATCTAGAAAGATATAAGAGTGGATAAGAACGCTTTCAGTGTCTTCATCTAGATCAAGGAGGGGGCAAGCATATCAATGCAAGGACCACATTTAGAAATTCATAATGTTAAAAGGACGCATAGTATACAGTATTAAGTAAGAAAATTATTTTTTCAAAATAGTTAGAATAAAAAGTTTAAAAATGATTAGTTAATATTTCAAATTATAAACTTCACATGAGACACATTTATTTGAAAAAGAAAGTAACTCTTTTTAAAGAAAAAGAAAATAATTCTAGGAGGATCCCGACCTAGATAGTTTCTAGGCGTCTATGGGAATCTTCTTGATCT
>NC_134785.1:24386009-24391009 GCF_046742065.1 Oratosquilla oratoria
GTGTGTGTGTGTGTGTGTGTGTGTGTGTGTGTGTGTGTGTGTGTGTGTGTGTGTGTGTGTGTGTGTGTGTGTGTGTGTGTGTGTGTGTGTGTGTGTGTGTGTGTGTGTGAAAATTTATGTCACATTTCAATTATAGGAGGTAGTTCACCCAAGCCTTTTTTCTCTCTCCGAGCACAGTGGGATACTCTCTCTAGAATCAAAGCAGAAGCTGTTTTTATCTGTGGAAGGCTTAAACCCACGAATGTTCTTCGTGCGCACAGGGGCCTCGCTTCCGCGTCCTCCACTTCCCGAAGAGTATTCCCGAAGTTTCTGCAGACTCTTCCTGCACTTCGGAAGCCTCTGTTCACCTCGAAGTGCAGATCGTTGGAGCAAGGTCCGTCGAAAAAGCGCGAGATGGTGGATGAAAAAATTCTGTAGATATAAAGTTCCCCTTGCCAAAAATGATATATTTATACCACAGGTGCGGATACCTATAAATATTTCGAAAAATATCCTCCACCAGGCGCCATTTTCAAAAATGGTCTTTCGCGCGGAAAAGGGTGGTTTTCTCGTGTTTGAAAAAATGAACTTGTGGATGGGGTTGCTTATATCGGTATATCGTCTTTATAACTCCTGCTTACTTATACAAGATTCCTATTTAACTTGCTTGCAATTATTTAACTAATAGTCCTGAGAACTAACGTAAATTTTTATAGCATAATCATAAAAGATCCAGATATCATTTATGACCACGATAAAATCATCAAGAATATTTTGCAAAAGATCAAAGATACTGATAGCAAAAAGCGATATTCTTTTAAGAACTGACAGAAAAGTTGAAATGCACTGGAAGCAGGTTTCGTACATCAAAATATTGCTGTACATTTAGACTTGCGCTGCAGGTAAGGCCATTATTGTAGGACCTTTGCAATCAAGAGAACATATCAGCTGGGCTGTGTGAAATCTGATAACCTTTGTAGATTTATGAACAAACTCAGGGAAGAGATTCGGGTAGATGTAACCAAATTCACAAAGATGATTTCACATTTGTTTGCTGGTGCCGGTGTGTAGGACGAACATACACTAACATACGAAGAGATATGTACACATATACACACACTCAGGCTCGCATGTGCATACAGGCACAGAAGCAAGCAAATATCTACGTACTTTAGCAAACATATATACACACACAAACTCAAAATTAAGAGACATTACTCCACGATGCTGCTTTTCTGTATAACACAAATTTGTGAATATAAGATAAATACATTAAGGTACGGTACGGAAGTAAAGTGAATACAGAGGTAAATGCAACAAAATAAATACAATTAGGTATATAATCACACACACACACACACACACACACACACACACACACACACACACACACACACACACACACACACACACACACACACACACACACATCCACACATACACACACACACACACACACACACACACACACACACACACACACACACACACACACACACACACACACACACACACACACACACACACACACACAAATACAGATAGATATAGAGAGGGAGAGAGATAGAGAGAAAGAGAGGGAGAGAGAAAAAAGGCTGGAAATTTGTTAGACATGTATGGACACAATCGCATTGACATTGAAACTCGCGTTGGTGTTTATACACTTGAATGAAACCTATGAGGTGGTTCTTACTGACGCTCCTACTTTTAGGACTTGGCTGTCAATACACATGACAGAAAACTACAGGTTAGCCCTGGTCTTTAGGCTTGGTGTATTATGGATTATGAACCCCCTCTAAATTGAACCTGGAGTCCATTTTCTATAACGGAAAATGGACCAAAGGGTTCATTTTCCGCAACTGTAAATGAAACTTCCTATAGAAAATGGACCCCCCATTGAAATATGCAATTTACTGTCATTAGGTTAGGTTAGATTAGGTGAGGTTATTTTGGGTGAGGTTAGTTATTTCGATTAACAGTAGTTATTAATAAATGTTGAAGTGTTATATGTTTATAAAAGAAATTTACTATTTTTAGTGGAGGTACATATCCTATAGTCTGTTTTCTATCTTACGCAGTCTTAATAGGAAGGAGTTATTAGGGTATTACTATTTCCTGATTTCCTGTCACAATTTTTTTTTTTTTTTTTTTTTTTTACGTTCATGAAATAGATGAAGTTGTTTCGCTCATCGGCCGAAAGACAAAATTGAGATTGTAGTGTTTTGATGTGAAGTTTGAATCGTTTGTATAAATTGAGTAAAACTGTTTGATGTAGCTGGTAAATCAACTCTCCCAATAACACAGGTTTGGAAAATGATTGATTAAATCATGGTTGAATAGGCATAATAGTTAAAAACAAGAAGTGGAACAAACAAGCCTCGATCACAGAGTGTGATCGTCGATCAGAGACCTGAAATCGGAAAAAGAAACACAAATACAGAGGAGTAATGGAATCAAAACCTCAAAAACATTAGGCCGAATCAAACCACAAAAGGGCTCTAGAAAAAAAAAATTGTGAGGAAAAAAATTAGATTATACCTAAATAGAATATAAAAGAATGCTTGTGTATCCTACACCAAAGGCAGTTTAATTTGTGAAAATGTATATATTTTTTCTGAATCCCCAATGTAGCTAATGGTCATTTATCCCAGTTGTTTATTTAGACGATATAGTCGAGGTCATATAGCTCATGGAGGCTATAAAAACAGAAGTTTCGTCTTGAATTTTTGCTGTGTTCGGCTCCATGACGAGTTATTTGTTATGATGGCTTTGATTGCGCGTTGCATCGAACTTGCGCTCCAGATGTGCATTCCGTGTTACTGTCTGTCTCTGTCATTCTTTTTCCCTCACTCACATCCTACTCTTCGACTTTTTTCTCTTTTTTTTTTGTCCTGACTTTCTCTACTCTCTCTCTCTCTCTCTCTCTCTCTCTCTCTCTCTCTCTCTCTCTCTCTCTCTCTCTCTCTCTCTCTCTCTCTCTCTCTCTCTCTCTCTCTCTCTCTCTCTCTCACTCTCTCTCTCTCTCTCTCTCTCTCTCTCGCTCTCTCTCTCTCTCTCTCTCTCTCTCTCTCTCTCTCTCTCTCTCTCTCTCTCTCTCTCTCTCTCTCTCTCTCTCTCTCTCTCTCTCTCTCTCTCTCTCTCTCTCTCTCTCTCTCTCTCTCTCTGTCTCTCTCTCTCTCTCTCTCTCTCTCTCTCTCTCTCTCTCTCTCTCTCTCTCTCTCTCTCTCTCTCTCTCTCTCTCTCTCTCTCTCTCTGTCTGTCTTTCCTTTTTTTCTCTTCTCTGTGCCACTGTCTACCCTTGTCATATTTTTTCACCTAGTTTCTCAAACGCTTTATTTCTTTTCTTCATCTTTTCTCCCTCTTTTTCCCTCGACCTCATTCTTGTTTCACGTGCATCATTTGTGTCTTTATTTTCATTCTAAGTAGTCTACATTCTCAGTCTTTTATCTTTTTTCTATTCTTACGTTTTGCTTCTATGTAAGTTTTCTTTCTTCCATTGCATTTTCCTGTATATTTCCTGATCTCCATTTTCTCTCTATTGATCTGTGCTTTGATTTTTTTGATTTTATTCTTTGACTTTTTCTACGATACAGTTTTTATTTTTTACCTCTGTATGCCCTCTTCGTTTTAACATAAGCCTATGGTCGTTCTATCATCTTTCGTTAATTTAAGTGAAAATAACAATATCACTTCTGACTTGTCGTTCCGTTTTGTACGGTCACGGTGGCGTGACGGCACGGTCTTCGTCTTATAAAAAGCAACAGAGCGCTCAGGCGAGGGTTCGAATCCCAGTAGGAGAGTTTATTTCCAAACATCACTTCATTTGAGGCATCCAAAATAGAAAGGGGTAAATGCCACACCTCCTTGGCAAGGAAATATGGTTCTTAAAGTGTTATATGATAAGAGTCAAAATGGCTTATGCATGACGCCAACATTTTCCTTTTTCTATCCTAGACCCCTCATTTACTCATCCCGCATTTACGTCCTCTTTGAACGATGAACGTGTTGAAGTGTGTGTGTGTGTGTGTGTGTGTGTGTGTGTGTGTGTGTGTGTGTGTGTGTGTGTGTGTGTGTGTGTGTGTGTGTGTGTGTGTGTGTGTGTGTGTGTGTGTGTGTGTGTGTGTGTGTGTGTGTGTGTGTGTGTGTGTGTGTGTGTGTGTGTGTGTGTGTGTGTGTGTGTGTGTGTGTGTGTGTGTGTGTGTGTGTGTGTGTGTGTGTGTGTGTGTGTGATCAAAAGAAGCTCGCTGGCTAAGCGGGTTAGGACGTCGTTACTTGCGGCGAAGGTCGAGGGGATGGCGCTTCGAATCCTGTCACCGGCGAAGTCGAACCAAGGGCATGGTTCATTAAATTCAACGCTACAAAGTCCTTTGTGAGGGGCACTGTCCTAGCCTTCCGATAAGAGGGAGTTTGTAACGTTAAACCATATCATCGTCATCATGATCAAATGATGGAACTATTTCTTTTTTTCCTCCAGTACTTTAGGTATTCCGTGCTATTCTTATAGATTTATCTTATCTATACAGATACTTGTCTTCGTTTTCTAATGGCGACTCCCAATTTTTTTTTTTTTTTTTTTTTTTTTTTTTTTTTTGAGTAGGCAGTCCCTTTTCCTTCTTCTTATTCTTCTTCTCCTCCTTCCCCTTCTTCTTCTTATTATTATTCCTCTTCTTCTTTTGTAGGGTTTTGATTTTCCTTTTAGTTTTCGTTCCTCAATTATCATTCTCTCCCCTTTTTATTATCTTCTTTGTCTTGCGTATCTTACTTCGTTACTTTATGTTCTCGTATTTCCCACTTTCTCTCACATTTTCTCAGTTTTTCTCACTTTCTCTACATCCTGCTACCTTACGATCGTACGTGCCTTACATACTACGTCCTATATATGCAAAGAAATTCCAATTTTCATAAGTGCAAGGAATAATGGTATTTGGACCGGCGAGTCCACTTTCATAATTTGGGTAGACGTACTTCCTTTTCGAAATATTTTTCGACCGAAGGAAAAAAGTGGAAAAGGGAAAATATCA
>NC_134785.1:24396009-24398509 GCF_046742065.1 Oratosquilla oratoria
TCTTGGTACACAATCATGATTTTACAAAAGGAACCCAGTCATCATCCTGCAGGATGCTTGCAAGCAGGATTCACTATGGTCTTGGATCACGTGTTGGACTCATGACCGACAGTTATTAACCACCCGGATGAGAGCTCAGAGCTCGTATGACCGATCTACGGGTAATACTGTGACCTTACACGCACGCACACACACACACCCAACTCCCCGCTCACGAGAGTTGGAGTAACACCCTGCAGCGCAGCGATACTGACATTATTTCAGCCCTGGGCGGGATTCAAACCCGGACCGCCGTAGTGGCAGTCGAGAACTCAAACCACCGCGCCACGAGGTGTGTGCATGCTGTTGATGCTGCGTCATTTTCAACCAACTGATGGTTTCCCTCAGATGAATAAAATTGGATGACGAAAGCCAAAATTAAAACTCACATAGCTCACCATTCCACTGACACGTAGTGGGAAGTGAGAAACCTCAGGTGTAGCAAGCCACGTCTTTTTTTTTTTTTTTTTTTTTTTTTTTTTTTGCCGACGTTGGTTCGCCTCCACGACTGGTCAGGGCTGTTGGGAGATGACTCAGCAAGCCTACAGAAAGTCCCGGGACATGAGGTCACCACCATCTGTTCATGAGTTCGAGACGGTATTCACTGGATAGAGAAGAATAAGATCCTCTCCGTTTACGGAAGTACGTTTAAACTAGCGTTTCTCAACCTTTTTACCCTTGCGTAACCTTTGAAATAAACTGCATGTCACAAGAACCCTTGCGCAAGAAAAAACAAAACAAAAAAACGCACATACCATATCTTTCTCATTTCATTTCTATCGTAATGATAGGTTAGATAGAATGATGTCTATATTACATTATTACAGTAAACAAAAATATGTCGTGCGTGTTTAATTATATTACGTATATGAAATTAAATAAAAAATTAAAAGTACATTAGCTTATCTCACTTGTTCTCGCGGAACCCTTAGGGACCTTTTGCGGAACCTTAGGGTTCCGGGGAACCCTGGTTGAGAAACGCTGGTTTAGACACACAATTCTCCTCGTTTATGAATTCAGATCAAGGAAAGGGCATACGCCAGGAGGAAGCGCATAGTTGTAGCTAAAATTGTAACTTTAACACAATCTGATCCGATATGCCAGACTATGGTGTGTGTCTGAAACGGTTAAGGATCAAGTTGAAGTCTTAGTGGAAGCAGAGCAAGATAGAAAGCGACCACTCCAATACATATAGTTAATCCCTCGTTGAGGGCATATGCTCTTTCCAATGTATAGACCAGAAATCTTCAATACATAAGGATTATCTGTGGAAAAAAGTCATTTGGCAATGGTTGTGTGTGTGTGTGTGTGTGTGTGTGTGTGTGTGTGTGTGTGTGTGTGTGTGTGTGTGTGTGTGTGTGTGTGTGTGTGTGTGTGTGTGTGTGTGTGTGTGTGTGTTTGGGATTGTGTATGTGTTTGGGGATTGTGTGTGTGTGTGTGTGTGTGTGTTTGTGTGTGTGTGTGTGTGTGTGTGTGTGTGTGTGTGTGTGTGTGTGTGTGTGTGTGTGTGTGTGTGTGTGTGTGTGTGTGTGTGTGTTTTGCGTGCTCATGTATATATAAACATACATGTAGACTTAGCGGATACCGTAAAATCAATCGATTACTTTACGTTGGAAGTAATTCACCCCTCAACATCGCCATAACTTGTTTCGATGTATATTCTTTTGATAAACAAAATTTCTAGATGATGGTAGAAGGATTGGATTTCTAAAATAATGGTCAGTAATTTATGAATACTTAGCTAATAAGATACAGCAACCGTTTTATTACTAATAGAATATATTGTGACGTTATTTATAGTTACGATTCAACCCTCTGAAATACTATAGAGGTGTGATTTTCTTTAAAGGCACTAAACTCAATATACATCAAATATACATTTCATATTGAATTCAATCAATAGTAAGCAAATGTACATTACGTCTACCATCCTCCAGATCTCTCCCTAAAAGAAAAAAATAATAAATAAAAATAAAATAGGTTAAAAAAAAATCACGAGAATGGGGTGGAAGAAAAACAAACACAAATAAGTATGCAAAGCCTTTCTACACGAAACCCACCAAAGAAAACAAACATAGACAGACTCTCCAGCGAAGGAATGCGAAGCATAGAGGAGTGAGGGAGACACACACACACACACACAGAACCGTGTTTGCTCTACCATTAGAGCATTCCATCTGCCAAGGGGGGGAGAAAAGATTGGCCAGGTACTGTATCAGGCAGTATCGGAGGCGGGGACGGAATGGGCCGGGATTGGACCGGGATGGGGCCGGGAGTAAGCGAGTCAGGTCGCGCGCATCTGTGTGGAGGAAGAGGTAAGTTGTACGCGGAGTGGCAACACCTGCATTGGAAGAGAAGAGAGAAGAGAGAATTGGCACTAAGACTTAAGGGAGAGAAAGCGGAAGGGAAATGGATCAGTGTGTAGAAATAGGGAATAGACGGAAAGGGATTATAGGGAAGG
>NC_134785.1:24406009-24421009 GCF_046742065.1 Oratosquilla oratoria
TGTTTGTTCATATATGTATATATCTTTGTTTATTTATTTATTTATTTGTTTTATTTGTTTTATTCTTTATTCGGTTGTTTATTTGTTTATCTATTAATTATTTATTTATCTATCTATTTATTTATCTATTCATTTTTATTTATTTATTAATTTATTTATTTGTTGTTTTGTTTATGTTTACACCTATCTATTCATTTATATATCTCTTTATCTATTCCTTTACTTATTCATACATGCATTTATTGATTTATTCATCTCTCTATTTATTCATTCACCTTGTATATTTATATACAAATTTCTATTGCTACCTAACATACGAATATACCTCTTTTGCGATGACTTTTTCGTGTACATGATCCGTTTGTACTTCACATATTGTGTTCTGGTTAATGCAAAGGTAATATTAATCAGTTGACGAAAGCAGTGTAGTAGTAAACAGATTCATAATAATGTCAGAATTACTTAGAACGGAGAAGAGTATTTTGTGATGACACTGAAGATGTCCATTATACTGTACAGTATCTATGTGTGCATGTGTGTGTCTGTGTGTGGGTGGATGGGTGTTCATGTGTGTGTGTGTATGTGTGTATGTATACATATGTATGTGTGTGTGTGCATGTGTGTGTGTGTGTGTGTGTGTGTGTGTGTGTGTGTGTGTGTGTGTGTGTGTGTGTGTGTGTGTGTGTGTGTGTGTGTGTGTGTGTGTGCGTGCGTGCGTGTGTGTGTGTATGTGTGTGCGTGCGCGCGTGTGTTTGTGTGTGTGTGTTATACGAATGAAGTTTGCATTTGATAAAACACATGTCTTTCCACTGTCTACCAAAGAATCATTTATCCTCGCTGCACCAGCACTGAGGGCAAAGGTTGCGCGATAGTCTCTCCAATGCTCCCTCTGGCTTTAAACGCATCTCATCCACACGATCGAAATAAAATGTTTATTTTTTCTCGGCATCCAATCGCTTATGTACATAAAAACAAGAGAGAGAAAAAAATATATTCTGTCAATCAACGTATTCATTAGGAGAGTGATTGGATATACGTATATAAAAGTATCAGGGGGGAGGGAAGATAAATGTTAATAAGATTCACATGAACACGTCGTATATATCCTTAAGGTTCTAAAAATATTCTCTGGAGAAGAAAAGTATTGTTGCAACGGCCATTATGCAAAGTATTCCTTCAGGGGGACAGAAGCTTGAGTTTTAAGTTCATTGTGTTTATTCAGATCTGATGTCATAAATAGGATTGTAAATATAAGCTAAATATAATTAAGGTAGTTAAGAGTGAGCACAGGTTAACTATTATGCTAAGTAGTCAATATGATTTGTTTGTTTAGATTTTTAGTGCCTGAGGGTAGTATTGTATATTTTCTACGTTATCAATCATATAAAGATTTTGTGTAAAGACATTTGTAATGATACAAAAACATATAAATATTTGTTTTATGTTGTCTGGTGGTCGTAGTAGATAAAGTCAATTATATTGTTTTCCTTTCAGTGAAAACAAGAATTTATGTTTCTCGTTCTCTGTTGATTTGTGAAAAGGGGAATAGACATCATATCTGTGTTTCATCCATTCAATATTTTAAGGATTTCATTGATATCTCTATGGATCAGAGTTACGTAGCAGTTTTTTTATAATAAGAAATCCGTCTCCATTCGAAAATTTAACTTCTGTTCACCCTTCATTGTCCTGTCTTCCTTAAATTTTTCGCTAGTCGTCTCTAAGGCATTGTTCACACTAGCGGTTTGAACCGCTGGAAAACAGCGATTTTATCACAGAGTCAAAGATAAACTGCACTGTTATGTGTGAACACCTCCACTGACGAACATTGACAAAGAACCGTCGCTTTTGTAACCGCGGCGATTGAAACTGCAAGTGTGAACAGGGCCTAAGCCTCAACTTCTTTGGAAAGACTGCCTTCAAAGATACAAACGTTGAGTATTTCCAAGAAAATAATAAATATATTTGATCTAAGACATTTCATAATATTGCCCGAAACAGCAATAAAAGAGATTGTGCCCACTGGTTTCCATTTGATGTAAGTGAATATCAGGAATTGTTAAGCACCGATCACACATTCAAGATTCTCGTCAAATGTCAATTTGACAAACTAGAAGACGGCTTCGCTTACAGTATTCTAGACTTCCCTAAGGACTGATTAGCAATGGGTCTAATATTCTTCTAGGTTCAACTTCTCTTAGTTTGTCATTCAGCTTCTCAATATACGACGCAAAGGTGGTTTGGCATTTAGAGATTCAAAAAACGAAAGATTGTAACCTAAGTCGTTTCTACGTAAAATTTGTGTGTGTGTGTATGTGTGTGTGTGTGTGTGTGTGTGTGTGTGTGTGTGTGTGTGTGTGTGTGTTCGTGTGCGTGATTCACCCTAGTTTTGGATCACGTGTTGGACTCGTGGTCGACAGCTATTTCCCAACCGGAAGAGAGTTCAGAGCTCGTATGACCGATCTATGGGTAACGCTTTGACCTTACACGCACACACACACACCCAGCTCCCCGCCCACGAGAGCTGGAGTAACGACTCGAAGCGTAGTGATACTGAAATTGTTTTCAGCCCTGGACAGGATTCGAACCCGGACCGCCGTAGTAACAGTCTGGGACTCTACCAACTGCGCCACCGAGTCGTGTGTGGGTATGTGTGTGTGATAGGGGCTTCCATCTGTAGGAACTTTTTGGCTCCCCTCCACAATTCCTTGACTTTAAAATCTACTTCAATCCTCTTACTAGTTTCCATAAGTACAGTGAAAAAACGCGGAACCATAAGCGTGTATATGATTTCTTACACAAATCTAGGCCCAGTTCTAGAATTACGTAGTTGTTCATATTCGACGAAGTAAGACAACAGACTGATGCGTGGACAGGACAGGTAAAAGTAGTTAGTACAAGCAGACAACACATCAATACTCTGTAGCCGCTTCATTTTTCTTCAGCTGTACACTCGAGTACATGCACTGATGCACATACAAAGATAAACGTACTTACATGTACATGCACACACGCACATTCAGACACACATGCACGCACGCACACACATACACACACACACACACACACACACACACACACACACACACACGCGCGCGCACGCACACGCATACGCACGCACACATGTACATGCACACACACACACACACACACACACACACACACACACACACACACACACACACACACACACACACACACACACACACACACACACACACACACACACACACACACACACATTCACAAGTAACATTTCCCCTCTTTTGTCTTCCTCTTCTTCCCTGCCTTTCTCTTACTGCTCTCGCTATCCATACCCCACTCCTCCCCCCTCCCCCTCCCCCTCCCCCTCCCCCTCCCCCTCTCCCCTCCTATCCCTCCCCTCTCTCCCCCTCCCTTCCCTTCCGTCCCCTTCCATCCCCTCCCTTCCCCTCCCTTCCCCTCCCCTTTCCTTCCTTCCCTTCCCTTCGCCTCCCTACACCTCTTCACCCCTCCTCTCCGCTACCCTTCCCTACCCTCCCCCTCCCCTTTCTTCCTTCCCCTCCCTTCCCTTCCTCTCCCTTCTCCTCCCTTCCTCTTCCTCCTCTCCCTCTCTCCATTCGTTCTCCCTCCCCTATCGTTTTCTTTTACTTTATTCCATTTCTTTTCCTTCTTCCCTCTCGCCTCTTCTTCTCCACTCCTCTCTTCCTGTCTACCTACTCTCTCAGTTTTCTTCTTCCTGTCTTCCTCCTCCCTCTTCTCTCTTCATTCTACACCATTCCATGTACATGCGCACACACACACACACACACACACACACACACACACACACACACACACACACACACACACACACACACACACACACACACTCACACACACACACACATACATACACACACACACACACACACACACACATTCACAAGTAACATTTCCCCTCTTTTGTCTTCCTCTTCTTCCCTGCCTTTCTCTTACTGCTCTCGCTATCCATACCCCCCTCCTCCCCCTCCCCCTCCCCCTCCCCTCCCCCCTCCCCCTACCCCTCCCACTCCCCCGCCCCCTCTCCCCTCCTATCCCTCCCCTCTCTCCCCCTCCCTTCCCTTCCGTCCCCTTCCATCCCCTCCCTTCCCCTCCCTTCCCCTCCCCTTTCCTCCCTTCCCTTCCCTTCGCCTCCCTACACCTCTTCACCCCTCCTCTCCGCTACCCTTCCCTACCCTCCCCTCCCCTTTCTTCCTTCCCCTCCCCTTTCTTCCTTCCCCTCCCTTCCCTTTCTCTCCCTTCTCCTCCCTTCCTCTTCCTCCTCTCCCTCTCTCCATTCGTTCTCCCTCCCCTATCGTTTTCTTTTACTTTATTCCATTTCTTTTCCTTCTTCCCTCTCGCCTCTTCTCCACTCCTCTCTTCCTGTCCACCTACTCTCTCAGTTTTCTTCTTCCTGTCTTCCTCCTCCCTCTTCTCTCTTCATTCTAAAACATTCCTTTCATTAC
This sequence comes from Oratosquilla oratoria, assembly GCF_046742065.1. NCBI lineage: Eukaryota > Metazoa > Arthropoda > Malacostraca > Stomatopoda > Squillidae > Oratosquilla > Oratosquilla oratoria. Next base: position 24,410,476 of record NC_134785.1, read on the forward strand.
CCTCTCCTCCTTCCTCCCCTCTTTTCATCCCACCTTCCTACTCCTCCTCTCGTTTCTCTGTCCTCTCTTCTCCTCCCCTTCATTCCCCTTTCTTCTCCCTCGTCCCCTCAGTCTTCCAAGTTCCAGGTACTTGGCTCTTCCGCTTGTCATTGCCAAGCTTGCATGCAATGGAGGAGAGGGGAATGGGGCAGAGAGGAGGATGGGGAGAGAGGGGAATGGGGAAAGAGGGGAATGGGGAGAGGGGAGGCGAGAATGAGGGAAAAAGTGAAGGAGGGAAGAAGGGAAGATGGGGAGGAGGGGACGAGGGAAGGAGGGGAGGAGGTAAGAAAGGTAGGAAGGAGGATGGGGAGTGAGGAGAATGGGGAACGGGGAGAATGAGAAGAAAGGGAAATGGAGAGAGAGGGGAAACAGGGAAGACGGGAGGCGAGAATGAGGGGAGAAGGGAAGGAGGGAAGAATGGAAGATGGGGAGGAGGGGACGAGGGAAGGAGGCGAGGAGGTGAGAAGGGTAGGAAGGAGGATGGGGAGTGAGGAGAATGGGGAACGAGGAGAGTGGGAAAAAAGAGGAAGCAGAGGGGAGAAGGGAACTAGAGAAGAGGGAAGGCGAGACTGAGGGGAGAAGGGAAGAATGGAAGAAGGGAAGATGGGGAGGAGGGGTCGAGGGAAGGAGGGGAGGAGGTTAAAAGGGTAGGAAGTGAATAGAGAAGAGAAGGACGGGGATATGACACATTCCCCCCAACCCCCCAACCCCCCAACCCCCCACCCTCGGTCACCCACCATCAATATGCAGCGGCTCCAGATTTACTACCTCTTACTGCTTCGTCAGTTTTTGGTCAGTTCGTTTCCCGAAGAAGGAGTGCGTGTCTGGCTGAGGTTTCGAGGTTGGCGGAGTTGGACTCCTCAGAGGCGTCTCGAAGTCTCAGTTTCCTTCGGCTCTTCGTCCTTCCCTGACTGTGTTCGAGTCTCAGGTTTATCGTACAGTTCTGTTTGGTTAAGGAAACCATTATGGGCGTTTAAGTGTAAAAGGATATATATTCATATTTATTTTGGATGATATCAGAGATTTCATTCAGCTGAAGAAAAACTTTTATGGTTGTTATAATGTTGAAAAATATCTTCATTAACTTTTTGGCATATCCGACTATTTTCTTCCTGTCACCAGATCGTTGTTGCATCATTTTTATTTATATATTTATGTATTTATCTATTTATGTATTTATTTATTTATTTATTCATTTATTTATTTGTTTTATTTATATATTTGTTTAATTTGTTCGGAGATGGGGTTGATGAAAGAGTATTGGGATGGTTTGGACACATGAAAAGAATGAGTGAAGAAAGATTATTAAAAGAGGTGTGGAAGGCAGAGGTGGAAGGAGTGAACATGAGGGGGCGACCAAGGATGAGATGGATGGATGGGGTAAAAGGGGCATTGGGAAAGAGGGTAATGTCTGTTGAAGAAGGACGGGAGAGGACAGAAGATAAGGATGAATGGAGAATGGTTGTGTATGGATGACGCTGTGATACATGAGGGTGAATGGGTGGAGGAGGGGGGGAGGGAGTATGTGTGAAAAATAAATTGACGTAGCCCGAAGAGATTTTTTCCCCGTCTTGTCCATTTCTGTATGAGGGGACGGAGAGGGAGGTCGCCGATTTAATGAAGCGGCCTTGCTGTGAATGTGCTGGGTCTTGCGACACTACTTCTGACCCAGGGCAGTGGGCGAAATGCAGAGATGACCCGTCATCTAGGAAGAGGCCAGATAAGAGGGAGGGAAGGGGGTGGATGAGAGTGGAGGATGTGGGGATGGAATGAGTGGGAGTGGTTTGTATGCCTTTTTTTTGGGGGGTGGGGGGCTGTTTACCTTGTATGGCGGTATATGTATGTATGTATTTTTTTATTATCATTATCATTACCATTATCATTATCATTATCATTATCATTATTATCTTATCATTGTATCATTATCTTATCATTATATCATCATTGTATCATCATCGTATCATCATTATATCATCATTATATCATTATATCATCTTTATATCATTATATCGTCATTATCATCATTTATTCATTTATTCATTTATTAATATTTACTTTTTATGTATCGTTATTTTTATTATTTATTATCATTTATTAATTTTATTATTTATTTATTTTTATTTATTTTATTTATCTTTATTTATTTATCTATTTTTATTTATTGATTTGTTTTTAGTGCCTCCGACGATTTTGTTGAATTGAGGCAATTCCTCCTACTGGCTATGGTTAGGGAAGAGTTCTGAGTACTCTCCATTTGTTAGCTCAGCTAAGTCAAATAATGTTAAACGATAATCGTTTGTTTAGGCCCCGTCTTCCTTCGTCCCCCTTCCAACCTTTCTGAAAATAGAAAAAAAAAATGGAAAGGGAAGCTTATTTGCATACTTCTGGTTTGAGAGTTCAGTGCATCGTTTAATTCAGTATAATAGAGAATTACTTTTTTATTCATATATATATCTTTTAATCTTCATAGAAGGAGGGTATTTATTTTTTTCGTATTATCTGCTTTAGATTTACAAAGGGGGTGTAGATATACATCGTTCGATTAAAATACAATTCGATTAAAATACAATAATATTGAATGATTTTCTGGAGTTAGCCTACAGAGACCTGAGGTGAATTGATAATTAACGACCAAATCGAATTTTCTCTTTTTATTATTGTAGCAGAGATGTTCATATGTATGTATGTATGTAATGTATGCATGTATGTATGTATGTTTGTATGTATGTATGTATGTATGTATGTATGTATGTATGTATGTATGTATGTATGTATGTATGTATGTATGTATGTATGTATGTATGTATGTTTGTATATATGTATGTATGTATGTATGTATGTATGTATGAAATACTGTAGCTGTGCAAGTGAATTCCTCCCTGAAGAAGACCCCATTCAGGTCAAAGTTTACCTACTTTGCTGCGTGAGATTGCTTTTCCTTAACAAAATAAATAAAATACATCAGTCCAAAGATGCCCGTCCGTTGGTCAGAAGATCTTACAGTAGTTTATATAAGTTTAAAGTCACCACCTTTGACCCAAGTGCAAGGATAGCATGAACAGGCTGGAGTTATAGTTATTTGTCGAGGGTTGAATTTGTGTCTATTTGATTATAAGGCGAGGTGGAGGCTCAATGTATTCTTCATCGTCAGAAAATATGGATGAAAATTATAAAGAGATAAATACAAGTAAAAACGAATAAAAACAGATAAGTATACTAAGTTAAATAAATAGTTAAATATCTATATCAGATAACTTAGATAAATGGATAAGAAATATAAATAAAATAAACAAATAGAATGTAGATAAATAAAATGCACATATGAATATAATCTCTTGGGATTATGGACTTACCACTACCGGAACACGGGTTTACTTCCAAGAACACCCTGACGGAATTCTGGGAAGATTTGAATTCAGTACCTCCATGGAGAAGAAAGATGGAAGTTCTCCTTCCAGGCCAGGTAGTCGGTGTCCAGGGAAAGCAGAACCTGCGTTTACTGTAACAAGTACAGACGCAGAATCTACATGGATAACATAGGACAGTGTGGAAGAGTTTCTCTACGCTGACATTCGACAGAAAAAAATGTTAAAAGTGCGAAATGTGCTTCAGACACAAAAGCAATTCCCGGCAATTTGTCTGTAGATTCTTAACTCAAGTAATTCTTATAACCACCTCGGGACAGTCCTCACTGAACAAAATCGTCTGATATCCACGAACTGTTTTGTGAAGTACCTTTGAGATCTCTTATGGACCTTGAGGAACCCCACGAACCTGGCTGGAAACCACCGAGGCTTAAGCTTCCGTGTTATGTGTATTGAGTAATGCAACGTTGGTTCTCTTGTGGCAGATACCAAAGGATATTTATCACTTCAGCTAATGACTCCAAAACTGAAAAAGTATATGTACTACATTTACTGTTTCTTACTCTAAGCTCTTTTATTCAGTGGACGGGATTCTAGTATCAACAGAGTCTCGAGGTGATGGAAAGATTTGTCTTTTTTTATTTGCGGGGTGGGGGGCTGCTAAATTATATTGACTTCCCTATCTACAGTAGTACTACGCCCATCTTTATATACATACATACATATATATATTTATATATATATATATATATATATATAGATATATATACATATATATATGTATGTATGACACACAGGAACCCACAGTCGGAGAAAGAATAAACTTCGAATAAAGAAGAATCCTATATTTCGGCTATCAACTGTATATATATATATATATATATATATATATATATATATACATATATACACTGAATGGTCTCTCTTGATATCGCAATGGTTTAAGTCACTGTTCACTTGTTACGTCTTAACTGGGTTCGATTCCTTGGCTTCACTACGTATAAGCTTCCGTATATGCTTCCGTCGAGCTCCTTGTCAGTCTCGATCGTGATGGTATGAAATTAAAATGAAAAATCAATGTGGTCGAAGAAGATTATATATATATATATATATATATATGTATGTATATAAATATATATATCTATATATATATATTAGTCATGTTAGTCTGGAGATAGAGACTCAACATAAAGATTGTATCTCCAGGTGATAGACCAATCTGAATAACATGGAGACATTTCCTTGAAAAGATAGTACTGGGCTTGCCTTTCCATGTATTTCTATGAAAATGAAATTTCTCTCCTGCAACAATTTGAATTAAGCTGGAGGACAAAGCCAGCCTCTTTTGTTTTTACATTCACTTGCTATTAAGGATTTCGAAGTAACAACGCCATCACCAGAAAGAACTCGCGAGCAGCTCTCATAACAAGACACGAAACCCGAACATCAAACGGTTCTCAGAGATGTTCCACAGAGAGTCGGCCGATAACAAGCTCTGTGAAATGAAACGACTATGAAAAAGGGGATAGAACATGCAGGGGAGGGAGAACAAATATAACAAGAACATTTGCCGGAGGTGAGGTGCCTGCAGGTACGGCGTGTTTGTTGAAGAGTCTCCAATCATGATAGCGGAGGGTCAACGGGCGTCCGTGGAAAAGGGGCCACGAGAGGCCGGGTGAGTCTCGGAGTTGGAACAAGACCCTGGAACGACGATTGCTGAGGATCAACGCAACAAACTCCCGATAACGGGGAAGATGGGGAATTCGAGTTAGGGGGGCAAGGACCTTCGAGAATAGGAACTGCCATGGGCAAAAATTGATTTCTTCATGGGATTGTTGTAGTCCGGATATTATGGTGTGGGCTTCAAATGTATAACACCTATAAAAGTACACATACACACTTGCATACATATATACATATATGACTATATACATATAAATAAGAAGAGGAACGTGTCAACAGAGGATATGGATAGAATAGACTGGCAGTACCTAGAATTAAAAAGATAACGTATCAACAGGTGTGGAAATAACTAAACTGCTTATCACAAAAAAAAAAAAAAAAAGTGTTGATGGTGCCGAGATGGTCAAGGAAAATATCAAGACCTGAAAAAGTGGTAATAGAGAACTAACGGCTTTATGTGAAGAGGAAATAGGGATGATAATGCTATCAAAAGTTTGGTCGATGGTGTTGGTGCCTGAATACAGCCATTCAGTGTATCCTCAGCATAAGATACGAGAAAGAGAGGAAGGGTTTTGAGTGGAAATTTTGGAGGAGAGAAATTTTGGTGAAGATGGAGATGGTAAAATGGCCATGCAAAGAGAGAGAGAGAGAGAGAGAGAAAGAGAGTAACAGAGTAGGAGATTGGGAGATTGAGAGAATGAGAGTTACAGAGAGAGACAGAGAGATATAAGAGAGAGATGGATATATATATATATATATATATATATATATATATATATATATAGAGAGAGAGAGAGAGAGAGAGAGAGAGAGAGAGAGAGAGAGAGAGAGAGAGAGAGAGAGAGAGAGAGAGAGAGAGAGAGAGAGAGAGAGGGTGAATGAGAGATAGAGAGAGAGAGAGAGAGAGAGAGAGAGAGAGAGAGAGAGTGAGTGCGTGAGTGAGTGAGTGAGTGAGTGAGTGAGTGAGTTTTGGAATGAACCGGCGTCGGTAAAGCGCCCTGAACAAATCAGGAATGATGACAGAAAATGGGATGCGGGCTTTTCGAGACACTATGTTGGTGAGAACAAATGGGGTGAGACCTCTTGTGACGAAATTACAGTCGAAACATTTCTTTGTTCTTTATTTTTTTGTCGTTTATTTATTTGTTTATACGTAATTCATTTATCCATTTATTTTTGTCATTCATTTATCTACTCGCTCATTTAATTATCAATGTGTTTAAGCATTTGTTTAGTTATTAATTCATTAATTTAGTTGTTTGTGTGAATATTTGTTTTCTTATTTTGAAAAAATTTCTTTACAGGAATGAGAATGAGCTATGTTTTTCTAATCTTTATCTAACTGATTGACTGGTTGATTGATTGATTGATTTGTTTATTCATCTGTTTACCTATCTATTTATAGTTAACAATTTCTCAAGGATGAAGAAGACAATTGCTAAATCTTTTCCGCTTCTAGATGATATTTCTTTCAATAACGTTAAATCACGATACAAAAGCAAAAAAAAAAAAAAAGAATAGATAAAGAAACATATAAAAAGTACATAGATGAATAAATAAATAAATAAATAACAAATGAATAAATAATAAATAAATAAATAAATAAATAACAAATAAATAAATAAATAGATAAATAAATAAACGAGTAAGACACAGCGATAAGATTAAGCGGGATTATTTCGAGATGTGGCCTCTAATTATATCGGATCCGCGGCCCCAGGGCCTCCACCGGGGATCGATAACGCGTCACACTTTCTCCCGAAATATCAGAGTTCTCTTCTTCCTCAGTCCACCATCTTTTTTCATTAATATTCCTTCTCTTTCTCCTCCTCCTCCACCTCCTCCTCCTCCTCCTCCTCCTCCTCCTCCTACTTCCTTCCTCCTTCTCCTCCTCCTCCTCCTCCTCTTCCTCCTACTTCCTTCCTCCTCCTCCTCCTCCTCCTCCTACTTCCTTCTTCCTCCTCCTCCTCCTCCTCCTCCTACTTCCTTCTTCCTCCTCCTCCTCCTCCTCCTCCTCTTTCCTTCTTTCTTTCTCCTTTAACCCTTTTTTACATCGTCCTCTTTCCTTCTTTTTCTTCCTCCTCCCTTTTTTCTGCCTCCTTTTTCTCCTCCTTTCTTCCTTCTTTCTCCTCCTTCCTTCCTTCTTTCTCCTTCCTTCTTCCTCATACACTTTTTTCTTTTCCCCCTTCTTCCTCCTTTCCCTCCCTATTTTTTTTTCTTTCTCCGTATCCTCTTACTCTAACTCTTTCCTTCTTTTTTCCTTTTCTTTCCTTCTTTTTCCACCTCCTTTTCATCTCAATCCTCTTCCTCGTCTTCCTTCTCTTCGTTTTATTCCTCCGCTCCCTCCCACGCATGCTTCTTTTAATATTAATCTTCTTCCACCCCATTTTTCCTCGTCGTCTTCCTCCTCTCTCCTCCTCCTCCTCCTTCACCTCTTCCTCCTCCTCCTCTTCCTCCTCTTCCTCCTCTTCGTCCTCTCTATCCTGCACTCCATTATACATCTCTTCTGCTTCCTCCTCCTCCTTCTTCTTATGTTCTAGCTTCTCCTCCTATACAATATCATCATCATCATCATCATCATCATCATCATCATCATCATCATCATCATCATCATCATCATCATCATCATCATCATCATCATCATCATCATCATCATCATCATCATCATCATCATCATCATCATCATCACCATCGCCATCGCTATCACTATCACTATCACTATCACTATCACTATCGCCATCGCTATCGCTATCACTATCAATATCACTATCACTATCACTATCACTATCACTATCACTATCACTATCACTATCACTATCACCATCATCACCATCACCATCATCACCATCACCATCATCACCATCACCATCATCACCATCACCATCACCATCATCACCATCACCACCATCACCATCACCACCACCACCGTCCCCACCACCAACGCCGTTCTCACCACCAACACCGTCCCCACCACCAACACCGTCCCAACCACCAATACCGTCCCCACCACCACCACCGTCCCCACCACCACCACCGTCACCGTCACCAATGTTTACTTTGTGGTAATTGATTCTTTGAACATCAATGTTTGCGGTATCATTACACGTTCTTCGTAGATGACATCAATAATTGTTCCAAGAAAACTAGCACCATTATCAGCCCCGTATATTACCTCCAGTTGTTGGCACCCACACTAACACCATCACCATTTCCTCTAGCACCATCACAAGTATAATTTGCACCAACACTTTCCAACATTACTTTTACCGTGTTTACACCATTTTCACTACGATCTTCGACAACTTGTCCCGTCTCCACATGAACAGCATTCTCACATTTACCACCGAAGACTAGTTTCATTGCCGTTGTCACAACCACTTCCAACAATCTTTCGTTGTCCCTCGTTCCGCCGCAGACTCCGATTCAGACATTTCCGGAAGCCATTCTCGGGGCCGTCAACTCCAGCACCCACATTCAACTTTGTCACAATCTTCGCTCCTACTGCCATCTTCAACACGCCAGAAATCTCGCTCGCTCGTCTCCTGTCTCTCCGCCCTCTCACTCTTCTCCCTCTCCGCCCTCTCCTCAGCTTTCTCCACCCCTCTCTCCTCTCCCTTCTCTCTCTCCTCCCTCTCCTCATCTTTCTCCACCCCTCTCTCCTCCCTCTCTTCCCTCTCCTCCCTCTTCTCCCTCTTCTCCCTCTCTGCCCTATCTTCATCTTTCTTCACCCTCTCTTCCCTCTCCTCCCTCTACTCCCTCTCCTCTTCCCACCCGTCTTCCCTCTACCCCTTTCATCCCTCTCATCCCTGTCCTTCTCATCTTCATCCTCCCTCTTCTCCCTCTCCTCCCTCTCCTCCCTCTCCTCCCTCTCCTCCCTCTCCTCCCTCCCCTCCCTCTCCTCCTTTTACTCCCTCTCCTCCCTCTCCTCCCTCTCCTCCCTCTCCTCCTTTGACTCCCTCTCCCTCTTTCTCCTCTCTCTCCTCCTACCCCTTTCATCCCACTCCTCCTTGTCCTCCCTCTCCTCCCTCTCTTCCCTCTCCTCCTTTTACTTCCTCTCCTCTTTCTCCTCTCTCTCCTCCTACTCCTTTCATCCCTTTCCTCCCTGTCCTCCTCATCTTCATCCTCCATCTTTTTTCTCTTCTCACTCTCTTCCCTCTCTTCCTTCTCTACCCTCTCCTCCCTCTCCCTCTCTCCTTTTCCTCCTTCTATTCCCTCTCCTCTTTCTCCTCCCACTCCTCTCTCTCCCCTTCTCCTCCTTCGTCCCCCTCCTCCTCCTTCGGCCCCTCCTCCTCCTCCCCTCCTCCTCCTCCCCTCCTCCTCCTCCTCCTCCCCTCCTCCTCCTCCTCCTCCTCCTCCTCCTCCTCCTCCTCCTCCTTCCTTTCTCCTCATTAGCCTCCTACTCCTTCTAACTTCTCCCTCCTCTTTGAGCTCCACTCCTCCCTCCTCTTTGAGCTCCACTCCTCCTCCTCTTCCTCTTCCTCCTCCTCTCCCAACTCGCTCCCCGCTCCTCTTTGAATTCTTTATCCTCTCCCTTCTCCTCCTCCTCCTCCTCCTCCTCCTCCTCTTCCTACTCCTACTCCTCTTTCTCCTCCTCTTCCTCCTCTTCCTCCTCCTCCTCTTCCTCCTCCTCCTCCTCCTCCTTCCCCCATCTCATCTTCCCTCTCACCCATCTTGATTCACTATTCACACGTGCGTCGTAAAACTCCCTTTCACTCCATTTCCCTAACCATCCACTCCACAAGACTCCACCGAAGAGCCTTCACTCCACTCTGCCCCGTCCTCCATTCCCTCAACACACATGATGCCTCATATGCTCCTCTTGGTCATAAATCCTCCATATATGGTAAGTAGCACCCACCGGCTTCTCTCCGGGGTCGTCAGCTCCAGTGACGAAGCCAGTTGCTTTTCCTTCTCCTCCTCCTCCTCCTCCTCCTCCTCGAGGTCCTCCTTCTCCTCCTCGAGATCCTCCTCCTCCTCCTCGAGGTCCTCCTTCTTCCTCGAGATCCTCCTTCTTCCTCAAGATCTTCCTTCTTCCTCGAGATCCTCCTTCTTCCTTCAGATCCTCCTTCTTCCTCGAGATCCTCCTCCTTCTCAAGATTCTCCTCTTTCCTAGAGATCATCATCCTTCATAGAGATCCTCCTTCATAGAGATCCTCCTACTCCTCCTCCCTCGAGGTCCTCCTCCTCCTCGAGATCATCCTCCATCAAGATCCTCCTTTTTCCTCGAGTTCCTCCCCTTCATCGAGATTCTCCTCCGTCGAGATCCTCCTCCTTTCTCGAGATCCTCCTTCTTCCTCGAGATCCTCCTCATTCTCAAAATCCTCCTCCTCTATCGAGATCCTCCTTCTTCCACGAGATCCTCCTCCTCCATCGAGGTTCTCCTCCTTCCTCGAGATCCTCCTCATTCATCGAGATCCTCCTCCTCCTCAAGATCTTCCTTCTCAAGA
>NC_134785.1:24446009-24448509 GCF_046742065.1 Oratosquilla oratoria
ACTTTACGATCACGTGAGGTATCGGAAATAAATGCAGATGGGAGTAGTGCTGGCCAGCATATGTTAATTTTTGAGCAGGGGACCAGGAGGACATATTTCTTGAAAAATATAGAGATATTCTTATAGGAATATGCATGTGCATATGTATATATATATATATATATATATATATATATATATATATATATATATATATATATTATATATATATATATATATTTATATATATATATATATATATATATATATATATATGCTAATAAGAACACGGGTACGTGTGTTCACTTAGGCAAAGTAGCCAACTTTGGAAAAAGAAACTAACGTTAGTTTCTTTTCCTAGAGTGGTCTACTTTGCACACATATATATATATATTATATATATATATAGATTTATATATATGTATATATATATATATATATATACAATGTGGGTGTGTGAATGCGTGCATGCATGCTTGCGTATGTGTTTTTGTGTACATATGTGCAACATACATGTATACATATGTGCGCATATGCATCCATACATTCATGCACATCTTGATGTAAAAACAAATTTGGCGGCCACTGTACAATACCACATAATTACAAACACACATTTAAAATTAAACGCGTGTTGGGAAAAATATATTTCTATATTTTATATTTGTACTCTTTCAACTGTCTCTGTAATCACGAGGTTGTATAAATTCTACCCATCAAAAAGAAAAAAAATCCCACCAACGAGCTGGTTGTTATTTGTACATGTACGTATTATGTATAAACATGTACACTTATATAATAGCAAATGTAGGTTTGTACTCGTGCATACACTTTTTACATGTATGTCTCTTAAGGATTATGAAATTGATACCGACATTATCATGGTGTATTTGGTCTTCTTTGGATTGGACGGAACTAATAAGTTTTTTATATATAATTTTCTTCATTGTGAATGGCATTGGGAATTAATGTGCACAAATGTGTATATGTATACGGTTATATATTATATATTATATATATATTATATATATATATACACACATATATGCGCGCAAACACACACACACACACACACACACACACACACACACACACACACATGTATATATATATATATATATATATATATATAATATATATATATAACATATATACAGGTATACACACATGTATATGTGTATTTATCTATTTATGTGCTTGTACAGCCATATCAAGGAAATGATTTCATATCATGATTTCCTTTTTATATAAAAGACATTGTGGATGGTAATGCAAAGATAGCCTTCAATCTGCCGTCCAGACTGAACGCACAAGATAAGCCTCAGGAGGACAAAGAGATTTTGTCTCACCAACATAAAAGTGCAGAGGGTCTTCAGAGGGATTGAAGAGCAGATAGGATCAATTGCGACCCTGGTTTACGTCTTGGGGTCTCTTGTAAGACAAAAGCCCCGAGCTCACGGTCAAGCGCCTCGCCTCAAAGGGGCGACCTTGATGCTCTCAAAAGAAGTTGGTTCTTCATCTATGTATTGTTATTATTGTTGGTGTTGTTCTTTTTCTTCTTTATTCTTTATTCTCCTTTTTTATTCACTTTTTTTATTCTTTATTCTCACTTTCTTCTTCTTCTTCCTCTTCTTCTTTTTCTTCTTCTTTGTTCTTCTTCTTTTTCTTTTCATTCTTCTTTTTTATCTTCTTTATTATTATCTATTCTCCTTTCTTATCATTTTTTATTATTCTTTATTCTTCTTTCTTCTTCTTTTTTTCTCCTTTTTTTTTCTTCTACTTCTTTTTCTTTTCCTTCTTCATTTTTCTTCATTATTCTTTATTCTCCTTCCTTCTTCTTCATTATTCTTTATTCTCCTTTCTTCTTCTTCTTTTTTCTTTCTTCTCCTTTCTTCTTCTTTCTTATCCTCATTATTGTTTTTGTCGTTGTTATTGTTGTTGTTGCTGACCTCACGGTGTGAATAGTTTTTCACCAACAAGGCCAGGATGGTGGGTACAAGTAATAAAACTATTCTCTCACCCGATTCCTTTTCTTCTTCTTCTTCTTCTTCTTCTTCTTCTTCTTCTTCTTCTTCTTCTTCTTCTTCTTCTTCTTCTTCTTCTTCTTCTTCTTTTTCACTGAACGTAATTACATTTTCTTTTCCGCTTCCCTTATTATGTCAACTTCAGGATACGGGGGCTGACACAACTGTCGAAGTTTTTGTCTTCGTCTTCCGATGATTAATTGAAGGCTGATTTGGAAGGATGCCAGAAGCCGCGCAAGTAGTAATGCAAAGCCGATGTGTCTGAGTTCAAGAAAAGAACCCAAACGACCTCCGATAGAAGAAATGAATTTATTTTCTATGTTGTCCTAGTATAGCTTTAAACAAAATTAAATCTATTTAATATTGTTATTATTGTAATCATGATTATCTTAACATTTTTGGTATCTATAAATCCACACATCCACATACATGCACGTGACTGTGTGTGTGTGTGTATGTGTGTGTGTGTGTGTGTGTGTGTGTGTGTGTGTGTGTGT
>NC_134785.1:24458509-24466009 GCF_046742065.1 Oratosquilla oratoria
AGGAGAACCTCAATGACTTACTTTGACCAAAAGTCTTTTTCTTCTTCGAGTTCTTCTTCTTCGTGTTTTTCTTGTTCTTCTTCTTCTTCTTCTTCTTCTTCTTCTTCTTCTTCTTCTTCTTCTTCTTCTTCTTCTTCTTCTTCTTCTTCTTCTTCTTCTTCTTCTTCTTCTCCTTCTTCTTCTTCTAGTTCTTCTTCTTCTAGTTCTTCTTCTTCTTCTAGTTCTTCTTCTTCTTCTAGTTCTTCTTCTTCTAGTTCTTCTTCTTCTAGTTCTTCTTCTTCTTTTTCTAGTTCTTCTTCTTCTAGTTCTTCTTCTTCTAGTTCTTCTTCTTCTTCTAGTTCTTCTTCTTCTTCTAGTTCTTCTTCTTCTTCTAGTTCTTCTTCTTCTTCTAGTTCTTCTTCTTCTTCTAGTTCTTCTTCTTCTTCTTCTAGTTCTTCTTCTTCTAGTTCTTCTTCTTTGAGTTCTTCTTCTTTGAGTTCTTCTTCTTTGAGTTCTTTGAGTTCTTCCTCTTCTTTGAGTTCTTTGAGTTCTTCTTCTTCTTTGAGTTCTTTGAGTTCTTCTTCTTCTTTGAGTTCTTCTTCTTTGAGTTCTTTGAGTTCTTCTTCTTTGAGTTCTTCTTCTTCTTCTTCTTTGAGTTCTTTTCTTCTTCTTCTTCTTCTTCTTCTTTGAGTTCTTCTTCTTCTTCTTTGAGTTCTTCTTCTTCTTCTTCTTCTTCTTCTATGAGTTCTTCTTCTTCTTCTTTGAGTTCTTCTTCTTTTAATTCTTCTTCGAGTTTTTCTTCGAGCTCTTCTTCTTCGAGCTTTTCTTCGAGTTTTACTTCGAGTTGTTGTTCTTCTTCTTTGAGTTCTTCTTCTTCTTCTTCTTCTTCTTCTTCTTCGAGTTCTTCTTCGAGTTCTTCTTCGAGTTTTTCTTCTTCGAGTTCTTCTTCTTTCGAGTTTTTCTTCGAGTTCTTCTTCTTCTTCTTCTTCGAGTTCTTCTTCGAGTTCTTCTTCTTCGACTTCAGAATTCTTTGTTCATAACCTCTTTGATACGGTAACACCTGTCATTTTGATTTAGTTAAGGGATGGTTCCCCAGTTTAAATGGGATTCGACCCATTGAAACTTGGGTGAGTATTTCACTGAATGAAATCATGTGACATTAAGTAAAACGAAGTTGTCTCTGTGGTATGTTAAGCTTTGTCGAGACGGGGCCAGTTCAGTAGCCGCTAGTTCTTGCTGCAAGTGAACTTACCCGGCATGTAAGTATTAACACTAGGATTGTTTAGAGGCAAATTTACTGGCTTTCCGTTGAAATTATTAGTAGAGAGGTAGTTTACAAGTCGCTAGCACTAGCGGCTACTAAACTAGCTCCATATTTAGGAGTCTTTAATGAACGAAATACCTGGAGGTCATTGCAGGAAGCAATGGACACCTTGGTTGCGAATCAAGACTCTTGAGTATTATTCTTTCTAGACTCAGTTAATTTTATTCAGTCGAGGAAGACCTTTGTGTTTCATCTGGACTAACTCCAGGGAGCAGCGGTCCTCCCTCCGCTGAATAAAATCGCCTTAAGGTTGATATAATAAAAATTAGAAAATTATAAAGGTCCGAAGGAGTTCACGGTAAGAGCTATATTCTCGTTGAACAAACCGAATTCGTATATAAAAAAGAATTACATCGATGAATGAATAATTTAAATAAATGAATAAATAGATAGATTAAAAAACGGATGAATAAATCAAATTAAATTGAATAAAACAAAAGAAAATAGAAATAAGACAAAACAAAATAAAAATTGAATGAAATCGTAAAAAAAAAAAAAAAAAAAAATCGGGAGGCGAGTTTCTTCGGCATCGAAGAGCGGAGGGATTTTTCATGAGAAAAGTGAGAAAGGGTCAAGGGAGAATTGTGAGACAATGTGAGAAAAATCTCAAGATACTTGCTGGGAAGCTATCAAGAGAGGGTGGGGGAATGATAGTTGTATTGATAGATCCATTCACACAAAGAGCTGACTTTTAGCTGAATAAAATTGCTTCCACTTGGAGCCAATTCTAGACTGAACTCAATATTTTCTCTTAATATGTGTTGAAGTCAATCTCAACTGAATAGAAGCATATATTTCATCTATTTAACGATCATTGAATATGCAGTATAGGTTTTGGTTTCCGTACTATAGAATGGATACCAATTCACTAGAAGGAGAATGACTAAAATCATTAATAGGCTCAGAAATTTACCATATGAAGACTTAGGCACTTTAACTTACATTCTGGAAAGACAAAGAATGTGTGGCGATATAATAGAGGTATTCAAATGTGTCAAGGACTTTACCAAGGGTGATGCAGACAAGGTCATCATATTAAGACAGCAGGCCAGAACTCGTTCTAATGAATTTAAATTGGACAAATTTAGATTTAAGAAGGAAATAGGCAACAAATGGTTTACCAAACGAGTGCCCAACGAATGGAATATATTTAGTAACAGTGTAGTGAGCGCTGAAAGAATTGGTTGTTTTAAGAGATTAGATAACTTTATGGACAAGGAGGAAAGGTGGCAGGGGACATGGAACTGCTTAGTGTAGATTTTATGGTCTCTTGTTGTCTCCTCCAATCTTATGTTCTGGGCAACTCTCCTTTTATTCCTCAGCCTTGAATTCCATCTTGGATAGATAAAAATGTGTTGTCAGTCAGAACATTGTGTATAATATGCATCACGACACTGAAGAGTTCAGAGACGACTTCTAAGAACAACCGATAGTTCAGAGAATAGAGCAATAACTTTTCGGGAATTTCAGATAGTTTAGGACAAGATAGGAATAAGTTAGAAGGCGTGAGTGATCGTTTAAGTTGGCTTGGGAAAAAATGTGGAACAGTTTTGGAAGAAAAGAGTAAAGGGGGATGAGGAAGAAGGATAAATTGGGCCCCAAGGAACAGAGCAGGTGAAGAAGGGCAGCTCCCAGAAGAGAAAATGGGGAGAGTAAATAAGGCAATTCGATTCTGCACTTCAACATTTTTGATTGCAGTAACTTGGACACTAGGACTAAAAGAAAGTAAAAAAGATTGCAAAATATTGAGAGAGGGGGAGGAAAAGAGGAAATAAAGATGTGGAAGAGAAGAAGTAGGGAAGGAGGTAGAGATTGAAGGAGAAAGTCATTGAAAGTAAGAAACGAAGAGGAGATAGAGAGGGGAGAGATGAAGAGAAGGAGGGTGTGTGGGGAGTGGGAGGAAAGGGGCGAGGTGTTGGAGGAGCTGAAGAAAAATGTAAAACCAGAGTGGCCAAAATTAGAATAAAAACAGAAAAAGCTCAAGAGTCCTTCGCAGCAGCGGCGGAAGAAGTCTTCGAAGGAGAAGAACGACGCCGAAGGAACAAAGAGACCTTAAAGACGTCTTGGCTCTTCGGGAGCTCGAACGCGAAAACTAATTCGACCCCGTCGTGCCGCAAAGGTGCGCGAAGAAGAAGAAGAAGAAGAAGAAGAAGAAGAAGAAGAAGAAGAAGACGAAGAAGAAGAAGAAGAAGAAGAAGAAGAAGAAGAAGACGAAGAAGAAGAAGAAGAAGAAGAAGAAGAAGACGAATCATCATCATCAGCAGCAGCACCATCATCATCATCAGCATCATCATCAGCAGCAGCAGCAGCAGCAGTATCACCAGCATCAGCAGCAGCATTGTAAAATCTTCCTTAGGTGGATAAATCAAAGACCACAAGACCTCTTAAAAAAGTCTATTAGTCTAAATTACACCAGCAGACTTTCCCGGTCTGCTTTCCCCCTAAAGACTGACAACTCTTCTCTCTGTTGGTGGATTGCATCTGAAAAAGCTGACATCAGCATATTAAACAGTTTACAGGTTATGAATATTTTACATTTTATTTTGGTGATGCAAGTTTTGGATACTATTTAATTTTACAACAATTAGAATGTATAGTTATTTCTGGTTATTTATATATGGTTATTTATGTAAATTATATAACATATTGTGTATGAGTAAAAGTTGTTCTTAGGAATCAGGGGTATTTCACGGTTTGGTCACGTGAAGGAAGAGGTTAGTGGTGTGTGTGTATGTATGTTCGTATGTATGTTACGGTGTAGTTTTCCATTGTGTTGTTATCTGTGGGATTATGGTTACAATCATCACCATCATCATCAGCAGCAACAGCAACGGCAACAACAACAACAACAACAAGGTGAGGAGTCTACGCCAGGAGGCACTTCATAGCTGCGGCCAAAGCCGTCACATTTGCCTCATTATGCGCTTTGGGGGCCCTTGGGGCAGGTAACACTCACTGCTAGGAATCGGAGAGGAGCGCAGGACTCGAACCCACAACTAAGCAAATGCAAGACCAGCATGCTTCCCATTACGCCACCAGCGCAGATGAATAGTTCCCAAAACACAGTGATACTGACTAATGCAATTAAATTTTCTATTGGCGGGTATAAGAAAGAAAGTGGATGTATTTTTTCTTGTATTACTATTTTGAAATTTTAGAAACTGCATTTACTTTAAATTGATCCTATGGTATGGTTTATTCTATAACAAAGGTCCCAGTTATTGTTGAAAGATAAAAAACATAGATAAGTAGATAGGTTAGGTTATATTAGGTTAGGACATATTGGACAACGCAAGATTTGTGGTAGATATCTGTGTTTGCGTGATTTAACCCAAAGCGTGAATGAAACATCTCCTTAAGGTTCTAAGAAAATAAGGATGAAGGACACTGCAAGAGACTATAAGGCCTACACTAGGCAGTTCCATGTTCATTACTACCTTCCATCGCTATCTATAAAGTCACCTAATCTTCTCTGATAACAATCGTATCAGCGCTCATTACATTGTTACTAAATTTATTCCACATTGTTACTTAAATCTATTTCACATAGTTACTAAATCTATTCCAAATTGTTACTAAATTTATTCCACATTGTTACTAAATCTATTCCACATTGTTACTAAATATATTCCACACTGTTACTAAATCTATTCCACATTGTTACTAAATATATTCCACATTGTTACTAAATCTATTCCACATTGTTACTATATCTATTCCACATTGTTACTATATCTATTCCACATTGTTACTAAATCTATTCCATATTGTTACTAAATCTATTCCACATTGTTACTAAATCTATTCCACATTGTTACTAGATCTATTCCACATTGTTACTAAATCTATTCAACATTATTACTAAATCTATTCCACATTGTTACTAAATCTTTTCCACATCGTTACTAAATCTATTCCACATTGTTACTAAATCTATTCCATTCGTTAACCACTCTGTTAGTAAACCAGTTCTTGCCCATTTCCTCCGTAAACCTAAATTTGTCCTTCGGAACTCTTGCGGTCTTTTTGCGAAGTGAATGAGCGAGTTTGAGTATTTATTGGAACAGTAAACCAAATGGAGGTGGTTGGGATGATTTGGTAAAAAGATATGGGACGAAAGTAGGCACGAGGAGATTGGCTAGAGAAGAAGGCGAACGTGGAATACGAATGCCATCAAAGAAGAATAGAAGGAAGGAAGAAAGGAGGGAAGGAAGGAAGAAAGGTGACAAGGAAGAATAGAAACAGGAAAGGAAGGAGGCAAGGGGAGATTGGAGCAAGGAAGAAAAGAAGAAAGGAGGCAAAGGAAGTAGGCAAGTAGGAAAGGAGGCAAGGAAGAAAGGGAGCAAGGAAAGAGGGAAGCAAGAAAGGGAGGAAAGAAGAGAGGAAAGAAAAGAAGGAAGGAAGGAGGCAAGGAAGAAAGGGAGCAAGGAAAGAAGGAGGGAAGAAAAGGGAGGAAAGAAGAGAGGAAAGAAGAAAAGAAGGAAGGAAGGAGGCAAGGAAGAAAGGGAGCAAGGAAAGAAGGAGGGAAGAAAAGGGAGGAAAGAAGAGAGGAAAGCAGGAAAGAAGGAAGGAGGCAAGGAATAAAGGGAGCAAGAAAAGAAGGAAGCAAGAAAGGGAGGAAAGAAGAGTCGAAAGAAAAAAAAGGACGGAAGGAGGCAAGGAAAGAAGAAAAAGGAAAAAAAATCAGATAAGGAAAAACGAGTGAGGACGGAAAGGCGAAGGAATGGAGGAAGACAAAGAGGTCGGATGCTGTAGGAGAGGAAGAGGGAGGAGATGGGGATGAGGGGGTGAGGTGGATGTGGTGGGGAAGGGGGTGTAAGGGAGGGAGGGGCAAGGATGGACGCGCAGTTGCGAGAGGAGGAATTTGAAAAAGAGTAATGGCTTTTAAGTCTGACAACAAGGAGTTAAGATTCTTCGGGAGTTATCTTCCCTGCAGGAATCTCGTGGCCTCACCATATGCTCCAGTGATGAGCAGAGAACGAGGGACGGAGGTAAGGAGAAAGAGAGATGAAGGAGAGAAAGAAAAAGAGCAGAAGGGGAGAAGATAAAAAGAGGAAGGGGTGTAGGAGGGTGGGAAAGGGGCGAAGGGAGGGGAGAAGGTGGAAAGGAGGGAAAGGAGGTAATGTTAAAGGGAAGAAGGAAGGATGAGTGGGTGAAGGAAGAAGAGTAGAAGAAGAAGAGAAGGAAGGAGAAGGAAGGGAAGGATAAATGAGTGAAGGAAGAAGAGTAGAAAAAGAGAAAGAAGGGAGAGGAAGGGAAGAAGGGAGGGGGAAGGAGAGAGGACGAGAAAGAGGAGGAAGAGAATAAGACAAAAGTAGAAGGAAGAGGAAAGAGATAAGGAGGGTACAGATAATGAGGAGTGAGGTATAGAGGAAGGAAAAATGTAGAGAGAGGAGGAGGAAGAAGAGACATAGGAGGAAAGGAAAAAGGAGGAGGGGGAGTTCAGGTGGGAAGAAAGAAAGAAAAAAAGCTATTGGAATCGGAAGATCCTGTAGAGGGTGATTTATAGGAAAGTTGTCTGGAAAAAAGATAGAAAAGTGTATAAGAGAAATGTAAAATAAAGCTAAAAAAAAGAAAAAAAGAGGAGAGGTTCATTCTTGAAAAAAAAAATGAATGAATTGATTCATGATTCACGTAATTCCTGTTTCGAAAGATGATCTAAGCTCACTTAGACTGGAAATTCTCTCCGTAAATTAGGGAAATAGATGGAAAATGATGCTAAATTGTTCAGGGTAACTTGGCGATCAAGCATTTCCTCCTTACCTTTACAAAAAAATAATAATAATAATAATACTGAGCGCGCGCGCACGCGCACACACACACACACACACACACACACACACACACACACACACACACACACACACACACACACACACACACACACACACACACACACACACACACATATTTTTTCACATTCTGGGATCCGCTTGCATTGAAAAAAAAAGATAACTGTAAAATTCTTCGAAGGGACAAGGAAACGTAGTGCATTTCAAAGTTTTAAGAATTATCAATGTTCTCTTCATTTATTCATTTGTCTATTTATTGATTAATTATTTTTCCGATCCAGCTTTATACACGAAAAGTTGCATTTTTGACTTTATAATACATTGTTTCGTATCCAACTTTATGCCTTTATAATACATTGTAATATATTGTTACCTTTAAGAGACAAAAGTAGAATAATATTTTGA
>NC_134785.1:24473509-24481009 GCF_046742065.1 Oratosquilla oratoria
AAAGAAGTCTTGATTAAAGAGGAGCTAATAGGAGGTCGCAAGGCCACACTGCTACATAAAAACATAAGAATATAGGAGACTGCAAGAGGCCTTACGGCCTACACTAGAGAGTTCCATGTCCACTACCACCTCTCATCACCATCTCTAAAGTTATCTGACCTGTAGACTAAGTATTCACTCTCACTAAAAGCCCCTTACGTCCCGGGATGTCCTTTTTATTTTTGTTTCGAATGCCTCCAGGTGGTTTATATTCCTTTGAGAGGCGGACCCCACCCTGAAGAAGTGTCAGACGGTCGCGACCTGTGAGAAACTCGTGGTCGCATCGAAATTTCTTTGTTGGTAATTTGGTTCTTCTTCTGGCCTTCGAAAAAGAGTCTTCGAGAGATTGGTCCGGGAGAGTCTGCGAAAAAGACTCAAATTCTGGGACACAACAAAGGAAAAATGGACTTTATTGCTTGTCCGTGTTTGCATGGCCCGCAAACGAGTCTGCGGCATTAATTGACAATTAGAAAAGTTTAATGAATTCGGGTAAAACTGCAAATGAGGCCAAACGACGGACGCGCCCAAGAAGTGGAAGCGAGAGAGAAAAAAAAAAAAAAAAAAAAAAAACCTAAGTTGGAAAACAAGGAGTCTGTTATGGAATCTTAAGAAAGTCGATGGGTAGCGAGATGACTAAAAAAAAATAGATAAATAAATAAAAGTAAAAAGAGAAACAGGAAGTCTTGTGAAATCTCAAAAAAGGAGATGGGAAGAGAGCGGGTGAAACGGAAAAGGAGGAGAAGGAATCGAAAGAGTTGAAGGAAGAGAAAAAGGAGGAAAAAGAGAATAGAGAGGAGGAACATGAGAGAATGAGTGAAGGATGGAAACTGCAAGATGAAGTTTGTGATGAAGTGATGAAGTGATGAAGTGTGATGAAGTTTGAAGGAAAAACGAAAAGAGGAAAGAAAATAAGAAAAAGTAAACATAAGAAAAAGAAAAGAGGAAAGAAAATAAGAAAAAATAAACAAATAAGGTAAAAGGGAGTAGAGTGTGTGTGTGCGTGTGTGTATGTGTGATTCACCATGGTTTTGGATCACGTGTCGGACTCGTGATATACAGCTACTTCCCTCTCGGAAGAGAGCTCAGAGATCATATATGACCGATCTATGGGTAATGCTGTGACCTTGTACGCACACACACGCCCAACTCCTCGCCCACGAGAGTTGGAGTAACGACTTCCAGCGCAGCAATACTGAAATTATTTCAGCCCTGTGTGTGTGTGTGTGTGTGTGTGTGTGTGTGTGTGTGTGTGTGTGTGTGTGTGTGTGTGTGTGTGTGTGTGTGTGTGTGTGTGTGTGTGTGTGTGTGTGTGTGTGTGTGTGTGTGTGTGTGTATGCGTGTGCGTGCGCCCATGTGGTGAGGAGATAGAGAGAGAAAGAAAGAGAGAGAGAAAGAGAGAGAGTTAGCAATGGAGGAGAGAGGGAGGGAGGAAAGCAGCTGTTAAGACAAAAGACATGAAAGGAGTGGGCATTCAAAACACTCCTAAACATCCGCAGGCACTTGGCAAACCCATCTGGGCATCACGGTAACCCGGAACCGGATGGAAAAGGGAACACCGGACCATGTCCGGTATATCCGGGACGGAAAATGAAACAGAGAGCGAGGTTCGCGCAGAAAAAAAAAGTGAGGAGGAAAAATTTTGAAGGAAAGGAAAATACTGTCTTTGGATTCTGCCGAGTTCTTGAATTGCCTCTGGAAATTGCCTGTCAACCTGTGAAGAAGAAACAAAAATATAACCGAACTGGAGGGCGTAGACGATGACCAAACGCAGTTCTTGTTTATTCATTTATTTGTTTTCCTATTCGTTTGTTCATCGTTTATTTATTTATTTACATCTATTAGATTCCATTCATCGTCATCACGTGATTGTTGTTGTGCATCATAGTGTGTACGACAGTTCCATGCATTTAACACGTTCTTTGAAAACGGACATTAAATGGTAACCAGTGGATGCTGGTTATTGGATAAAGGATTTTTTTTATATATAAAATGACATATTGGTCTTTCGCTCTTATTCATTATACATACATACATATATATATATATATATATATATATATATATGTAATATATATATGTATGTATATATATATATATGTAATATATAAATATATATATATAAATATATATATATATATGTATATATATATAATATATATGTATATATATATATATATATATATATATATATAATGTATATATATATATATGTAATACTAGCAAAGAGTTAAGTACATTAGAGAGAGTTTCACGGCCTATTGGTCGTATTTAAAGTGGGAAGGAAGGACAGCATTTAATGAAAAGAAGAGGACGACACCGCTTGTGTATAAGCTAGCTGGTCTATTTTCTTTTTCTTCTTAGCAACTAGGTTGGTCTGGTGCAATGTATATTGGATGTGGTAATAGTGTCTGGGCCCTTGGTAGATTGTTTGGCCCATTCATGGGGCTGTGTTCTTTCTTGTCGTTAGTTTTCTCTCGACTGGAGTAGTTGAGTTTTCAAGTAATTTGTCTCAGGTTCGATTCGCCATACGGTGTAATCCGATGTTGATTTTTTTTATTTTTTTTACTTCTTCGATTGCTTCGTGAAATGGAGTTTGGCCACTTGCAAACCTGAGGAACTTGTTGTGAGATCTCTGTAGATTCGGTAGCTGGTTTTACAATAGAATGTTGAGAGGGACATGAGTATTTTGTTGGTCTCAAAAAGGCTTTGTATATGTATACTTTAACTTTTTCTGACGTTGCTTTATCATTTCTAAATATCAAGCGTAGCTACTTACAGAAAATGGCTAGAAAAACCGGTAGCAAAATTTGAGTATACAATAATTTGGGCAAATGCCTTTAGTAATCTACAACATATCATGTGTGATTACAATGGAATATTTCCAAAAACAGAAATAAATGATACATGAGAATTGCTGGTAAGATGTATAATGTTACGCGACTAGTGAAGGGGTGACTTCAACAAATCCTGCCACTCACGACAAAATTCAACAAGAAGGTTTGAAAAACTACATAACAGAGGCGCCGGCGGATATTAGGCTTCAGCTGGAGCGGTTGAGGAGAAGTGAGGGAGGAATATATTTGATGGCGAATAATAAACCATATCACTTCAGTTCCAGATCCAATATCTTCCAGATTGTCTGTAAATATTCCAGCCACGAGAGACAAAAGAGGGGCGGAGGGGAGGGAGGGAGAGAAGATGGGACCTGATTGCACCCGATATCTTGCAAATCTGGAACTCAGGGGTGATACTCATCATGCATCAACAGGAGCGTACTGGGACAACCAAAGATTTATTATTGGATTTAACACACACACACACACACACACACACACACACACACACACACACACACACACACACACACATATATATATATATATATATATATATATATATATATATATATACGTACATACACGCATGCACATATACATACATGCAAACACACATACACACTCACGTACACATGTACACATGCACACACACACACACACACACACACACACACACACACACACACACACACACACACACACACACACACACACACACACACACACGCACACATACACACACACACACGGGGGCGCGGTTGGTAGAGTCCCAGACTTTCACTACGGCAGTCCGGGTTCGAATCCTGCCCAGGGCTGAAAATTATTTCAGTATCGCTGAGCTTTGAGTCGTTACTCAAACTCTCGTGAGCGGGGAGGTGGGGGTGTGTGCGCGTGTAAGGTCAAAGCATTATCCATAGATCGGTCATACGAGCTCTGAGCTCTCTCCGGGAGGGAAATAGCTGTCGATCACGAGTCCAACACGTGATCCAAAGACCAAGGTGAATCACACACACACACACACACACACACACACACACACACACACACACACACACACACACACACACACACCAACGTGATTATTTTTACAAATATTGTGTTAATCAACATCACCGCCATTCCGACCAAGGAATCTTAACGACGAGGAGGGAGACGGCCGCTCGCTCGCTCGCTCGGGCCGCAGTATAACTTGCTTGTTATCACAGAAGCAGTCACCAGAGCAGCTGAGCATGGTCGTTACGTTGCTTGGAAACCGGTAAGCTTCGTAATGATGGACGAAGAGCTTAGTGAGCGTCCTTGTTTGGTTAGAATTTAAGAAGATCATTAGACATGCATGAGTCGAGATGCGTAGGTAACTTTTTTTTTTTTTTTTTTTTTAAGGTGAACGCGGATATACCTAATCATGTATCATTACTGGCGAGGTCTACACAACCTCTTGGTCATTTTTCTTAATTACTTTGCATGAGAACACATGCGCGCCTATCAGCATACCTACATACATAAGAATATGAAAGCATAAGAATGGAGGGGACTACAAGAGACCGTAAAGCCTACACTAGGGAGTTCCATGTCTTTTACCACCTGTTATCTCTATCCATAAAATTATTCAATCTTCTCTTAAAACAACTAATTGTTTCAGCGCTAACTACATGGTTACAAAGTCTATTCCATTCGTTAAACAATCAGTTGGTAAATTAGTTTTTATCACCTCAACCCCTTTCAATACAGTATCGTGATTCTTTCTCTGCCTCTCTATCACTATCTCTCTTACTCTCTCTCTTTCTCTCTCTCTCTCTCTCTCTCTCTCTCTCTCTCTCTCTCTCTCTCTCTCTCTCTCTCTCTCTCTCTCTCTCTCTCTCTCTCTCTCTCTCTCTCTCTGTATGTCTTTTATGAGAGATGGACACAGGATGAAAGAGTATCTCAGTCGATCGAGACCCTTCTTTATTTCGAGTTCTTTATTCAATCCAATGAAATCGTCTGAAATAGAAGAAATAAATAAAACAAGTGTATTACCTAATTGATTGAACAGGAGGAGGAGGAGGAGAGGAGGATGACGTGGCAGAATATTCGTAACTAATTAGCAATGGACTGGTACTTCACATATTTCATTTCGACTAAAGGAAGTCTGGAAAGGGCAAAAGGTTCCCTTTAATCCAAAACTCGCCCTCCTTTAAAGAAGGTCAGCGTATTTAAGGTTTTAAGCACACGAGTAAAAGAGAGAGAGAGAGAGAGAGAGAGAGAGAGAGAGAGAGAGAGAGAGAGAGAGAGAGATCGGTTTAATAAATTTATTGCGCCCGTAGGCGGCAAACAATAAGTACAATTATTGCAGTTTTGTATTAGAGGACATATCATATATTACATATATTCTTTAAATGGAGACATAATATAATAATAGTTCAGGATCCCCCGAAATGGGGATGGCGAGATAGTGGTACTATGTAAGTGTTACATACAATCATCATGCCTTGTCTCTGGGGAGAGAGAGAGAGAAAGAGAGAGAGAGAGAGAGAGAGAGAGAGAGAGAGAGAGAGAGAGAGAGAGAGAGAGAGAGAGAGAGAGAGAGAGAGAGACTAATCATTGCTTTACAAAGTCGTTGACGAGAGTACCTGATGACTAAGGAACGACAAAAGCCTTTGTAAAACTCCACAGCTAATCCGGGGTCCAAACTTTTCCTTTTTATTTGTAACAAACGCAAACGAAAAGCCAGAGACGTCCAAGTCTGGATTCTGAGCCAGAATGTTTCCAAAAGTTCTGAATATTATTTACTGAATACTTCTTGTAACTTTTGGAAACTAATCCCTTTTTGGTATGTTTTTCTTCTGGATTTGTGGACTTTGAGAAATGACTCACGAAGATAGAGTTTTATGTATATATATTATACATAATAGTCTGTATTATTTTTTGTTGGGCAACACGGTAGCACTGTGGATACCGTGTTGAGCTCATGAGCAGGTGGTCGTGAGGTCGATCCCCGGGAACTCCTGCGTGCTTCTTGCACTGGTTCCCGATAGTCCTGACTCAAACATCGGCCGGAAAAAAAAAAAAAAAATATATATATATATATATATATATATATATATATATATATATATATATATATATATATATATATGTACACCCTGCCAGGGGTTTCTCACTTCTCACTTCGTGGGAGTTAGATTGTGATTTTTGTTTTTTTCTATCAATTTCTATCAATTTTCTTTTATGAACAACTCCAACGAAACAACAGTTTATACACAAGGTACGTAAGAAATATCACCAACTTCACCCTCATGTACAGTCACCAACATCTCCATGGTTCGTTGTCTTAACGTTATCTTCAAGAAGTCCATGTCTATATAATTTTGCAACCACCTTCTTAATCATTATGGTTATCATTCTTATCGTCATTACTTACACCTCTACCATCACTACCGTCATCGACACTATTTCAGCCATGTTTATATAATCTTCACTGTAGCTGTTACCATTGTTTTCACGATGCACCACTTTCATTATTTACCCCTACCACCAAACACTACCACCACCACATCTACCACCACTACCACCACCACCACTACCACCACCACTACAACCACCACCACAGTCACCACCACTACCACCATTACAGCCACCACCACCACTACCACCACTACCACCATCACCGCTACCACCACTATCACCACTACCACCACCACAGCCACCACCACCACTACCACCACCACTACCACCACCACCAATATCACCACTACCACCACATCCACTACCACTACCACCACCACTACCACCACAGCCACCACCACTACCACCATCACTATCACCACCACTACCACCACAGCCACCACCACTACCACCACAACTACCATACAACTACCACCACAGCCACCACCACTACTACCACCACCTCTACCACCGCCACCACAGCCACCACCACTACCACCACCACAGCCACAGCCACCACCACCACATCCACTACCACACCACCACCACCACAGCCACCACCACACCACCACCACTTATAGTATCATCACCACTATTGCTACATCACTAACAGGTAAGTTTAACCCCAACTTTTGCACCACACCTATCACCACTACTGTCCCTGTCTCCACCAAACCTCTGCCACCGCTGCCAACGAGGAACAACATCACAGACACTAGAAAAGAGAAAAAGTTATGACAAGGTTAGTGTGCATTGTTATTCATTTTACTGATGTGCGGAGCTAAGTCACACCATAATCTAAGATATTATACTTTCACAACACTATGATCCCACGTCTCCATCTCTGATTCACCATAACTACAATCACCTCTACCTCCAAAAAGACGGGAAACTCTAAGGAGGAAGAGGAAGAGGTGGCAGATTGGAGGAGGAGGAGGAGGAGGAGATGAAGGAGGAGGAGATGAAGGAGGAGGAGAAGAAGGGTACGAAAGAGGTCTGGAGCGAGTGTGATTAATTTTAGACGCAAACCTGCTGCGTTATGAGAAAAATGCTCACCGGCCAAAGCGTAAAGGGGGATCAGGGAGAGTAAGGGAAGGAGGGGGAAGGGAAGAGGTAAGGCGTGGGGGGGGGGAAGGGCCATAAACAAGGCTCCCGGAGGAGGTGTGACCCATGGAGGATCGTTAAACTTGGGAGACAGGAAACT
>NC_134785.1:24486009-24488509 GCF_046742065.1 Oratosquilla oratoria
TAGACCGGTTAATCGCATAGATAAAATCACTTGGGGACAGGCCTGTTAAACATATAAACGAAATTCCCTGGCGACATACCGGTTAAACGTATGAATGAAATAGCTTGTCGACAGACCTGTTAAACGCATAGATAAAATCTGGCAGTAGACCGGTTAAACGCCGAAGTAAATCCCCGTTTACACGCATAAATAAAACCGCCTGACGACTGACCAGTTAAACGCATAAAAAATTCTAACTTTAATCATGGCACCTGACCCGAGGGCTTTGCTTCCAGACTCGCCTATCCCGAGATTAATCCCTGATTTCGCTCCTCGAGTCTTGGGCGTAAAGCATAACGCTTCACCTGCCCCTCTTTACAACCTCTCGTTAGACGAAACTGGCCTTAAGTTTCATTGCACATCGTTGAAAGGCTTGTATTTCAACCTTACCTGCCCGACCCAAAATCCCTGCAGGAGGTTCTTGCTGGGAGAGTGTTCCGTGTGCATCTTCTGGGTCAGGTGATTTGTCCTAGATCTTCCAAAATTCCTACGAGTTTATAATGACTTATTATTCTTTAAGGTAGAGACCTTTTGGTAATAAACGAAGTGGGATAGAAAAAAATTGTAAACAGAAAAACAAGTAAATAAACATAATGAATACATATATATTACATTTATAAGATAATGCCATAGATAAGAAGTTTTTATGTAAAAGAAATAAAAATTAGTTAAAAATTTCAGGTGTCTGAATTCAAGAGAATATATATGATAACTCATAGAAACAAAAAGAAATTAAAATAGACGAAAGCGAAGCAGGAATATGTACTAATCAGGATTGAATAGTAAGATAGAAAATCTAAAATTATTTCCTCAGGTCAGGTAGGGTCAATGGAGCAAAAAACGTGTACCCATAGAAAACGAGAAGATTCAGAAGAAAACGAGAAAGAAAACGTAATGTAGGAAAGAAGAAATTAGCCAGGAACGGTTTTGCTAACAAAGTGGTTAACGAAAGGAATAAATTGTTGAGAAGGTTATATAATTCAATTGATGGAGATGATAGGGGATAATGGACTCTGAACTGCGTAGTGTAGGCCTTATGGTCTCTGGTAGTCTCCTTCATTCTTATGTTCTTATGCAGGGGAAAGATGATAAAATCCTTCTGTGTGGCTGGGAGGAAGGGAATTGTAGAATTGCAAAAGATGAAATCCAATGGAAAATGAAAAGATAGAGACTGGACAATGAGGGCTAACAGACAGAACGATAAAAAAAAGGGTCAGGAAAATGAAAAAGGGAGAGACGAGGAAGAGATAAAGGAATTAATAAGAATTTTCACACACACACACACACGCACGCACACACACACACACACACACACACACACACACACACACACACACACACACACACACACACACACATATATATATATATATATATATATATGTATATATATATATATATATAAGGAAATAAGCTCCGCAAGGACTCGAACCTTTGCCGTTGCTACGGCAAAGGTTCTGCATTTACAGAAAAACCGGTGGTAAGTGAGAAACGTAGTTCGAACGTTTTCGTCTATTTAAGACATCTTCAGGGAACAGAAGAAAACGTTTGGCCAACGTTACTCATTTAGCGCTTGTTTTTCTGCAAATTAATTTTCACGTGTTTCTATGAAATACTGCAAAAAATAAATAGATAAATAAATAGATAAAAGGTACTGTATATGGAAATGTGTTGATGTATCCATTGTGTCACAATGTAATAGTTTTGTGTTTGTTGTTTATTATTCTGTAGTTTTTTATTTAGAGAATGACTCTCTGTAGTCGAAACGTCTAATTTGTGTTAATTAATATGGATAACTTCGGACAACTCATCTTTGCTCATCTTCCCAAAATCAGAACTCTAGAGAGGAAAGTTGAAAACATAAAAAAGAAAATTAACAATTGCAATAATGCTGTGGTGTTCAGTTTAGTTTGCGTATATATATATATTATATATATATATATATTATATACATACATCTGTGTGTGTGTGTGTGTGTGTGTGTGTGTGTGTGTGTGTGTGTGTGTGTGTGTGTGTGTGTGTGTGTGTGTGTGTGTGTGTGTGTGTGTGTGTGTGTGTGCAAAAGCTTTTGATACCGTCCCACACGAAAGACTACTTACTAAATTAGCTTTGCATGGAATAAGTGGTAGCCTATTAGGTTGGACTAGTAATTGGTTGAAAGGTCGAAAACAGAGAGTTGTTTTAAATGGAAAAACTTCTGGATGGAAAAGTGTTGCAAGTGGAGTTCCTCAGGGTTCCGTTCTTGGGCCACTTCTATTCATAGTATATATAAATGATATAGACCATGGACTAAAATCTACTGTTTCCAAATTTGCTGATGATACAAAACTGTGCGGAGTGGCAAATGATCACTCAAACCAATTAGATATTCAAGAAGATTTAGATAAATTACAGCAATGGTCTGAAAAGTGGCTAATGAAATTTAACACAAGTAAATGCAAGGTAATGCACATAGGTAAAA
>NC_134785.1:24508509-24513509 GCF_046742065.1 Oratosquilla oratoria
CAAGGCGTTTTATTACATAGTTCTTAGACTTAAGATTTTTTGTTTCTTTATTCATTTATTTATTCATTCTTCTTTATTTAGTTACATATTTTATTCATTTAATTTTGCTAGAGAGAGGGTTTGATTAAACTAAAGGATTGCTCCGACCGAAGAGGTCAAAGATACTTTGATTAATCAAAGTAATCCTGAATATAAAGCTGATGGAATGAAATCAGACTTAAGGTAATCGCTTCTCTTTAACTCAAATTAACCTAGATTTTTTTTTTTTTTTTTTTTTTTTTTTTAGAAATGTTAGAAATCTAAGGTCGGAAGAAGAAAAATTAAAACTCATATATATATATATATATATATATATAAATATGTATATTTACATATATATATATATATATATATATGTATAATATATATATATATATATACATATATAAATATATATATATATATAATTATATATATATACATAATATATATCAAAGAAGAAAATATATAGATAATAGTAGCAAGACTAATGATAATGATAAAGATAATGACAGCAATAATAAGAGTAATGTTAATAAAAAAAGTTTTAATCAATCATTAAATCAACGATTGTATAAGGATACATAATCAATATATATAAACAAATATTGACAGATAAATAGGTAAGTAAATAATTTTAAAGTATTTAATTTGATAAATGAATAATTAAGTATATGATATAAATCTGCGGGAAGAAAATGAATTACCTCATCACTCACTTGGACCTCAAAAGAGAGAGAGAGAGAGAGAGAGAGAGAGAGAGAGAGAGAGAGAGAGAGAGAGAGAGAGAGAGAGAGAGAGAGAGAGAGAGGGTCTGAGGGACTTTATCACGGGAATGGGAATGAGAATATAGATCGGCAAATAAGACCGAATGAAAGATTTGACGTCGGGCAAGAGGCGAGGGAGGTCTGCAAAGAAATTAAATAGAATTCAATAAAGTTATGAAAAAGAGCAAATTATGGTTGAGGGTGGTCCCCCATAGGGCCGTTCCAGAAGTCGATTTCTCAGGAGAAGAAGGAAGAAGAGAATAAAAGAGAGAAAGAGGATGATGAAAGGAAGAGGGGTGATGGAAGAGGAAGTAAAGAATGGAATGAAGAAGTCAGGAGGAAGAAGACAGGAGAAAAAAGACGGGAAATGGGAAGAGGAGAGGAGGAGGAGGAGGAGGAGGAGGAGGAGGAGGAGAGAAGAGAAAGAAAACGAAGAGTAAGAGGAATTGGAAAACGAGAGTGTGGGGGAACAAGGAGGCACAAAACATAGGTTAGAATAAGGGACAAAGGAAGATGAGGATGTATATAAGAGAGGAGGAGGAAGAAGAGGAGAGGAAGTATAGATAGGAGGAGCAGGAGAACGAGAATGGGAACGAGGAGGAGGTGGAGAAAGAGGGGTAAGAAGGGGGAGGAAGAGAAGGAGGAGGAAGAAGAGGGAGCAGGAAAGGGTGAGGAGGAAGAAGAAGAGGATGGAGAAGAGGTGGGGAGGAGGAGTGGGAGGAGGAGGAAGAGGAGGAGGAGGAGGTGAAGGAGGTGAGGGAGGAGGAGGAGGAGGAGGAGGAGTAGGAGGAGGAGGAGGAGGAGGAGGAGGAAGAGAAGGGGAGGAGGAGAGGAGGAGGAGGATTAGGAGGAGGAGGAGGAGGAGGAGGAGGAGGAGGAGGAGGAGGAGGAGGAGGAGGAGGAGGAGGATTGGCTCTCGCAAAATGGGCGATCAGTGTTCTTTTATCTTTCTCGATGATAAGTGATGTCGAGGGAACGTAAGCAGCGTAGAAATTCTGTAAAGAATCCTACGAAGGGCAAGATAACCCGCAAAGGGTTTCTTTCAGGGAAATTAGAAATACAGACATTCCTCAACTTAGGAACGAGTTACGTTCCGAACGGACGTTCGTAACTCGAAACGTTCGTAAGACCCGTTCACGCCTACGCAATTTAAGCGAGTTCGTTTGGATAGAAATGACTTCGGTTACAATTTTTTTTTTTTTTTTCGAAATCTCCAAATGTCAAATCATCTTTGGAGAATGACGAAATAAGAGAAGTTTAACAAACCCGGTTTATCAAACAAGTGTTTGAAGTGATGTTTGACCGTGTGAATAGGGTATTTGGTTGTCAAACACGTTCGACAAACGTGTTTGACGACCAAATACCCCATTCACACGGTCAAACATCACTTCAAAGACTTGCCTGACAAACCGGGTTTGTCAAACTGTTCAACCATGTAAATGGCCCTTTAGGGAAGTCTAGAATACTGTAGACGAAGTCGTCTTCCAGCTTTTCAAACTCACAACATTTGACAAGATTCTTGAATGTATGACAAGTCGTTCTTTAACATAATTTTAAAGCTACTCAAATATACATGCGTAATTAAGTATGATATTAGGTCAATATATGTTTTCTTATCTTGAAACATGTTACTTAAGATGCATAAGAAATTATAATACTAATACTTTAATGTTGGATTTCTTACCATTGAAACTGGTAAAATAGGCTTGAGGCTTCGTTCGTATGTCTCAAAGTTCATAAGACGAAAGTTCATAAGTAGAGGAGATGAATAAAGACTCTTGGCGGCAGCTACAAGGATTGAGGGTAGCTTAGGATTAGGAAATGAGTTTAATATGAATATCTGATAGGTCTCTTGCGACACTGCTTCTGCCCCAGGGCTGTGGGTGAGATGCAGGGATGACCCATCATCCAGGAGGAGCCAAGATAATAGGGAGGGAGGGAAGTGAATGGGGATGGAGTATGTGGGGATGGAATGGGTGGGAGTAGATTTTATGCTTTTGTTTTTTGGCTACCTCCCTTGTAAGAAGGAAAAGACTTTGGTATATGTATGTATGTATGGATTTCACATCTTGAAAAGGGTGTTTTTTTCTTCCAAGTCTATTGGTTTGTAGTTAAGACAAGTGTGTTCAAAGGTGTTTTATTAGTTTATGTTGTGACTTCATATATTAAATAATAATAACATTGTGCTTTTGGGTCACCTAGTGTTAAATGATGAAATTATATTTTATAAATGCACGTATGCAAAATGGTGATAACATTATAGGTAATTGATTAAGTGGTGTTGTAATATAACAGATGTGTATGCGTTGCAGTCAAGCCCGCGTTATGAATATAGGATGTGTTAGACAAAAGAATTTAAAAGTTTGGTGCTACGATTTGCATATGGCGAGTTAGAAATAGATATTGCACACAGAAGGAGTGAGCCTTATGTTTTACTGTTTTAACTGTTTCCAAGTAAAGTTTTAGAAACAAGGTTTAGAATCTAGAATACGCTTTGTTTAGTTAGAGACCCTTCCTTCCCATATTCTTCAGGCCTCCAGATCCCATATATTCCTCTTCCATCTCTTCCCTCCTCCTACCCTCTACCGCTTCCCTATCCTCCTTTTCCTCACTCCCTCCTCTTACTCTTTCCACTCCCCTTCCTCATCCTAAACTCTGTTTCCCTTCCCTTTCCCTCTCCCCCCACGAACGGGTTTAGTGTTTGAGATTTAATACAAAGAGGACGAGAAAGAATACAAAGAGGACGAGAAAGTATATCAATGCAAAGAGGACGAGGAAGAATGCAAAGAGGATGAAAATGAATACAAAGAGGATGAGGGAGAATACAAAGAAGACGAGGAAGAAGACAAAGAAGAAGAGGAAGAATACAATGAGGAAGAGGAAGAATACAAAGAGGACGAGAAAGAGCACAAAGAAGCCTATGAGGAATACAAACAGGATGAGAAAAAATACAAAGAGGACGAGGAAGAATGCAGTGAGGACTAGAAAGTATGACAATACAAAGCGGACGAGGGAGAATACAAAGAGGATGAGAAAGAATACAAAGAAGATGAGGAAGAATACAAAGACGACGAGGTAGAATACAAAGAAGACGAGGAAGAAGACGAAGAGGAAGAGGAAGAATAGAAAGAGGACGAGAAAGAGCACAAAGAAGACAAGGAGGAATACAAATAGGATAAGAAAAATACAAAGAGGACGAGGAAGAATACAAAGAGGACGAGGAAGAATACAAAGAAGACGAGGAAGCATACAAAGAAGACAAGGAAGCATACAAAGGTGACGATGAAGAATACAAAGAAACAAAGAAAACTACGAAGATTAAAAGAAGAAGGCAGAATAAATAGAGAATGAATTATAGGCAAAGAGGGGAAGGAATTAAGATGATTTAGGTCCAGATTGTCGAGTGTACAGCAAGAGGTTGAAAGTAATAAAAGAGGGAGAGGATAATGAGAATAATGACAGTGATGAGAGGGAGGAAACATGCTGGAGAAGAAGGCATAAAGACTTTGGCTTCCAGAAGGTAATGGAACTGGAAAAGGTGATGGTGGTGTCTGGAAAGGGAGGAAAAGATTCTGAAAGGGTATTTGATAACCAAAGACAATAACTTGGCCATCGGACAGATAAGCTTCTGAAAGAAGACTTGTGATTGAGGGAGGCAAGAGGAATGGAGGGTGGAGGAGAGGAGGAGGAGAAGGAGAAGGAGGAGGAGGAGGAGGAGGAAGAGGAAGTGTGGGGCTCAGATAAGGAGGAGTGAAGGGAGGAGATGGAGGATGAAGTCAGAGTGTCGGAGGTGGAGGCATATAGGCGAAGGGAAAGGATTGCTGGAAAGAGGGAGGAGGGGTCACGTCTGAGAGGGAGAGAGAGGGGGCGGGGTGAGAGGGAAGAAGGGGGCGGGGCAGCAAGAATGGTGACAGATTTCGAGGTTCGATGATGGCGGGAGGGAGGGAAGGAGGGAGGGAGGGAAGGAGGTAGGGAGGGAAGGAGGGAAGGGATGGTGGCGAAGACCCGAGGAACGAACGCGGAGATAGGGTGAATATTGTCGTAAGCGGGCCGCGCTGGACCGATTGGGATCATTACTGGAGATCGGGGAAAAGGTCAACCTTGCAATTGGAACGAGAGAAGTCTGGAGGACGACTGTGGAGGGCAATTGGAGGGGAAAAGCGGTTGAGCAATCTCAACCTCATTTTTTTTTTTTTTGGGGGGGGGGGAGGAGAT
>NC_134785.1:24528509-24533509 GCF_046742065.1 Oratosquilla oratoria
TAACGTAATTTTAAATGTTTATCTCTTTATCCACATAAGTTTTATTTACTAATTATTTATCTTCCTATTTATTTTAATTAATCTATTCTATTTTTATTTCTTCATCTACTTATCTATATCTAATATATACATCAATCAATTTATCATTTACTTATCTATCCTTCTATATATTTGTCTGTTTCTTTATTCCACCCGTCCATCTATTTCCACATTTTTTTGGGACATTTGTTTGTCCAATTGGAGTGGATTTGTCTCCCTCTGGATGCCAATATCCAACTATGGATATATTTACGATCCCGTCCCAGGTTTCCCTACTCATCGAAGGCTCTAACACGCGCACATTTCATTTTAACACAGGAATCTGATATCAGAGTTGTTGTTGACAAGACATAAAATCCCAAATGAAATAGTGTCGGCTTTCCCTGAGGGTAATTTTTGTCATTTGTGATTCTTCCCCCTTCCCTACCTCTCTCTCTCCTTCTTCCCTTTCCTTTCTACCTTCCTACTTCCTTCCCTCACTCTTTCCTTCTTCCCTTTCCTTCATACCTTCATCCCTTCCCACTTCTCTCCTTCTTGCCTTTCCTTTCTACCTTCGTAATTCCTTCCCTCCCTCTTTCCTTCTTCCCTTTCCTTTATACCTTCCTCCCTACTTCTCTCCTTCTTCCCTTTCCTTTCTACCTTAATACCTCCCTCTCTCCCTCTTCCCTTTCCTTTCTACCTTCCAGCCTCCTTCCCTCTCTCCTTCTTCCCTTCACATCTACCTTCCTTCCTTCCTTCATTTCTCCTTCTTCCTTTTTCTTTTTACCTTCCTCCCTCCTTCCCTTTTCCTTTTCCCTTCATTTCAACTTTCCTGCCTCCCTCCCTCTCTCCTTCTTCCCTTTCCTTTCTACCTTCCTCCCTCACTCCCTCTCTCCTTCTTTCCTTTCCTTTCTACCTTCCTCCTTCCCTCCCTCTCTCCTCCTTCACTTTCCTTTCTACCTTCCTCCTTCCCTCCCTCTCTCCTTCTTCCCTTTCCTTTATACCTTCCTCCCTCCCTTCCTCCCTCTCCCCTTCTTCCCTTTCCTTTATACCTTCCTCCCTCCCTACCTCCCTCCTTCTTCCCTTTACCTTTCTACCTTCCTCTCTCACTCCGTCTCTCCTTCTTCCCTTTCCTTTCTACCTCCTCCCTCCCTCCCTCTCTCCTTCTTCCCTTCCTTGTTACCTTCCTCCCTCCCTCTCTCTCTCTCTCTCTCTTCTCTCTCATTACCTCACTACATCTCTCCCTACATTCTTCTTTCCCATCTTTGGTTCTTCTTCACTTCCTACCTCCCTCTCTCTCTCTTTCACTAACTCCCTCTCTCTCTCTCTTTCACTACCTCCCTCTCTCTCTATCTCCCTACCTCCCTCTGTCCCTACCTCCCATTATCCCATCCTCCCTCTCTTTCTCGCTATCTCCTTACCTACCTTCTTCTCTACCTCCCTTCTTACCTCCCTCTCTACCTCCCTCCCTACCTCCCTCCCTACCTCCCTCCCTACCTCCCTCCCTCCCTCCCTACCTCCTTTCCTACATCCCTTCCTACCTCCCTCCCCCTCTTCTTGCCTAACTCCCTCCTTTCCTACCTCCCTCCCTTCCCCACCATCCTTCCTTCCACCTCTCTTCTTCACTCCCTACCTCCCTCCTTATCTCCCTCCTTTCCTCCCTCCCTACCTCCCTGTCAACCTCCCTCCCTTCATCCCTCTTTTCTTCATCCCCTTTCTTCTCTACCTTCCTCCCTCCCTACCTACCTAACTGCCTACCTACCTACCCACCTACCTACCTACCTACTTACTTACTTACATACATACATACATACATACATACATACATACATACATACATACATACATACATACATGCATGCATACATACCTTCCCCCTTCTTCCTTACTACTTGCATTCCTACTCACTCCCTTCCTCCCTCCTTCCATCCTTCTGTCTCCCTCCCTCTCTCCCTCCCTCCCTCCCTCTCTTCCTCCCTCCCTCCCTCCCTTCCTCCCTCCCTCCCTCTCTCCCTCCCTCCTTTCCTCCCTCTCTCTCTCCCTCCCTCTCTCCCTCTCTCCCTCCATCCATCCTGCTGTCTCTATCCCTGTTTACCTTCGTCACCATCACAAATATCACCACAATCATCTCCAGTATCGTTATCACCACCACAAGCATAACAATCACGAAACCTGAGAGCAATGTTGACATAATCACTACTCCTCTAGGGACAACTTGTGCAACTACAGTCATAACTAGCACAACTAGAACTACTAGAGCCACCACAACTACTACCACAACTACCACCACCACTACCACCACTACCACCACCACCAATTCTTCACTACCACTAAAACCACCACTACCACCACCACTACCACCACCAGTTCTTTACCACCAACAAGAATTAAACTAGTTTATCTTCTATATTACCACTAAGTCTACCGAGTTCCTTTGCACAATTTAACTTTCTTTACCTTCCTTGTGTTGTCTCAAGTTCCTTCGCCTCTTTCTTTTCTCCCACAATATTTTCTCTCTTTTTCTCTTCGTTGCGAATCTTTTTCGTCTTTCTTTTATTTCATTTCACTTTTTATTTCCATTTCGTGTCTTCATCACTTTTACCGCTTTTTTCAATGGATGTGATCCATTTTTTTTTTTTTTTTTTACATTTTCTTTAATCATCTTTGTATCTCTCTCTGTTTCTCTGTCTCTCTCTCTCTTTCTCTCTCGTTCTCTCTCTCTCTCTCTCTCTCTCTCTCTCTCTCTCTCTCTCTCTCTCTCTCTCTCTCTCTCTCTCTCTCTCTCTCTCTCTCTCTCTCCTTTTTTCTCTCTCTCACTCCTACTCTCTCCTTCTCCCTCTTTCTCCTTCTGTCTCTCTCTCTCTCCTTCTCTCTCTCTCTCTCTCTCTCTCTCTCTCTCTCTCTCTCTCTCTCTCTCTCTCTCTCTCTCTCTCTCTCTCTCTCTCTCTCTCTCTCTTCTTTTTTCTCTCTCTCACTCCTACTCTCTCTCACTACTAATCTCTCTCCCTCTCCCTCTCTCTCCTTCTTCTCCCTCTCTCTCCTTCTCTCTCTCTCTCTCTCTCTCTCTCTCTCTCTCTCTCTCTCTCTCTCTCTCTCTCTCTCTCTCTCTCTCTCTCTCTCTCTCTCTCTCTCTCTCTCTCTCTCTCTCTCTCTGTCTCTCTCTCTCTCTCTCTCTCTCTCTCTCTCTCTCTCTCTCTCTCTCCTCTCTCTCTCCTCTCTCTCTCTCTCTCTCTCTCTCTCTCTCTCTCTCTCTCTCCTCTCTCTCTCTCTCTCTCATCTCTCTCTCTCTCTCTCTCTCTCTCTCTCTCTCTCTCTCTCTCTCTCTCTCTCTCTCTCTCTCTCTCTCTCTCTCTCTCTCTCTCTCTCTCTCTCTCGTTCTTCCTCGTCATGAACAATCATCAACAGATTTATTCATTTTTCTCACCATTCCGTCTTTCTTTTATTTCTTTTATTTCCACCTTAATCTGCTATTTCCCCCACCTTTTCGACCCTTTCTCTTTTACATTCTCTTTTTCCTTCCCTCTCCCTCCCCCTC
Organism: Oratosquilla oratoria; assembly: GCF_046742065.1. Lineage (NCBI taxonomy): Eukaryota > Metazoa > Arthropoda > Malacostraca > Stomatopoda > Squillidae > Oratosquilla > Oratosquilla oratoria. The sequence continues at coordinate 24,532,063 of NC_134785.1, forward strand.
TTCCCCCTACCCCCCCCCCAACCCCTGTCCACCTTATCTCCCCTCTCCCCAATTTTTTATACCGCTCTAAATTTTCGTTCTACATCTTTTTCTTTTATTCCCGGATAGTTCTTTCTATATATTTATTCTTTTCCCCTTTTTTTCTTCCCTTGGTGCAGTTGGTGATATTTTTTTTCGTTTATATCTTTTATTTTACTATTTTATTATTTTGGGGGAGTTTTTTTGTTTTCTAGTGATAGTTTTATTATTGTCAACATTTCTTTGCTTTGGTGGTGTAGTCCTATATATGATGGTAATAAGTTACTAACAGGAAAAGTGATGCAGTCATATGAATCAACTATAGTAAATATAGTTATAGGCCACAGTAACTTTCTTATCTATACAGGTATTGTTTACATAAGGTTGGCTGAGACCATTTATCACGGGATAATGTTTATTATAAGCTGATCTGGCTATCCATGCATATAAGGGAAACATAATTTTCTTATTTATACATTTATTCTATTCTGTTTCATTAATTTATTTCATTATTTTATTTTATTATTTATTTAATCATTTATTTATCTATTTATCTGTCATATTCTATGTATTTTTATTTTTTGTTTGTTTATACATTTTATTTTATTTTATTTTATTTTGTTTTATTTTATTTTGTTTTGCTTTATTCTATTTTATTTTATTTTATCTTATTTTATTTTATTTACTTTTATTTTATTTTATTTTATTTTATTTTATTTCATTTTATTTTATCTTATTTTATTTTATTTTATTTTATTTTATTTTATTTTATTTTATTTTATTTTATTTTATTTTATTTTATTTTATTTTATTTTATTTTATCTTATCTTATCTTATCTTATCTTAACAGAAGCAGGCATTCATAGATTGGCTACAAATTAGGACGAGGGAATCGTATGAGAGGTACAAAGTAGAAAGAAGGGAAGTTAAGCATAAGATAAAGGAAGCAAAGAGGAGAGCAGATGTGAAATGGGGTAAGAGTATGACAAAAAAAAATTGAAAGTAATAAAAAGATGTTTTGGAAAGAAATTAAAAGAGGAAGAGGAGGCGAATCAAGTAGAGAAGAAAAAGTAAAAGGTGCAGATGGAGAGATGATAATGGAAGATAAGGCAGTGATAGGAAGGTGGGCAGAGTATTTTAGGGAGTTGCTAAATGTGAAGGAGGATAGGGAGGGAAAGGTAGTTGCAGTGGGAAGCGCTAAGAAAATGAGAGTGATGAGTGAGGAAAATGGAGGAGAAATAGGGAAGGTTGAAGTGAAAGCAGCTGTTAAGATGATGAGAGCAGGTAAGGCACCTGGGTTGGATGGATGCCATGCAGAATGTCTGAAGAAAGAAGGTACAGTTATGGTGGACTGGCTGGTTGTTTTTTGGGCTCTTATGGATCTGGAAAAGGCACTGTGGGAGGTACTGCAGATATATGGGATAGGAGG
>NC_134785.1:24541009-24546009 GCF_046742065.1 Oratosquilla oratoria
GAAAATCTGTCATTACCCGCACGAATTAAAACCGCCTTGTTTGTGAACCAGCCCTTCTCAACCAAAATGTAAAGAAAAATATTCATCTTTTCTGGTCGCAAATCAGTCTTCCTTTCCCTCGCCGAGCTGAGCCTCTTCCCCCTCCCGCGATGTTTTCGTTCCCTCTCCCCTGAGGTCTTCTTGGGTCTCTTAAATCGAACCGGTGCGGCAAAATGTCTTTTCCCAATCCCAGATGTCTTTCTGCTTTGCTTTCACCTCGCCGAATTCCCTTTCTTCGGAGTAAGAGTCTTCGGTGTATTACCTCACCTTCATCATTTTCTCCTCCTTCTTGTCCTCCTCATCCTTATATTTTTAACCCTTAATCCTCACTTTCATCCTCATCTTTCTCCTCATCATTCTGTTACTTATTATCACCTCACCTTCATCATTTTCTCCTCCTTCTTGTTCTCCTCATCCTTATATTTTCAAACCTTAATCCTCTCATTCATCCTCATCTTTCTCCTCATCATCCTGTTCATTCTCATCCTTCTCATCCTCATCCTTATATTTTCAACCCTTAATCCTCACGTTCACTCTCATCTTTCTCCTCCTCATCCTGTTACTTCTCATCTTTCTCCTCCTCATCCTCATATTCTTAATCCTTAATCCTCACATTCATCCTCATCTTTCTCCTCCTCATCCTGTTCCTTCTCATCCTTCTTCTCCTCCTTCTCATCTTCCTTTTTTTCCTCCCTCATCCTCATCCATATATTTTACCTCGTCATCCTCATCTTTATTCTTCTCCTCCTCATCTTGCTCTTGGTCTTCCTCCTCCTCCTCCTCCTCCTCCTCCTCCTCCTCCTCCTCCTCCTCCTCCTCCTCCTCCTCCTCCTCCTCCTCCTCCTCCTCCTCCTTCCCCCTTGTCTTCCTCTTTTTCTTCCTCCTCCTCCTTATACTCCTCTTTCTCCTCCTTCGTATTCTCCTTCCTCTACTAATCTTAATCCTAAATCTAGTCTTAATCCTAATCCTAACCCTAATCCTGATCCTCATCAACCTTAGCTTTATCCTCCTCCTTCTCCTCCTCCTAATTCTCCTCCTCTTTACTGAAAAGAATTAATTTCTCTATAATACATGGAAATCTAGGGTATGTTGGAATCTTTCGACACACCAAGTAGTAGGTATGTACTTTTCGCTGTATATTGTTCCACTTTCAAATTCCTTTTATGTGTTTTCTTCTTTCAATTTATTTTACTTTTATTAACTTTTATTTGTGTAAGTATTTATCTATCAATGTATTCATTTGCTTATTCATTCCTTTATTAATCTTTCAATTTTCTCCAGGTCAAGTGCATGATCTACAGCCATCTTATATTCTTCATGACTCAGTACTAGCCAGAAGAAGATATTTTTTATTGGTTAGAAGTCCTATAGGATCAATACTATTGCGCAATATTCCTTATTACACAATATTATTGACGGTGTTGTGATGGTATTGACACAGCATATTGAAGACATCAAATGTACAGGCCAGACACATATACCTCTTCAATACCACCCACACACTGTACATAATATTGTACAATACGGAATATTGCGCAATAATATTATCGTGTAGGGCACGCTAGGCACTTCGGCATTCGACGGAACGTATATGTGTATTGTATTATATAGTTTCAGGGTTTTTGTTCTTCTATTGGGCTACAGTTTACTAGCGCTTCTGTCCTTTCTTGGAGGTGGGAGGTGGGAGATAGGGTGTGGGGCTTGTAAGCGTCCGTGTTGGAGTACCGACTTTCCCTCTGGAGGACTTTCATGTACATTTGTTTGATGTCTTTAGCTCCTTGTGGATTTTCTCATTAGCTTCCCGGGTCTTTCTTCATCGTCCGTCCATCATCGCCCTCGTCGTCGTTCTCTTCCTCGTCGTTCTCGTCGTCGTTCTATTCCTCGTTCTCGTCCTCGTCGTCTACATCATCAGCAGCACCAGGAACAGTAGGAACAGCAACAGCTTATTCATAGTCGTCATCATCATCATCACCATCATCATCATCATCATCATCATCATCATCATCATCATCATCATCATCATCATCATCATCATCATCATCATCATCATCATCATCATCATCATCATTGCCGTCATCGTCATCGTCATCATTATCATTATCATTGTCATTATCATTATCATTGATATCATCATCATCATCATCATCATCATCATCATCATCATCATCATCATCATCATCATCATCATCATCATCATCGTCGTCGTCGTCGTCATCGTCATCGTCATCATCATTATCGTTAATATCATGACCACCACCATCATCATCATCATCATCATCATCATCATCATCATCATCATCATCATCATCATCATCATCATCATCATCATCATCATCATCATCATCATCATTAATATCATGACCATCATCATCATCATCATCATCATCATCATCATCATCATCATCATCATCATCATCATCATCATCATTATCATTAATATCATGACCATCATCATCATCATCATCATCATCATCATCATCATCATCATCATCATCATCATCATCATCATCATCATCATCATCATCATCATCATCATCATCATCATCATCATCATCATCATCATCATCATCACCACCACCATCACCGTTACCACCATCGTCACCACCACCACCAACATCACCACCATCACCCACGCCACCAACACTTTCATCACCCCAACAACCACAACCAATATAATCACCCCTACCACCACCACTACCACCACTACCACCACAGCCATCAAACTTAACACAATGCTGAGGACGCCGTGGAAATCGGTATGAGCTGGACGAGAGGGTAACAAAGCGATACACACTGATTATGACGAAGACGGGGAGCTTCAGGCGGCGAGACAAGGAGGACGGAGAGTCTGTGCAGAAGGACACGTAGTAAAGGAGTTTGGTGGGGATGTAAGCTTTGGTGGTGTTCGTGGTGGTGATGGTGGTTGTTGTTGTGGTTGTGGTGGTGGTGGTGAGGGTGGAAATGGTGATAGCGTTGGTGGTCGTGGTGGTCGTGGTGGTCGTGGTGGTTGTGATGTATCAAAGTATATCACTTACCGTTGTCCATACATTTCTTCTTTAACCTCGAAACTGCTCTGCTTCCCAAACCTTTCTTTCTCTCTAGCACCTCTGCCTTTTTCCAAGTATACCTCGACTATCCTCACTCTCTTTCTTAGACCTCTTTTTCATAATTCTCTCTTTCTGTCCATCTCATTCTTGTCTTATTTGGATCCTCTTCTTCTTCTCTTTTTTTGACAGACATCTGCATTTTCATTCTTCTTCTTTTTTTTCTTTTTTCTTTTCCAGACCTCCCACTGGTATCGCGTCTCATTAACAATTCATCTCTTTTACACAAAGTTACTTGTGTTAGTTCCTCTTTCAAATTTCTGAGATATCATCTTCCACCCACTGTCCCTCTCTTCCCCTCCCTTCCCTTCCCTTCCCTTCCCTTCCCCTCCCTTTCTAATCTCTTTCTCCCATCTCCCTTCCCTTCCCCCTTTCCTTCTCTTCCTCATCCTCTCCCCTTCCCTTCCCCTCTCCTCCCTTCCTTTCACTTCCCCTCCCTTTCTACTCTCTTTCTCTCACCTCCCTTCCCTTCCCCCTTTCCCTCTCTTCGTCATCCTCTCCTCTTTCCTTCCCATTCCCCTCTCCTCCCTTCCCTTCACTTTCCCTCCCCTTCTATTCTCTTTCTCCTTCCTCCCTTCCATTCCTCTTTTTCCTCTTATCCTCCTCCTTGCCTCTTCCTTTCCCCTTTTCTCCCTTCCTCATGTCTTCTCTCCCCCTCCCCTCCTTTACCCCATTCTCCCCTTTCCTCCTTTCCTTCCTGTCATCTAACATTCCCTCCTTCTTCCTTTCCATTTGTCCTTCATTTCCTTCCTCATACTCTCCGTCCCTACCTCTTCCCCTCCCCATCCCCTTCCTATCCCTCCTCCCTTCTCCCTCCCTTCCTCTCCCCCTACCCTCCTCTTCCTCTCCCCAACTCCTCCCCTTCCTCCCCTTCCTCCCCCTCCCCTTCCACTTCCTATCCCCATCCCCTTCCTCTCCCCTCCCCTCTCCCCTCCCCTTCCTCTCCCCTCCCCTCTCCCCTCCCCTTCCTCTCCCCCTTTCCACTTCCTCTCCCCCTTCCCCCCTCCTCTACCTTCCTCCCCCCTCCTCTACCTTCCTCCCCTCATTCTTTCTCTCCCCCCCCAATCTCCCCGATTCCCCTCTGAGCCCCAACACTTGCTGCCCATTGAATAGGGTGCAACCTCGTATATTTTCCTCGTCCCATTCTCTCGCACGCTATTCCATCCCCATCCTATCCTTACCGTTCCATCCGGCCTTGTCGGGCTCACTACCTGCTATTGTTTACGATCCGGTCGGAGCTTGGGTGCCGAATGAAAGAATAAAGTTTGAGGGAGCGATACCAGGAATTGGCCTGTGATAAAGAGCGAAAGGGAGGGACAACTGTGATAGGCAGTGTTAGGTAGTGGTGATGCGGAAGAGAGGATTGTTGGTGATAAGAACATAAGACTGGAGGAGACTACAATAGACCATAAGGCCTATACTAGATAGTTCTATGCCCCTGACCAACAGATCATCCCTATTCATAAAATTATCTCCTCTCCTCTCAAAACAATTAATAGTTTCAGCGGTCGATAAATGGTTACTAAGTCTGTTCTGTATATTAACCACTCTATTTGTAAACCATTTCTTGACTATTTCTTTCTTAAACCTAAATTTGATAGTGATAGTACAGGTGATATGGAAGGTGATGGTAGAGTGGTGATGGTATGGTAGGGTGATGGTGGTGGTGGTGATAGGATGATGGTGTTGGTAGGGTGATTGTGATGATAGGGTGATGATAATATGATAAAATGATGTTATTGGTAGGGTATAAATGTAGTAGGGTGATAATGTAGATACGGTGATTGATAGGGTGTTGGTGTATTAGGGTGATGGTGGCGTGGATACGGTGATGAAGTACTAGGGTATTGGTGAAGT
>NC_134785.1:24551009-24556009 GCF_046742065.1 Oratosquilla oratoria
GACGCGATGCGGGACCGCGCGGGAACCTCGACCGGCTGCAGAAGTGATGGGTTTATTATATTTTATTTTGTGTTATCTTTTTATTATATTATCATTGATTATTTCTAATTTCTATTTTTTTTATTAATTTTTTTGTATGTCTGTTCGTTTGTTTCTTTCAAAGGATTACAAAGGCGGAGCATGCCGACAGGAGACCTTTTGGTCCATATCTAGGTCGGATGCGAAAAAATCATAATAATAATAAAGTAATAAATAAAAATTATAATAATGTAAATAACAAATAAAGAATAAATGCATACGTATAGTTAAATAATAAACAAACAGGTAAATAGTAAATAATAATTTATTGACAAATAACTAATAATAAATGAAAATCCAACAGACAAATGATAACAAAACAAAAACAAATAATAAATAAATTATAATCATTACAGCATCTTGCTTAGGTGTTTATCTAAATGATTCTTAAAGCTTCGAACTGAACTACATTGGACTACCTGTGTAGGAAGTTTATTCCGTTCATTAACTACATGGTTGGCAAAGTTGTTTCTACCTACTTCCAGATTGAATCTATTTCCGGACAGTTTGAGACCATTGTTTCTTGTCTGGTTCTCATTCAGTGTGAAAATTTTGTCATTTTGATGTTGTCAATTCCCTTTAGAATCTTAAAGACCTGTATCAAGTCACCTCTGACTCTACGCTTTTTTAGGGAAAACAGATTCATATGTTTTAGTCGATTTTCGTATGATTTATTTTTGATATTTGGAATCAGTTTTGTGGCTCGCCGTTGTACTTTTTCCAGTCTGTCAATGTCTTTAATGAGATTCGGTAACCATACGGAAACAGCATATTCCAAATGTGGACGAACTAACGATTTATATAGCTTGTTAATGAGTGATAGACTTTTGAAATCAAAAGATCGCGCAATCAGTCCTAGAATTTTGTTTGCTTTCTCAGAGGCTGAAATACACTGCTTGGATGATTTGAGGTCGTTACTGATAATTACGCCGAGATCTTTTTCACTATTCACTTTTGTTAACAAATTTCCAAATAACTTGTAATCGTACTTACTGCTATTTTTACCTATGTGCATTACCTTGCATTTACTTGTGTTAAATTTCATTAGCCACTTTTCAGACCAATGCTGTAATTTCTCTAAATCTCCTTGAATATCTAATTGGTTTAAGTGATCATTTGCCATTCCGCACAGTTTTGTATCATAGTTTTGTTTACTTATTCTTAAGGCGATGCTGAGTGTAGCTAGATGGGGGAGGAATCCTATTGTACGCGTAAAAAAGCGTAAATACAGTCGGAATCGGATAGCTGCTGTAAATGGCAATCACCGAAAACCATCTGCATTCAACACAACATCTTTACAATCACGATACAATAGCAAAGCCGAGCATACCACAAAATAAATACCATAATTAAAAATTAAAAACTTCGAGGTAGAATAGTAGGTAAAGAGGAGGCATATGGAAGTAGAGTAGGGGAGTAGACTCCGTTGATGTCGTCTCCTCCTCCTCCTACTCCTCCTCCTCGTTCTCCCCTTTCTCCCCCCCCAAAAAACATGCCTCAGGGTAATTGTAATAATTGTGTCTCCCTAAATTCTCTCCTCTGTTTCTCGTTCTCTTTTTCCTCAGGGTGATGGGATGACTTCGAGGAATTATGTACATCAGTTCCGCCTCCAGGTGCTGATCCATTGGACGACTTTCATTTTTGTATATGTTCCTCGGGTCACCTTGTTATATTTGTCATTCCCTCTCTCTCTCTCTCTCTCTCTCTCTCTCTCTCTATATATATATATATATATATATATATATATATATATATATATATATATATATATATATATGTGTGTGTGTGTATGTATGTTCACTTTGACTAAATGTTGTAGCACATATGTAATTAATAATCACGAAGAACCCACATCGGAATAAAAAGGAAACTTATGAATAATGTATAACTTCTATATTTCGGCTAATAGCTATAGCCCTTTTCAGGAGGAGGGCTATAGCTATTAGCCGAAAAATAGAAGTTACACATTCTTCTAAAGTTTCCTTTTTATTCCGACTGTAGGTTCTTCGTGATTATATATACATATATACATGTATATATATATGTATGTATGTGTATATATATATATATAATATGTGTATATATATATTGTATATGTATATATATATATATATATATATAATGTGTATATGTATGTATATATATATATATATATATATATATACATTTTATCAACAACAAAGCACTTTAATTCTATGCCATATAGGCGCATGCAGAAATTGTAACTCATGGGTTCGAGTCCTCTGGCGTACCACGTTACAATTTCTGCATGCGCCTATATGGCTTAGAATTAAAGTGCATTGTGGTTGATAAAATGTATCTCTAATCACTGGGACCCATTCAGTGTTGTACATATATATATATATATATATATATATATATATATATATATATGTATATGAATATATATATATATATATGTATATACATATATATATATATATATATATATGTATATATATAAGTATGTACATATATATATGCATATGTATATGTATATATATATACATATAATATATATATATATATATATATACATATACTGTATATACATATATATATATATATATATATATATATATATATATGTGTGTGTGTGTGTGTGTGTGTGTGTGTGTGTGTGTGTGTGTGTGTGTGTGTATAATTATGTAGATATATGTATATATATATATATATATATATATATATATATATATATATGTATACATATATATATATGTATACATATGTATGTATACATATATGTATATATAAATGTATTTATATATATACATATATATATATATATACATATATATATATATATATGTGTGTGTGTGTATATATATATATATATATATATATATATATATATATATAATCTCTTCTCTCTCTGCTCTCTCCCATTCTCTTTACCAGTAATGGGTATAAACTGGAAAAAAATTAGATTTAAGAAGGAAATAGGCAAGAATTGGTTTACTAATAGGGTGGTCGATGAATGGAATAAACTTAGTAGCCATGTAAGCGCTGAAACTACCAGTTTTAAAAAACTATTAGACAACTTTATGGATGGGGATGACAGGTGGTGATGGATACGGAGCTGCCTAGTGTAGGCCTTATGGTCTCTTGCAGTCTCCTTTATTCTTATGTTCTTATGTACCTCGTTACTCATTACCCTATCCTTCTCTCATCTCCCACTCCCAAACCTTCCTCATGTGACGTCACCCGAATCTAACAATTTTTTCTTTCTTTCCAGGTAAGCAGTACACCATGCAAGGTTGCAATCTGTGCAACCTTGGATTCTTTAACCAATGACAAGTTTGGATTGGATTTACTTAGTCGGTAGGTCGTTGATTGCTCTGAGTTTCTTTGCCTTGATCTCTGACAGAGATGGGGATCAAACTTGTAACCTCATAAGAACATCATGAGATTGAAAACCCATGCGTCACAGTGATGCAAAGTTTCGATCTTATTCCGTGACTAACGAGGCCCGTGTTCGAATCCCAATGGACACAATTATTTAGTTGATTTTCCGAAGAAATGACCCGCCTCCATCCGTAACCTCGTAAATATTATAAAAAGAAAAAAAAAAAAAAATAATAATAATAATAATAATGATAATAATAATAATAATAATAATAATAATAATAATAATAATAATAATGATAATAATAATAATGATAATAATAATAATTAATAATAAAGATAATAAAAATGAAAAAATTATAACAAAAAATAATAATAAAAATATAGTAATAAGAGTAATAACAATAACAACAACAACAACAATAACAACAATAATTGTAATAATAATGATAATGATAATAATGATAATATATTTCAATACTGTCGTTAATGGACAACTTCATATTTAGTTTTTAGTTTTTTTTAATCTTACGTTTATATATATATATATATATATATATATATATATATATATAGTGTGTGTGTGTATTTGTATATATGTGTATATAAACAATGGATTTGGTATAGAGCGAATCACAAAAATAACTATAGACAAATGACACTTGGACAAAAACCACCAGAACATAAACCATTTAAACAAAAACCACTCGGACACTGATGTCAAAAACCTGATTAAAATATATTACAAGTCCTTCTTCTCCACATCCTCCAAAGAAGATTAAAGAATCATGCAACAGATTATTAAAAGAAATATTAAACATAAGGAAGAAAACTCTAAAGTACAATTATTTATATATCATTAAAAGAAACTTCTCAACTGCTATTGAAGAACAATACAATAGCAAAAGTAACCTTTAAAGAACTCACGTCAAATATAGATACACTTGTAAACTTGGGGACTGTGCAACCCAACCCTCAACCTATGTTGTCATGACAACAATGAAGCTCACACACGGTTGCTATACCACCTCTCCTCAGGAACTCCCAAAAACCACCATCATTCGGCTTACAAGAGAATTTCAAAAAGAAACACTCTAATAGAAAGTACTGGCGACAAATCAAGACAATTAGAAAACTATCTATCCTCAAAGGTCTCGTCATAAAAGAGTCATCCCCCAATCTGAATACACAAACCATAGATTTAGATGCCCTTTCTAGCGTAAGGAGATCTACGCTCCCTGGAAGACTGAGCGAGACTGATGACGTCACACAACAACCGACCAATGAGTAAGTAGCACAGTCCGGTAGCCGCAGTCCGGTCCACTAGCCAATCAGAAACCTCAAAGCGGAGTATCAACCCACCAATAACATTATCTAAACAACCTAAACTCAATCAGATATTCACACTCTAGCCACTGATAAAGCACTAAGAAGTATGGAAACGCGATCTGGCCAGTATTTTACTTAGGTAGCCATGCCCAAAGTTATGTACAAAACAATGTCTTATGGAGACATTATAAGATAACTTCTTGTAGAAGGAAAAAATGCTCTCGGAGAGAGAGAAAAACAGATAAAAA
>NC_134785.1:24563509-24566009 GCF_046742065.1 Oratosquilla oratoria
ACCTTCTGGGTATTGTAGGGTTGGGACGTTCGTTGAGAGCTAAGGTCAGTAGTCCTTGTGTGTAACCTTGCATGAATTCACTGTCTTGGTATCTGTAGTTTTTCGTGATCAAATCGATGTTTTGATTCTTCCTGTGGGTACCGGTTGCAAACTTAAGCCCGAGGCTGAGTACTTCGGTTTCGGTGTCAGTTAATGCTCTGTTGGAGACCTTTTTAACACTAAAATTTCCAGAGTTTCTTTTAGATAATTGCAAACAGCAGGCCGCATATCTCCTCACATTATTCCGCAAATTGTCACAACACCGAGGACAGAATGGAACCTTTATACGGTCGCTATGCACGTGCTTTGAGAAAGGCTTATAGCTTGCGGAATAGGCGGAACTTCCTTCATGACTGCATTGAGGAAATGGTCGCCCCCAGGTCTACGCCGAAACAACTTCTCTGTTTATCTAGTCAATATATATATATATATATATATATATGCGTGTGTGTGTGTGTGTGTGTGTGTGTGTGTGTGTGTGTGTGTGTGTGTGTGTGTGTGTGTGTGTGTGTGTGTGTGTGTGTGTGTGTGTGTGTATGTGCGTATATATATATATATATATATATATATATATATATATATACATGTATGTATGTATGTAATTTATCATGGTCTTGGACGCGTGATCGACAGCTGCTACCCTCCCGGAGGAGAGCTCAGAGTACATGTATGACCAATCTATGGGTAATGCTGTGACCTGACACATACACACATAACTCCCCGCCCACGAGAGTTGGAGTAACGGCTCGCAGCCCAGTGATATTGTGTGTGTGTGTGTGTGTGTGTGTGTGTGTGTGTGTGTGTGTGTGTGTGTGTGTGTGTGTGTGTGTGTGTGTGTGTGTGTGTGTGTGTTTGTGTGTGTATGTATATATTCAAAATAATCCTACTAATATTTTTATGTATAAGAAACATTTACAACTTTTTAAACTCCCAAATTTCATTTTTTTTTTTTTTTTTTTTTTTTTTTGGTAAAGCTGGAAGAAAATTGTATTTTCGTAAAACAAACCTTCAGATGTAATAATGACATAATTTTTATATACATGTATGATCAAAATAGGCTGTGATAATTCCTCGGATTCGGTTTTCTTTTTCTATCGCAATAAAAATAGAATTATTTTTTCGATCTAACGCCTTCGATAATACGAACTCGAAGTCCCTTTAGCCATTAGCATTAGTTCGGGAGTTTTCTTAATACCTCGAAATTAAAAATTTATGTTTAATTTTCCTTCGCGAATTACATGCATTTGGGAATATCGCGCCGAGGGATTTGAGCGCAAAGAGAATATTACATTTTTTTTTTTTTTTTTTTTTTTTTTGCGTAGAGTTCTGTTACATAGATTTTTGATATTTTTTATATAAATTATGTCAGGGTTGTGGGAGGAGGAGGAGGAGGAGAGGACATAAAAAGTAAAAAGAAAAAGAAAAAAAAATCCTTAGAGATGAGTCTGCAAAGAAAAAAGAATTTGGCGTGCCTCTGTTCCGTAGGGGTGGCAATAAAGTCCATGAAATAGTGACAATATAAATCCTACTCGGACTATAGCCCATGCTGGAGACGCAATTAAGTCAGCTGTCGGTAGAATTTCTATGAATATTTTCATAGAGTAATACATTTCGGGTATCATATTACGCTGGCTAGAGTGAACAAAAATACAGTAATGAATATGCATTGTTACTCATAAAGCGTTGATGATTTCACTGGATGCCATCTTGATTTCATGAGTAGATGATCGTGAATTCGATTCCTGAGACCCGCAGCGTTGGTTCCCGACAGCCCTGGTCAAATGGGGAGGTGACCCAACGTCGGCTAAAAATATCCAGGGGTTTCTCACTTCCCACTGTGTGGGAGTTGGATGATGAATTTATGTAGTGTGGTCATCGAGTAGAGTGCTTATCACACTAAGCTATTTTTCTCCAACCTCCGATTAATCGGTGGTAAGGTCCACCTCCGGAACTTTTTCCGCCGTCAAATAGCTATGGATATGCTGGAGGTAAATTACTTTCCTCCATTATGTCAAATTCCTTCCCAAAAGCTGAGGGCTGCAAATCTTCTCCAACATGTCGGAGGAAAAATAGCCCAACGTGATAACACCTGAAGAGAGATTTCGATGGTTTGTCTGTCTGTGTTCTGAGTGAAAGAGAACATGAACTGGAAGGCCTCCGGCAAGCCACTAATTGCTTCCCTCGAGTTTGAAAGTTTGTTCTTCAGGCCAAAGGACATCCAACCCCCTCCCCCTCCCACTTTTTTTTTCTGTCGATGTTCCATGGTGCTTTGCTGTTTTTCGCAATGATATAGGCTTTTCTACTATATATATATATATATATATATACATATATATATATATATATATATATATATATATATATATCATATATATGCATATATACATATATGTATACATATATATACATATATATATACGTATATAATATATACATATATATATATACATATTATATATAT
>NC_134785.1:24576009-24578509 GCF_046742065.1 Oratosquilla oratoria
GCGTCATCATCATCATCGTCATCGTTACCATCACCTTCATCTTCACCATAACTATCATCATCATCATCATCATCATCATCATCATCATCATCATCATCATCATCATCATCATCATCATCATCATCATCATCATCATCATCATCACCACCACCATTACCATCACCACCATTACCATCACCATCACCACCATAACCATCATCATCATCATCATCATCATCATCATCATCATCATCATCATCATCATCATCATCATCATCATCATCATCATCATCATCATCATCATCATCATCATCATCATCATCATCATCATCATCATCTCACCAAATTGTATGGGTTCTTGAAGGAACTCAAGGATATATCACTTTTCCTCCATGTGGACGAAGATCACCGCCACATCAAAAACTCATAAACTTCCTTGTAGTCCATAGATTTACAACATGCTCCACAAATGCCCTCAGTCAATCATGTCGTACGCCTTCTCGAAATCCATCAGTGCTCAAGAAGAAATATTTATATATTTCACTAAGTACACAAAGGAACACAAAGGAAGAACAAACTACTTGCCCTAACGAGGCTGTTTGTGTTAACTAGACTAAACTAAACTATATATAAGAAAACAGGGCAATTAGGCGATAGAAATTGAACTAACACTAATGCTACCACTATCCTATCCAATTGCAATTAAATGCTGGTTTGTCATATATTTTATTGCATGGGATAATATTTGATTTGCGGATTAGATCCCAAATATTTATCTAAGCGATTTTTAAATGTTGTTATTGTGTTACTTTCAACGACAGTGGAAGGTAACGAATTCCACACATTAACAACTTTGTTAAAGAAGAAGTGCTTACTTGTATTCGAAGAGAATCTTTTGCCAATTACTGTAAAACCGTGACGTCTTCTTATATTTGGCATATGCTTGTCATACAACAAATAGTTGATCTCGATACTTGAGCTCCTTCCAAACCAATCAACATAGGTTCAAAGGCTTCACAAGCCACACGAAATAAACTAGCCACTGTAATATTATTACTTTCATGATTTACCGCCAAATATTTCTGTCCTTCAGTGATGCTAGGCCTTCCTCTTTTGCTTTGTCATTCTCCACAACTGTCAAAGTCATTCTTCAAGTAATTTCCCAAATGCCACAATTGTACAAAAAAAGGAGACACCTTCCCCTTCCCCCCACAAAAAAAAAAAAAAAACGAACAGAAAATGTGAGGAGATAGAATGGTCTGATAAAACAAAGAAACCTGTAAAACAATGGTAACAATAAAATGCAATGTATGCAAAAGTAGAAGGAAAGGTGGAGGGGGGGGGGGCAGGACCCGCCTCCTGTGGAATAATTCAGAACATTTCCGTCAACGGTAATTCGGAGGGAATCTGTTGGGGTTTCCGGATAATGAAGTCCGGGAACGAAGAATGCGGCAGCGGCCAAGGAGCCGATGACAAACAAAAACAGAAACAAATGAGCTGGCACATTACGCAGCTGCCTCTCAAGGGAGTTCTCTCTCTCTCTCTCTCTCTCTCTCTCTCTCTCTCTCTCTCTCTCTCTCTCTCTCTCTCTCTCTCTCTCTCTCTCTCTCTCTCTCTCTCTCTCTCTCTCTCTCTCTCTCTCTCTCTCTCTTTCTGTGTATGTGTGTGTGTGTATTCACCTCGGATCTGCTGCAGTCTCTGTCGAGACAGCCAGACACCACCCTACGGCAGTGAGCTCAGAGCTCCTTATTAGCCGATCTCTGGGTAGGTCTGAGACCACTCACACACCACACACCGGGACAGCAAGGTCACAACTCCTTGACTAACGTCCCGTACCTACTCGCTGCTAGGTGAACAGGGGCTACACGTGAAAGGAGACAAACCCAACTTATCTCCGCCCGACCGGGGAATCGAACCCCGGTTCTCTGGCTTGTGAGGCCAGTGCTTTACCAATCCGCCACCGAGCCGTGTATTCTTCTTCTGTCTGTCTGTCTGTGTGTGTGTGTGTGTGTGTGTGTGTGTGTGTGTGTGTGTGTGTGTGTGTGTGTGTGTGTGTGTGTGTGTGTGTGTGCGTGTGCGTGCGTGCGTGTGTGTGTTGTTGTGTACGAGTATGTATGCCCATCTTCAGACAAGAATATGATGGAGAAGCTATAGTTCTATTATAGAGAGGTAAAACATATAGAAAAAGATTTTTTATACAAAATACAAAATATTCTATGGTGTTTGAGAAGAGTGCTTGGCGCTACGTGGGATGTGGCACTTGTGGATAGGGTAGATAATTTGAAGGCAGAATTTGAAGGTATAACTTGGAGGTATAACTTATAGGTAGAATTTGTAGGTATAACTTGGAGGTATGTTGTGGATTGCGTACACAGTTACAGGATGACAAATGTGTTAGTTTGTATGTTAGTGAGTGTAATGTTTTATGAAATGTAGACTTTTTATATTTAGATATGTATTTTTTGTGAATTTTGTAGTTCTGTAGTACTTTTGTGTTGTCAATTAGAACTTGTCTATTGGG
>NC_134785.1:24583509-24588509 GCF_046742065.1 Oratosquilla oratoria
TCTTCTTAACAAGATGGCATTTGTTATATCTTCTCCTACAGACGTCCTTAGCCCGTCTACATATGTTCTCCGTAGTCTTCCTCTTGCCCTCTTTCCTCCTATTTTCCCTGTTAGGCACGTATGTTCTAATTGTTGTTTTCTCATGATATGTCCTACAAAGTGTAACTGTCTTTTCCATTAAACCTAAGTCTGAGCCAATAGTTCGCATTAGGATGTTTTCTCAACTTTATTTCATCTACATAAAGTTGAGAAAACTTTCGAATGCGATCTCATGGCTGAGACTTGGGTTTAATTACTGAGTCTGCCGAGCTCAATGCGTATACATGAAAGTACATATAGACCCCTGTCACACATACGCCACTCAAATAAGTTCGTTTACGTAGAAACAACTTAGGTTAATTTTTTTTTTTTTTTTCGAATTCCCAAAGGTCAAATCCTATTTGCGTCATTTATTGAGGAGCTAAATGACGAGCTAGGAGAATTTAAACCTATATGGATATTAGACACCTTGCTGAATTGTCGATAGGGTAGTCTAGAATACTGTAAGCGAAGTTATCTTCTAGCTTTTCAATCTCACATTTGACGATAGTCTTGAATAAGTGACGAAGGTTTTAAATATTCTTGACCCTTAACCCATTAAACTCCGATGACAAGATTCCTTGTCATCTGGTCAAATAAAACAAAAAATCATAAAACACCAAAATGTTTGATCAAACACCAGAAAAATATGACGTCAGTACTCGCTTCGCGCGAGGACTGATGTCATATTTTTCTGGTGTTTGATCAAACATTTTGGTGTTTTATGATTTTTTGTTTTATTTGACCAAATGACAAGGAATCTTGTCATCGGAGTTTAATGGGTTAAAAGGAGCGTCAGATGCAAGTCACACATCCACATCAAAACAAACCACTCACACCCAAGTCCCGTCTCAGATTCTTCTCTGAAGTCTTCGCGGTTTTGAAAATGAAAAATACGGTTGTTGCAAAAAGAGAAGAAAAGAAAAAATTAAAGGGATGAAAACAAGATAGATTTAACACCCGTGCTCATAAAGATAGTCGGTTTGGTCTTAGTTATGCATATCTTGGCGGGAATGTCTTCTCTTCCCCACGTATTTGAAAACAACTGATGAGTAATTTTATCTTTGTGATATTGTAGGATGAACTAGCTCCTACCTTAATACTCGAAACACTCGTATACCAACAATCACATTTTTTTTTTTTTTTGGGGGGGGGAGGGGGCAGCACCATGACTTTTTTCAGTCTGACTTTCCTTTTTTTTTTTTCAAGACATTTCGTGAATGACCTTTTTCTCTTTCGTTATTCTATTTGCTCTGGTCTTAATCCGCCTTATACTCGTTCTCTTTTTGCTTAATTCTTTTTCATCTTCTCGTTTTCCTCCTCATTCTCCCCCTCTCTTCTTCCACCTCCTTCACTAACAGTTCCTCCTCCATTTCTTCTTCCTCCTCCTCATTCCCATTTTACACTTCCATCTTGTGTAACTAATTCTTGTCTTCTTCTCTTCTCTTCTTCTCTTCTCTTCCTTCTCCTGTTACCCTTCCTCTTTTCCGTCCTCTTCCTTTTCCTGATACTTTTCCTCCGCTTCCTCTTCCTCTTCCTCCTCCTCCTCCTCCTCCTCCTCCTTCTGCACTTCCTCCTTTCATATTTCATCTTGACCGCTGCCAGCTCTACGTCTGATCTACTGTATTTGTGGGAACTGATTCCCTGTGACTGTTTTCGAGCTGATTTTTCGAGTTTTCCTTCATGAAATCATCCTACATCCAATCATCCTTCTGCATTTTTCATTCCTTGGACGCGTTCTCAGAACCGGAGGGTTTCATCTTCCTTATGCAAATACGCTCTGCCGAAGTATTCCTCGATCCAAGGGATTCATGTATCGCAGACATGCGCACATGCACATGCACCCATGCGCACATATACACTCACACGCACACACACACACACACACACACACACACACACACACACACACACACACACACACACACATATATATATATATATATATATATATATATATGTATATATATATATATATATATATATATATATATATAGAGAGAGAGAGAGAGAGAGAGAGAGAGAGAGAGCAAAAGCGAGAGAATTTTGATAAAATTTACATTTTCCACCTACTCGCACAACACTTTGTAACGGAAATCATACACTTTTCATTGCCATTAAACTACTTTAACCTCAATATCCTGACCTATTTTTTCCTCAAAAGTAATAAATAATCAGGATATCACTGAGGAATGACAGGGACAAATATGATCACGGAAAATTACTCTGAGGTAAAAGGAGGAGTAGAGGGGAGGGAGTGGAGGGTGGGAGAGGGAGAGAGGGTGGGGAGGGGGAGGGGGGAGGTGGGGAGGGGGAGGTGGGAGGTGGGGAGGGGGAGAAGTAATCGGAAGCCGGTGTCTTATTTCGTTTGGTCTGTCGAGCTTTTCTGTAACTGAAGCGAGCACGATTCAGGAAAAGGGTTGAGCTCAAAATGGATGAAAAATTCACGCACAGGCAGTACATGTTATTTTATTTTATCTATTTAATTTTCTTTATACACTTCATTACACTATTTATTTCTTTATTAGTTTGTTTGTCATTTCATTTATCTATTTATTATGGTTGTTTGATTTTATCTATTCATTCTTCGATTTTCTTTTTATCTATTTTATATTATTTGATCATATTTGACATCACATACGTAATCATATTTTCTTGTATCCAGCTGTAGTGCACTGGTTTCCTTTCCGGTTCACTATATATACTTATACATGCATACATACATATATATATATATATATATATATATATATATATACATATATATATGTACATATATATATATATATATATATATATATATGTGTGTGTGTGTGTGTGTGTGTGTGTGTGTGTGTGTGTGTGTGTGTGTGTGTGTGTGTGTGTGTGTGTGTGTGTGTGTGTACCCAGTACATATCCGTGTATTTAGCGACTACTAACTGTATTGGCTGTCTAGATACATAGGGCAAAGGTGTTGAAACCAAATCTAGGGGATGCTAGGAAGCGATGTATACATACACTTTGCCCTTCTAATAATTATATTTTAGGGGATGCTGGACTGCTTACAGGGTTTGCTAAGGTCGGAAAAGGTTAGGAAAATTTCCTCTAGATAGTCTCCTGTCTCTTTTGGTCATAATCCTACCCATCCCATAAATCTAAGCCATTATTTCCCCCATTGAAATGATATTTGGATTCATTATAATGGTTTCTTGTCGCATGGGTATCTTGTGTATATTCTTATACACCTGTTAAGTAAAATATCCTAAAAAAAAACATTCTCTTTCTACCATCGACGTCACTATCAGCAACGATATCATCACTGTCATCGTATCTTTGACCACCATCACTACCAACACCATTAGCAACAACTCTCCACCACATCTATCTCCACCTCCACCACCACCACCACCACCACCACCACCACCACCACCACCACCACCACCATTAAGCCTCATAACACCATCATTCTCTCTCCATCGCCACCATAACTACCTCCTCCTCCTCTCCTCCGCCTCCTTCTCCTCCTCTCCTTTCCTCTACTCCTCTCCTCCTGTCCTCCTACTCCTCTTTCTCCTCCTCCTCCTCCTGCTATTCCCTCTCCCACATGATAACCCCCCTCCCCTTTTCTCCTCCTCTTCTTCCTTCACTCTAATTCCTTTCCCCCCTCCCTTCCTCCTCCTCTTCCTCCTCCCATCCTCACCCCCACCCATCCTCCTCCTCCGTTCCCAAAAACACGTTCCCCATGGCATGCCCGTTCCCAGTTCGGTTCTTAGACTTCGGGTCCCAGTGGTGGTCGTTCACCGAATTTGCAGACTCTTCATCGGGAGTCGAAGTCGCCGCCGCTGCCAAAGGTTCTCTTGGTCAGTCCGCTCTTCGAATCCATGGCTCCAGCGTCTTATCTATCTTCCTCTTATCATCATTCTTCTTCTCCTGCCTCTTTAGGTTTCTTTTCTAATTCTTTGGTTCTACAGATTCTTTATTTTTACTTGTGTTTTCTTTCTAATTATTTTCATTCGTCATTTTCTTTTTTCTTCTTTTTCTTTGTCTTCATTTTCTTCTTTTTCTGCCTTGTCTTTGTTTTCTTCTTTTTCTTCATTCTTTTTTAATTTTCTTCATTTTCCTAATTGTCTTAATTTTCTTCGTTTTCTTCATTTTCTTTTTCTTTTTTTCTTCTTCTTTTTCTTCATTTTCATCTTCATTTTCTTCATTTTCTTCTTCTTTTTTCTTCGTTTTTCATTTTCTTTATTTTCTTTATTTACTTCATTTTCTTTTCTTCATGTTCTTTTTTTTCTTCATTTTTTCTTCTGTTTCTTAATTTTCTTCTTCTTCTTCTCATTCCTCTTCTCATTCTTCCTCTCATTCTTCTTCCCATTTTTCTTCTTCCCATTTTCTTCTCATTCTTCTTCTCATTCTTCTTCTCATTCTTCTCATTCGCGTTCTCCCTCTACCCCTGCAACAGCGACACCTGTAGCGACATTGATGGAAAGGAATTTTTCCTTTAAGAAATTTTTTAAGCATTTTCTGAGGGAACCCATAGTCATTCTGAGTGACCTATGGTCGATCTTTTTTCTTATGTTTGTATGTTTACCTATTTGTAATATAGAAAAAACGAGAGAGAGAGAGAGAGAGAGAGAGAGAGAGAGAGAGAGAGAGAGAGAGAGAGAGAGAGAGAGAGAGAGAGAGAGAGAGAGAGAGACAGACAGACAGACAGACATAGACAGACAGGCAGAGACAGACAGACAGAGACAGACAGACAAAGACAGACAGACAAACAGACAGTGAGAGAGACAGATAGGAAGAGAGGGAGAGAGGAAAGAGTACAGGAGGAAGGACTGACAGGATGAGGAGGAAGGATGAAGGGAGTTGATGAAAGGAAAACAAAATGGCGAGAGAACAGAACAGGTGGAACAGGGAGACAGAAAGAGAAAGTCATTTCGTAGATT
>NC_134785.1:24616009-24621009 GCF_046742065.1 Oratosquilla oratoria
TTGAGGCGTTCAGAAACAAAGGGGCATCCCTAACATTTTTACTGGTTTTGAGTAATGCACAAATCATAAAAGGCTTAAACTTGAAACCAGTCAAAGTAACAGGGATGCCCCTCTTTTTCTAGACGCCTTATATATACTGTATATAAATATATATATATATATATATATATACATATATACATATATGTAATATATATATATATATATATATGTATATATATATATATATACATATATATATATATATGATAGCATTTAGCAAGAATTTTATTAGTGAAGTCGATGTTATTCTCGGTTTATTGAATAAAATCAGATGATGGGAAAGGGATTAATTAGGGTAACTATCACCCTTTATTATGGTAACCCTTAAGTGAACTAAATGGCCTATCACTAGCCAAACTAAAGTACTCCAACGCATCAACTTTGCAAGGAAAGTGTTAAATTTGTTTGCTGGATAGGACGCGTGGATAAGCCGGTTTATTGCATATCATATTTTCAACTTTGATCCTCTTTATTGAATATCCAGGATCCAACTTTAATCTGTGTGTCAAAAGTCTTGAACCATCTTTCCAAAATGTAACACTCGTTTTTCTAAGCCACGGGAGAACTTTGCTTTTTCTTTTGTTATCGTTTGTTATCGATTTTTGGGAAGATGGCATAATGACACCGAGTACCGTAGATCTATTCCCAACAGAGATATGTCACTGTTTGTGGGTTTGGCTATCGTAGAATTCTAGGCAAAGGTGGTGATTTGTGTTGATAAGGCAAGGTACAACTAGTATGCAATTTTAATCTTGCTGTGATTGGTAGTTTTGTTTGATTTGTATATTAATTTATTTATTTCTTATTTAGGGTAGATTTTATAAAATGTCACGCTTGAAAATGCTTTTTTTGCTATGAGCTGGAGTTTACCAGCAATTCTATCCTTGTGGGCAAGCATTTGGGGTTCAGGTATCCTTATGTAACATATTAAAACATTAAGTACACACACACAAACACACACAAACACATGCAGGCACGCACGCACGCACACACACACACACACACACACACACACACACACACACACACACACACACACACACACACACACACACACACACACACACACACACACACACACACACAAGGACGTAGACACACACGCACACAAACAAGCACGCACACACACATACATGCACACAGGAAAGCACACACACACACACAAGGACGCAGACACACACACATTCAAGCACGAACACACACACACACACACAAGGACGCAGACACACACACATTCAAGCACGAACACACACACACACACACACACACACACACACACACACACACACACACACGCAAACACACACACACGCACACACACACACACACACACACACACACACACACACACACACACACACACACACACACACACACACACACACACACACACACACACACACACACACACACACACACACACACACACATACACACCACGCACACACACACACATACACACACACACACACACACACACACACACACACACACACACACACACACACACACACACATACACACACACGCACACACGCACACACGCACACACATATGAACACATGTATACATACATGCACAAAAAGACAATGGGTCACAAAGAACCATTTTCCAACTTTGCTACTCAGCCTCTTTTCTTTAAACCTACGAAAGTAAACCCGAACTCGTTAAGCCTCTGATATATCGACTTTTCAACTTTTGAAAAAATAATTTGTCGAAGTGTGGGAAAGTTAGTGACGTGATGTCAAGGCTTGTGAAAGAATATCGGAGATACCTTATATCAGAGCTGGTGTTTACGTTAAGTACAAAGAGTTACAAAGGCGGAGCGTGCCGACAGGAGACCGTTTGGTCCATAACTAAGTCGGGTACGAAAAAAAATAATGATAGATAAATAGAAAAATAAATAAATAAGAAAATTGTAATAATATAAATAATGATAGATAAAATAAATAAATGCATAGCTATAGTTGAATAATAAAGAAACAGGTAAATAGTAAACAATAATGAATTGACAGATAAATAATGATAAATGAAAATCAAGCAAATAATAAGCAAGCAGACAAATAAAAATTTTGTACGCTAATTTTCTTAAGATTACACACACACACACACACACACACACACACACACACACACACACACACACACACACACACACACACACACACACACACACACACGAATCGTTGCGGAGTGGTAGAGTTCCAGACTTCCACTACGGATGTCCGGGTTCGAATCCCGCCCAGGGCTAAAATAATTTCAGTTTCGCTGCGCTTTGGGTCGTTACTCCAACTCTCGTGGGCGGGGAGTTG
This sequence comes from Oratosquilla oratoria, assembly GCF_046742065.1. Classification (NCBI taxonomy): domain Eukaryota; kingdom Metazoa; phylum Arthropoda; class Malacostraca; order Stomatopoda; family Squillidae; genus Oratosquilla; species Oratosquilla oratoria. The sequence continues at coordinate 24,618,364 of NC_134785.1, forward strand.
GGTGTGTATGTGCGTGGAAGGTCACAGCATTATCCATAGATCGGTCATACGAGCTCCGAGCTCTTTTCCGGGAGGGAAACACCTGTCGATCACGAGTCTGATACGTGGTCCAAAGAACAAGGTGAATCACATACACACACACACACACACACACACACACACACACACACACACACACACACACACACACACACACACACACACGAATCGTGGTGCAGTGGTAGAATTCCAGGCTGCTACTACGGTGGTCTGGGTTCGAATCCTGCCCAGGGCTGCACTACGGGTCGCTACTCAAACTCTCGTGGGCGAGGAGTTGTGTGTGTGTGTGTGTGTGTGTGTGTGTGTGTGTGTGTGTGTGTGTGTGTGTGTGTGTGTGTGTGTGTGTGTGTGTGTGTGTGTGTGTCTGTAAGTTCTCAGCATTATCCATAGATTGGTAATATGTGAGCTCTGAGCTCTCTTTCGGGAAGGAAATAGCTGTTGATCACGAGTCCAACACGTGATGCAAGACCATGGTGAATCACTCACACATACGGACACACACACACACGCACACACACACACACACACACACACACACACACACACACACACACACACACACACACACACACAGAGCGAAATGTTGACGCTTCAAGTAATGCAACATCTGGGGACGGGCTTTTTGAAGAGTGTGTAGGCTAAGGGGAATGACCATATATGTTAAAAACCTACAAGAGAAATAGAAATTAAATTAAACGAACAAAGAAACCTTGTGGAGAGGATTTTGGTTTCTGGAAAGAAGAGAGACATCTAAGATGACAAAGATTAAAGGAAGGAAACGTGAAATTGAACCATTTGAAATAGTACTCGCTGAGGGGAGCAATGATAATAGAGGAGGTAGATTGAGTTGTAGCAGAGTTGAAAGGAAAGAATAAGATGCAGAGGAGAGAGAAGTGAGTGAAGAAGTGGAGCTGAAAACTTGAAATAGAACAAATGGAGAAGGTGGATACAAACATTGTGTGCATTCATATATATGTATATATATATATATATAATATATATATATATATATATATATATATATATATATATATATATATATATATATGTATATGTATATATATATATATATATATATGAGTGGATGGGTGGTGAGATAAACACAGGGAACCGTTATGGATTTATCCTGACATTTGGTTCTTAACCAGGAATTCTTCAGAGTACTGGTAAGAACGAAACGTCAGAATAAATCCCTAACGGTTCCCTGTGTTTATCTCACCACCCATCCACTCGCCTGTCTTATATACTTCAACAATATATATATATATATATATATATATATATATATATATATGTATATATACATATATATACATATATATATATATATATATATATATATATATATATATATATATATCTATATATATGCTAATAAGAACACGGGTACGTGTGTTCACTTATGCAAAGTAGCCTTACCAAGTGGTCTACTTTGCATATATATATATATATATATATATATATATATATATAAATATATATATGTATATATATATATATATATACACATTGATGTGCGTGCGCGCGCGCGCGTGTGTGTGTGTGTGTGTGTGTGTGTGTGTGTGTGTGTGTGTGTGTGTGTGTGTGTGTGTGTGTGTGTGTGTGTGTGTGTGTGTGTGTGTGTGTATGTGTGTGTGTAAATGTGTGGGAGATGTACAGAATAATGCGTGTGCCTACTTGCTTGTTTCTATGTACTAATGATTTTCTTGCTTATGGCCAGATATAAATTTAACTAACAATTCAGCTGTCTTCAAAAACCTTGAAAAAAAATATATTAAATTTGTTTTATATAGTATGACAAAGTACTCAAGAACGTTTAAGGTTCTCAGGGTAATCCATAGACTTGAGATACCAAGAGCTTTTTCTCTTCTTGTGTTTACAATCATCACAGGAAGTTGATAACTCCGCAAAGGAAAATTATCTCCAAACAACAAGTTACTATCTCTCCCCAACTTGCCCACAGGTTTACAAAGGTTTCGCAAGTCATCATCGGTGGATCCACGTCTGGGACTTAAGATAATAAGTTGGATTTTCTTCTGAAGTTGCTGGATTTCACAGACTTAGTGGAATGGCTGAGGTGGGGAAGGTTTTGGGAAGGCGTCAAGAGTAAGGAGGGAAGTAAGGAGGTAGGAGGAAGGAGAGAAAAGGGAGAAGAGAGGAGGTAGGAGAGAAGAGAGAGAAGTGTAGAGAGTGGAGGGATGAGGGAGGAGACAGAAGAGAGGAGGGAGGAGTAAGAAAAGAGGACAAGAGAGAGAGAGGAGAGAGTATGGAGGAGGTATTGGGTAAAAAGAGAAAGTGACGAAAAAAGGGAGATAGAAGAGATTAAAGAGAAAAGAGGAAAGAGTAGAAAGGACAAAAAAAAGAGAGAAGAGAGAAGGGATAAGATATTCAATGGGAATGGAAGCCGAGAACTTTAAAGGAAATGAAAAAGAGGAGATGAAGAAAGATGGTAATAAAGGGGATGGAAAGGAGTGAAGCATGGATAAGAAGAGATGAGGGAAATGAAGAAGAGGAGATGAGGAGAGAAGGTAGATAAAGGGGATGGAAATGAATAAAGCATGGATAAGAAGAGAAAAAGAAAATGAAGAGACTCAAGGCTCTGGTGGC
>NC_134785.1:24638509-24641009 GCF_046742065.1 Oratosquilla oratoria
TGTGTGTGTGTGTGTGTGTGTGTGTGTATTCACCTCGGATCTGCTGCAGCCTCTTTTCGAGGCAGCCAGACACCACCCTACGGCAGTGAGCTCAGAGCTCGTTATTAGCAGATCTCTGGGTAGGTCTGAGACCACTCACACTCCACACACCGGGAATGCAAGGTCACAACTCCTTGACTAACGTCCCGTACCTACTCGCTGCTAGGTGAACAGGGGCTACACGTGAAAGGAGACAAACCCAACTTGTCTCCGCCCGGCCGGGGAATCGAACCCCGGTTCTCCGGCTTGTGAGGCCAGTGCCTTACCAATCCGTGTGTGTGTGTGTGTGTGTGTGTGTGTGTGTGTGTGTGTGTGTGTGTGTGTGTGTGTGTGTGTGTGTGTGTGTGTGTGTGTGTGTGTGTGTGTGTGTGTGTGTGTGTGTGTGTGTGTGTGTGTGTGTGTGTGTGTGTTGTGTGTGTGTGTGTGTGTGTGTGTGTGTGTGTGTGTGTGTGTGTGTGTGTGTGTGTGTGTGTGTGTGTGTGTGTGTGTGTGTGTGTGTTTGTGTGTGTGTGTTCACGTTTCCACAGCAAAACCTGCGCTATCTAACTTCTAATGATGCATACAAAAAAGAATGAATAATATATAGAGGAAAAGAATAAGGAAAAGTAAAAGAGAAAAGGATCACATGTATTGATTTTATGAACAGGAATGATAAAAACACAGAAGAGAGAGAGAGAGAGAGAGAGAGAGAGAGAGAGAGAGAGAGAGAGAGAGAGAGAGAGAGAGAGAGAGAGAGAGAGAGAGAGAGAGAGAGAGAGGGAAAGAGAGGGGTAGAGAGAGAGGGGAGAGAGAGAGAGAGAGAGAGAGAGAGAGTAAGTGAGTGAGAGAGAGAGAGAGAGAGAGAGAGAGAGAGAGAGAGAGAGAGAGAGAGAGAGAGAGAGAGAGAGAGAGAGAGAGCGCAAACACACACACACACACACACACACACACACACACACACACACACACACACACACACACACACACACACACACACACACACACACACACACACACACACACACACACACACACACACATACACACAGACGAACACACACAGACGAACACACACACACACATACACACACAAACACACACACACACACACACACACACACACACACACACACACACACACACACACACACACACACACACACACACACACATACATACACAGACTCACATGTACTTACGCATACACACTTTCACATGAAAACACACACACACAGACACACACACACACACACACACACACACACACACACACACACACACACACACACACACACACACACACACACACACACACACACACACACAGACAGACACACACATAGGATTTGACGGCGCAGTGGTAGCGTTCGTGGCCACCACTACGGCGGTCTGGGTTCAGATCCCGCCCAGGGCTAAAATAATTTCAGTATCGCTGCGTTTCGAGTCGTTACTCCAACTCTCGTGGGCAGGGGTTTGGGTGTTTGTGTGCATGTAAATTCACAGCATTACCCATAGATCGGTCATATATGAGCTCTGAGCTCTCTTCAGGAAGGGAAATTGCTGTCAATCACGAGTCCAACACCTGATCCAAAACCATGATGAATCACACACACACACAGTCACACACACACACACACACACACACACACACACACACACACACACACACACACACACACACACACACACACACACACACACACACACATATATATATAGATATATATATATATATATATATATATATATATATATATATATATATATATATATATACATATATATACAATACTGAGTCTACTTTTATTGGTGGTGTGTGCTCTTTGTGTTTGTACTTACTGTAACGAATATTTGGGTAAGTGGTGGTGGGGTTGACGGGCGGTGGGTGATGGCCATCCTCTGATGTATTTGGTGATACAATTGTTATTAGCATGTATATTGGTATTGTATGAATAATTTCTCGTTTGATATTCGGCACTGTGCTGGCACCATTTATTGTGATTTTCTTTTTTCTTAGTTCCTTTTCATTCTTTCAATACGAGTTGGTTAAGAGTGCAAGGGAGGTAACTATGTGAAGGTGGTAACGCAAGTCTTTAAATGTATGCTCGATTTTATTTATTATTCATAACTTGCGTAATTATTTATTCATTTATTTATTTATTTATTTATTCATTTATATTATTTGTTTTATTTATTTATTTACTTATTGATTTATTTGTTTATATATTTATCTATCTATTTATTTATTTATATTATTTGTTTTATTTATTTACTTATTGATTGATTTTTATATATTTATTTATTTGTTTACTTATTAATTGATTTCAACAAATATCCTTTCATATACATTTGTTTTTTATTCACTCTGTTTTTATGCATGTATGTATTCTTTGTCTATTTATTTATTTATTCTTTTTAATGTAACTGTTTATTCATTATTCATTTATTTTTATGGTATTTATCCAGTTATTTCTTTATTTAA
>NC_134785.1:24646009-24648509 GCF_046742065.1 Oratosquilla oratoria
TCTTGGATCATGTGTTGGACTCGTGATCGACAGCTATTAACCTCCCGGATGAGAGCAAGGAGCACGTATGACCGATCTATGGGTAATACTGTGACTTTACATGAACACACACACCCAACTCCCCGCCCACAAAAGTTGGAGTAACAACCCGCAACGCAGCGATACTGAAATTGTTTCAGCTCTGGGCGGGATTCGAACCCGGACCGCCGTAGTGGCAGGAGAGAACTCTAACCACTGCGCCACGAGGTGTGTGTTCCGCAACATCTGAAAAGATTAAGTCCGGGTTGGTCCCAGAACCTCAAAATCAAAAAAAAAAAAAAAAAAAAAAAAAAATCCAGGAATGACCAAGGGTCCCGGTCGGTCGAAATTCCTTTCATTCCGGCGACCGAACCAACTTCCATCTTCCATCCTCTCCCTCCCCTCTCCCTCCCCTCTCCCTCCCCTCTCCCTCCCCTCTCCCTCCCCTCTCCCTCCCCTCTCCCTCCCCTCTCCCTCCCCTCTCCCTCTCCCTCTCCCTCTCCGTTCTCAGCTCCCCTTGTCCGCTCTCTCTCTCCCACTCTCTTCGTACCCTCTTTCCACTTCCCCTCCCCCTTTCCCCTTCCCCCTCTCTCCCCTTCCCCCTCTCTCCCCTTCCCCCTTCTCCCTCTCTCCCCTCCCCCCTTCCTCCCCTCCCCCCTTCCTCTCCCCCTTCCCCCTCTCCTTTCCACTGCCCTCTCCCACTTTCTTCATCCCCTTTCCCGGCCAGGAGGGGAGGCGACCCAAACATCGGCCTTAAAAAAGAAAGAATATATATAATATATATATATATATATTTATATATTTATATATATATATATATATATATTTTTTTTTTTTTTTTTTTTCTTTCTTTTTTAAGGCCGATGTTTGGGTCGCCTCCCCTCCTGGCCGGGGCGCTCGGGAACCAGCCACTTGGCTACTTTACGGCCCACTCCTTATCTCCCACTTTCAATCCCATTAACTCTCCTACCCTCACTCACCCCTCCCCTTCTCCTTTTCCATTCCTCTATCCTCCTCCTTCATCCTCCCTCTCCCTCCTCCTCTTCCCCCTTCATCCTCCCTCTCCCTCCTCCTCTTCCCTTTACCTTTCCCTACCCATCCCTCAACCTTCTCCATTCTCCCCTCCCTCTCCACTCCCTCACCCATCTCTTCTTCTTCACCACCACTATCACCACCACCATCACCACCACTACCACCACCATCACTACTACTTCCACCCTTACATCACCATCATTGTCACACTCATCACCTTAGTCTCAGATTTTGATTATATCTAAGTGTATGTTTTTGTGTGTGATTCACTATGGTCTTGGATCACGTGTTGGACTCGTGATCGACAGCTATTTCACTCCCGGAAGAGAGCTCAGAGCTCATATATGCCCGATCTATGGGTAATGCTATGACCTTACACCCCCCCACACACACACACAACTCCCCGTTCACGAGAGTTGGAGTAACGACCCGCAGCGTTGTGATACTGAAATTATTTCAGCCCTGAGCGGGATTCGAACCCGGACCACCATAGTGGCGGCCGGAAGCTCTACCACTGCGCGACGAGTCGTGTGTGCATGTGTGTGTGTGTGGTGTGTGTGTGTGTGTGTGTGTGTGTGTGTGTGTGTGTGTGTGTGTGTGTGTGTGTGTGTGTGTGTGTGTGTGTGTGTGTGTGTGTGTGTGTGTGTGTGTGTGTGTGTGTGTGTGTGTGTGTGTGTGTGTGTGTGTGTGTGTGTGTGTGTGTGTGTGTGTGCATGTATGTGCGTGTGTGTACGTACAAGCATGCACACATTTTATGTAGATTTCCAGTGTTTGCGTGTCTGTGTACCCTGGCTGTGGCTGAGGACAAGTGCCCTCTACATCTCAACTTCCCCACATTAATTCACGTTTTCTCTGTCTTCCTTTATCTGTCCCCATTCTTTCATTTCTTCCTTTCTTCTTTATTCCTTTATTTCTATTTCTCTCTCTATCTCTACCTTTCTTTTTCGTTATGTTTGTACCTTTTTTCTCTGTTTCTTCTCTTTTTTATCTCCTTATTTCATGTTCTTTCTTTATTTTTTTCTTTCTTTCTTCATTCCTCTTCTTTATTCCTTTTTTTCTCTCTATCTTTCTACCTTTCTTTTTCATTAATTTTTTCGCCTTTTTTCTCTATTTTTTCGTTTATTTTTCATCTCCTTATTTCTTATTCTTCCTTTAAATTTTCTTTTTCTCTTCATATATTTATCTATCTTTTATTTCTTTGTCTTGATATATATATTTTTTTCGTTCCATGTCTTGTATTTTACTTACTCTCCCCGTTTCACTATTTGCTGTCTCCTTCCCATTTCCGAACCACTTTCCTAGCCTTGGATGTCTACAATTTGGTGTCGTTCCTCTTTCCCAAGCATACAACAATTTCCCCAAATTTCTTCCTCTTTTTTTCCCTCTAGAACTCTCTCTGCAGCCCATTTCCTGTAATTCCTTTTTCCCATTTTCTCTTTATCCAGACCCT
>NC_134785.1:24661009-24666009 GCF_046742065.1 Oratosquilla oratoria
CTCCTCTTCCTCCTTCTCCTCTTCCTCCTCCTCTTCCTCCTTCTTACACCTTCTCTTTCTCCTCTTCTTTCTCTTCATTTTCCTCCTCCTCCTCCCCTCCTCCTCCTCCTTCTCCTCCTCCTCCTCCGATCTTCTTCTTCTTCCTTCTCTTCCTCTTCCTCTTCCTCCTCCCACACCTGCCTTCTCCGTCTTTTTCTTCCTCTTCCTCTCTTGTTCACTCTCCTTCCTCACCTCTCCTCTCTTCTCCTCTCTTCTCTCATATCCAATCTTCTACTACCCTGTTGTATCCTTTCCTCCTTACTCTCCTCTCCTCTCCTCTCCTCTCTTCATTTATCTCTGCTCTACTTCTATCTCTTTCTTCTTTCTCCTCTACCTTCCTCTTTTCTATTCTCTTCTTTAATTCTCTTCTCTTTTCTTCTCTTTCATTTTCTATTTTTCTTACTCTTCTCTTCTTATCTTCCCTTTTCTCCTCCCTTCCTTTCTCCTCCCTTCTCTTCTCCTCCCTTCTCATTTCCCCCTCTCTTCTCCTCCCCTCTCTCCTCCTACCTCTCTTCTCATTCCCTCTCTTCTCTTTCACTCTCTTCTCCTATCCTCTCTTTTCCCCCTCTCTTCTCCTTCCCTCTCCTCTCCTCCCTCTCATCTTCTTCCCTCTTTTCTCCTTCACTCTCTTCTCCTATCCTCTCTTTTCCCCCTCTCTTCTCCTTCCCTCTCTTCTCCTACCTCTCTTCTTCTTCCCTCTCTTCTCCTACCTCTCTTCTTCTTCCCTCTCTTCTCCTTCGCTCTCTTCTCCTCTCCTCTCTTTTCTCCCTCTCTTCTCCTTCCCTCTCTTCTCCTACCTCTCTTCTTCTTCCCTCTCTTCTCCTTTACTCTCTTCTCCTTCACTCTCTTTTCTCCCTCTCTTCTACTTCCCTCCCTACTCCTTTACTCTCTTCTCCTCTCCTCTCTTTTCCCCCTCTCTTCTCCTTCCCTCTCTTCTCCTACCTCTCTTCTTCTTCCCTCTCTTCCCCTTTCCTCTCTTCTTCTGATCCCCTCTTCCCCTCCTCTCTCTTTTCCTCCCTCCTTTTTATTCTCCCCTCTCTTCTCCTCCCTTCTCTTCTCCTCCTCTCTTTTCTCTTCTTCCTCTTATCCTTCCCCTCTTCTCTTCCCCCTCTTCGCTTCTCTTCTCTTTTTCTGTGTCCTTTCCTCTCGTACCTTATCCCCTTTTCCCCCCTCACTCCACCCCTCTAAACACACACACACACACACACACACACACACACACACACACACACACACACACACACACACACACACACACACACACACACACACACACACACACACACACACACACACACACACACACACACACACACACACACACACACACACACACACACACACACACACACACACACACACACACACACACACACACACACACACACACACACACACACACACACGCGCGCGCGCGCGCACGCACACACGCATACGCACCTCTGCAGGGACCATGTTTTCCTCGTCGTGTTTGTGTTCGCCTGGAGGGATGGGGGTGAGGGGGGGGTGAGGTCAATCGAAGCCTTGTTGCGCCCTCTTTCTCTTCCTCCTCTTCCTCTTCCTCTTCCTCTTCCTCGTCCTCCTCTTCCTCCTCCTCCTCTTCCTCCTCCTCCTCTTCCTCCTCCTCCTCCTCTTTCTCCTCCTCCTCTTCCTCCTCCTCTTCCTCCTCCTCTTCCTCCTTCTCCTCCTCCTCCTCCTCTTCTTCTTCCTCCACCTTTGCTTCTTCCTCCTCCTCATTTTCCCCCTCTTACTGCTCCTCCTCCTCCACATTTTCCTCCTCTTACCGGAACCACCGCCACTAGAATAAGCAGAACTACCAGATCCACCACCATAATCACGACCACCACCAGAACCACTATCAGAACCACCACCAAAACCGCCTCCACCACTAGAACCACCGCCATTAGAACCACCAGAACTACCAGATCCACCACCATAATCGCGACCACCACCAGAACCAATATCAGAACCACCACCAAAACCACCAGAACCACTATCAGAACCATCGCTACTAGAATCACCAGAACTACCAGATCCACCACCATAATCACGACCACCACCAGAACTACCAGAACCACTATCAAAACCACCAGAACCACAGCCACTAGAACCACCAGAACTTCCATATCCACGACCATAACCACCAAAACCACTATCAGAACCACCACCAGAACCAGCAACAGGCCAGATCCACCACTATAGCCACCAGAACCCCCACCACCTTAGCCAGTACTTCTTCAGCCGATTTCATTTCTCGAGTTCAGCGATTCCAAACTTCCATGGCTCTCCTAATAATGAAGGCAAAGGTCATTAAGTGATGTCGTTGGTAGCCGAATTTAATTGTCTTCCGTCGTAAACTCTTGCCCACAAAATAGAACGTTAACTAAGCGCCCTTGAGCTGATTTAAGCAAACCTAACCTTGTAAGCCCTGCCTATAACCATGATAACGCAAAGGGCCTACTTTAACTTGAATAGATGAATAACCGTGATAGTTTATGCCCTAGCTAGCCTGCTGGAGCATAAAGGAGTTTATTTAACTTTGTGTTCCGTTGAAGTGATCAAAATTGTTAATTTTCTAGAGTGTAGAAGGTGAGGGTAGGTGAGGTTAGGTTACCTTAGGTTAGGTTAGGTCTATGAGGAAGTGTTTCTCAAATTTTGCTTCTGGATATGAAAACTAAATTTTATGATTATTATTTTGATTATAATTATTTTTCTTATTAGTTTCTTCACAACAAACTCGGGTATTATTTCTTCATGGTGTTTTTAGATATTTTTCTTAATTCAAGAAGTATTGAATGTATAAACACACCTAGGCCTCTTAATTCAACACTTACCAACCGCCACTTTTGCGGGCGTTTGTGCCCAGGACACAAACCCACTTCGGGAATTGGCCCCCCAGGACATAAAACAACACAAATTCCCGAAGTGGCTTTATGTCCTGGTCCGAACATCAGCACAAGTGGCGGCTGGCGAGTGTTAGATTAAGAGCTAGATGCAGATTTACATTCATATGTTTTTAATCTTTTGAAAGGTTACATTTATCATTTCCTTTCGATTTTATATTTTACGTTGTTTATCTAATCATATTCGTACTCTTCTTTTGTCTTTTGATATTGTATTTAATTTCTATTATATTGTATTTGCCATTTAGTGCTATTTCCTCGTATATTCGCCTATTTATAGATTCATTTATTCATTTACTCATTAATTTTTGTTAACTTATTTTCTTATCGGTTTATTTATAAATCTATTTACTTGTTTACTTAACTTATGTATACAAATATTCATCTTTATTTACTTATTCACTTGTGCGCATTCATTTTTCTACTTATCTATTGTCTATATAATTTTTTTCATTATTTATTTATTTATCTACTTAACTTGATTTCTCCATTGTTTTCGTGTTCTCATTCCTTGTCTTTCTCGTCCCCCTCAGTGGCAAGTTCGACGGGCCCCATTCTGACTGTGGAGCCCCCCCACCAAGTCGTCTTCAGCAACTCCTCGGGTTCGGTGCTGGACTGCGTGGCCGCGGGGTCACCGCTCCCCTCCATCTACTGGCGGGTAGGCGAAGGGTCCTCGGCCCCTGTCAACGACGTTCCTGGGCTTCGAATGGTGAGTATTTTTTTTTAGCCAATATTTTTTTTTCCCGTAGTTTGTCTTATAGAATGAGTAAAGCCTATTGGTTTTTGTCAGTACAAGATATAAATGTGTATGTGTGTATATATATACAGTATATATATATATATATAAAAATATATATATATATATATATGTATATATATATATATATACAGTATATATATATATATAAAAATATATATATATATATATATGTATATATAGGCTTCTTCAGAGAAATAATGTAATGAAAGAAGCCTATTTGTGCTAAACTAGTCAGAAATAAACTTGGATTCTGATTTATGTCTTCCTCACCCACCTTCACCAACCTGTCACAATGCCTCAACAATATATATATATATATATATATATATATATATATATATATATATATATATATATGAGAGAGAATGTGGGTGGGGAAGGGCAAACGAAGATGTGTTAGGAATAGAGTTTATTGCCCTAACGTTGCGACCAACTTGGTCTTCTTCAGAGGACTACAGCATTACAGACGGATCACAATTCTTATATTCGTAGTGAGAGGGAACCCGCCAAGGTATGAGCGTCATGTTTTCCCTTTGGCTAACGATTTAATTATTAGGACACTTGCTGCTTTCGAGAGGCATTTAAAATCCGTCTCTGTCGTTGTTGTTCTTGTTGGCGGCGATATGTGCAGCTTCCACAGTTTTTCTCATTTTCTTCTCAAATCCCTCGTGTAGAATTTCTGCGTTGTTCCAATCAGGTAGATGTCCACATTTGTCCAGGTGACGAACCAGGGAGTTAGATGTTCTATGAGCCCTGAGATCGTTTTTGTGCTCATTCAAGCGTTTATTGAACCCTCGACCTGACTCACCGAAATAAGATGATGGACAACCGTTGCATGGAATACGGTAAATGACACTGAGATTATTACGCATATTATTATGTTTCTTAAATATTTTTCCTATTTTATTGGAAGATATTTTTGCTATATTTATTCCACCTTTTAACAAATAATCATCAATAGCTACGGTGTTTATAGAATTAGGGACAGAAATAAAATGAGACTTATCCTTTCCCGGGTGTTCTAATAGGTTTCTTTCTCAGAGCTTTTCGTATCTGCAGTGAAGAATTCCTAGAGGATGAACTTACTTACATCAAGAATACCTTTAGGAAGCTGAAATACCCCGGAGGTTTGATCACCAGGACAACGAGGAAAGCCAAGAAGAAGATCTACGATGGCTCAAACGTAGACCCCGGGAAAGGATAAGTCTCATTTTATTTCTGACCCTAATTCTATAAAGACCGTAGCTATTGATGATTATTTGTTAAAAGGTGGAATAAATATAGCAAAAATATCTTCC
>NC_134785.1:24671009-24676009 GCF_046742065.1 Oratosquilla oratoria
TTGTGTGTACTTGTGTTTGTGAAGGAGTGTGTTATACATGAGGAATTGTGTGAATGTGTAATGTGATTGTCCACAACTGTCTGTATGAGATTTTTGTGTCCCTGTGTGTACATTTGTGTACACGTATGTACGTGTGTGAATGGACGCGCGAGTGTTTGTATGTGTGTGTGTGTGTGTGTGTGTGTGTGTGTGTGTGTGTGTGTGTGTGTGTGTGTGTGTGTGTGTGTGTGTGTGTGTGTGTGATTCACCATGGTCTGTGGATCACGGGTTGGACTCGTGATCGACAGCTATTACCCTTCCGAAAGAGAGCTCAGGGGTCATATTTGACCAATCTATGGGTAATGCTGTGACCTTACACGCACACACGCACCCAACTCCCCGGACACGAGAGTTGAAGTTACGACTCGCAGCTCAGTGATACTGAAATTATTTCAGCCCTGGGCGGGATTCGAACCCGGACCACCGCAATGGCAGCTATGAACTCTATCAACTGAGCCATCAAGTCGTGTGTGTGTGTGTGTGTGTATGTGTGTGTGTGTGTGTGTGTGTGTGTGTGTGTGTGTGTGTGTGTGTGTGTGTGTGTGTGTGTGTGTGTGTGTGTGTGTGTGTGTGTGTGTGTGTGTGTGTGTGTGTGTGTGTGTGTGTGTGTGTGTGTGTGTGTGTGTGTGTGTGTACTCAATTTGTGTGTTCGTAGATGTATATCAAATTGTATGTTTAAGTGAAAATAGTAATCATAGTATTAATTTTCATGTTTTGTAGACATAAGCATATACATAACTTATGATTTGTGATTACATGTGTTCTTGTATATATGCTTCACGCATGTGTACCTAAGGCTAATCTTTGTTCTTGTCGAGGATTATGAGTATAATGAAACTCACCTACACAGTCCCACGAAGTGGGAAGTGAGAAACCCACTGGTAGGGCTAGCCCTATCTATTGCGCCATTTTTTTTTTTTTTTTTTTTTTTTTTAAGACCGATGTTCGGGTCACCTCCCCGTTTGGCCACGGCTGTCGGGGTACCAACGCAACAAGCACGTAGTGGGTACCGGGAATCGAACTCACGACCATCTGGTCATGAAGATAAAAATAATTATTTTGTTCATTATCAAAGACGCGGGTACACGAAGTAATATAACTTTAGATAAAAAATCTGATCTAGTTCAAGTTCTAGGAACTTTTCTTGAAATCTTACCCCCCCCCCAAAAAAAAAAAAAATTAAGTCAGGTATGAGTTGCTGGATGCTTCTTTTTATCGAGACAAAGCCTAGAAATTCAAACAAAACTTAATTCATGGTTCTGAGAAATTACATCAAGAAGTTTTATATAACAAGAACAGAAAATCATTAATCATAAGTATATAGATCTTGTTTCATAAGCTAAGTTATACACATCTAAACTCAAACTCCAAACTAAAAGGTTTTGTCGCTTCTACGTAATATTCAAGAGACTAGACAACAGATTTGACAAAAGAGGATATAAGACAGGATTGGGGGCTTCATATTGTAAAGATTTATGTTCTATAAGAGTTATGATCCTTTCTAACAAGATTAAATATCTCTCAATCCATATGAAGTGGCTTTTTTGAGGATTCTGATCCTTTAAGAGGAACACAACTCCATTAAGAAGAATCAAACCTCATTAAAAAGGATTCAACTCCATTAAAAATTATCTAATCCCATTTTTAGAATCAAGTCCTATTATAGCAATAGCAGAGGGAATCCGATAGACAGATTATTCATTGTTGATATTCCTGCTACTTAAAAACGAGATGTGTGTGTGTGTGTGTGTGTGTGTGTGTGTGTGTGTGTGTGTGTGTGTGTGTGTGTGTGTGTGTGTGTGTGTGTGTGTGTGTGTGTGTGTGTGTGTGTGTGTGTGTGTGTGTGTGTGTGTGTGTGTGTGTGTGTGTGTGTGTGTGTGTGTGTGTGTGTGTGTGTGTGTGTGTGTGTGTGTGTGTGTGTGTGTGTGTGTGTGTGTGTGTGAGAGAGAGAGAGAGAGAGAGAGAGAGAGAGAGAGAGAGAGAGAGAGAGAGAGAGAGAGAGAGAGGGATTCACTATGGTTTTGAATTCCGTGTTGGAGTCGTGATCGACAGCTATTACCCTCCCGGAGGAGAGCTCAGAGATCATATATGACCAATCTAAGGGTAATGCTGTGACCTTACACACACACGCACACGCAACTACCCCCCTACGAGTGTCGGAGTAACGACTTGCGAGGCAGCGATACTGAAATTATTTCATCCCTGGGTAGTATTCGAACTCGGACCGCCGTAGTGACGGCCGCGAACGTTACCACTGCGCCGCTACCACTGTGTGTGTGTATGTGCACGTGTGCGTGCGTGCGTGTGTATGTATGTATGTGTGTGTGTGTGTTTGTGTGTATGTGTGTGTGTGTGTGTGTGTGTGTGTGTGTGTGTGTGTGTGTGTGTGTGTGTGTGTGTGTGTGTGTGTGTGTGTGTGTGTGTGTGTGTGTGTGGTGTTTGTGTGTGTGGGTGTGGGCGTGCGTGTGTGTGTGTGTGTGCGCGCGCGTGTGTGTGTGTGTGTGTGCGCGCGCGCGTGTGTGTGTGTGTGTGTGTGTGTGTGTGTGTGTGTGTGTGTGTGTGTGTGTGTGTGTGTGTGTGTGTGTGTGTGTGTGTGTGTGTGTGTGTGTGTGTGTGTGTGTGTGCCTGCCTGTTTTTGTGGTGCTTATATGTATATGAATGAGTGTGTATATGATTTTCATTGTCATGAATCATGTGATAGACTTTTGATCGACCGATATAAACACACACACACACACACACACACACACACACACACACACACACACACACACACACACACACACACACACACACACACACACATGTGAAAGGTTTCATCCACACTTTGAAAACAATGTGTATATTGGAGCAAGTAAAAGGTTGCTTTGTTCTACGGATTTACACTAGTAAATCGCAGCTAGTTGTCTTGTACAGAATCAATCAAGATCTGCGCTAGAAAACAAGGCAGCTGACCACGAAGGCTGTGACGGTTGCCACTACATCAGTTTTTGTTTTTTTACAGTAATATTCACAATGTGACAGTAGTAGGCATCTAAATGGTTGAGTGGTACACTCAGTATTATATAAAAACATTTACAATTATAATACAGAGAAAGGATATATCATATTTCAATCATACATGGTGAAATATAAGATATAAGGATTATTCCTTCTGTGGACGTACGCTTCTCAACGGTCGTCTCTGGTCCGGACCAGGTGTCCTAAGAGATTGAGGTCAGGACAGGTTGGCCCAATTTCAGTTAATTGATCTCAGGTCGAGTTCTGGTTAGACCTGACGCGACGTCGTATGCTTGATATCTATCTTCTCGTAGTGTGACGTCCTGTGACGTGTAGGTGTGGCGTACTGTGACGTGTAATATATCTTCGTCCAACATAATGCACACACACAGACACACACACACACACACACACACACACACACACACACACACACACACACACACACACACACACACACACACACACACACACACACACACGCACGCACACACACACACACGTACACACGCAAACACACACACGCACACATACACACACGTACACAAACACACGCACACATACACACACATACACGGACACACACCTATCCACCTATCTATTTTTCCCTTGTTTAAGTGGGATAGTGACAGCTTAGAGTATCAGTACAATTTTTTCACACCTCAAGCGCAGCGCGAACTGAAGACCTCAAACATGGAAACCCGAAATACTAACCACTACACCAGCAAGGCGTGTATGTGTTTATCTATAGAGTATGTTCGTGAACTTCACCGAAAAAATATATATGAGTATCTCCTACATCGAAAACAAACCTACAATATTCTATAGTGAAATTTCAATTTTCTTATGTTTTGTGAAGAGTGTGGTAGCCCAAGTCAGTTTACTTTGCAGCCAACCGAACACCGATGCTCTGCCTATTCACAATCCTCAGGGGAAGGACGGAGCACCGTTGTTCGGTTGTTTGTAAAGTGTACTGGCTTCGGCTACCACACTCTTCACAAAATATAAGAATTTTGCATTTCATTGTAGAAATTTGTGAATTTGGTTTTCGATGGAAGATATTCTATTTTTTTTTTTAATTCACGAAGATAGGGTATACGACATCCTATGCATAGGAAAGAAATGCTCATTTTTTCCTACGTTCCAAAACCTTGGTTTACTTATCGTTCTAGTCACATATTGATCAAATGATCTGGAAACGAAAACAAATGAAAAATGATCGCAGAAAAATGGCTACGAATTCCTTTCTCGCATCACAGTATCGCACACAATGGAAATACGAATTATATTTATATTTATATACATTTTCGTTATCAAGTCGATTTTTCACTGATGTAATTATTAAAAAAAAAGATTTTTTTTCTCATATAATGATCTGATGATTAAATTAGACGAGATAATCGTTAAAAAACATTGAGTTCAAGAGAAATATTTATTTATCATATATTGTTATTCTCCCTCAGACTATCCATGCGTCGTTCTTGCAATCGATGACAAAGATGTTATGATCGATGATTGTAATTATATATATCATCAACATGAATGGTTGCTTGAGCCTGTTTGTTAAAGTGACCCCTCTTTTATTTTTCACGCTGTAGATCAACTAAATTAAATGTCAATATTAACCACAGTAAAAGCTACAGATAATATTGCTATTTCAAACTGACCAGTGGGTGGTATTGGTGTGGTATATTAAATGAAGAACAAATAACTAAATGAAAATTAGTACAAGTATAGTACGTACACAATCACACACACACACACACACACACACACACACACACACACACACACACACACACACACACACACACACACACACACACACACACACACAGATCTGTCATACGAGCTCTGATCTCTCTTCCGGGAGGGAAATGGCTGTCAATCACGAGTCCAACACGTGATCCAAAGACCAAGGTGAATCACACACACACACACACACACACACACACACACAC
>NC_134785.1:24693509-24696009 GCF_046742065.1 Oratosquilla oratoria
GAGAGAGAGAGAGAGAGAGAAAGGATACTTAGCCATGGGTGCCACTGATGACGTCATATGGAGGCCGAAGCTCCTCATTGGTCCTTAGCCCGCTTTGAGCTATTTTGGAGCCAGTTGATTGGGTGACTGAAGATTCCAGTGTTGATCGAATTCCAGTCCTGGTCCAGGGTTATGTCAATACTGGGGCTGAGGAAGAGTGGGGAATTGGCACGAAATGCCTGTACATCTATTATCTACAGATATATCACTCCGGGTTAAGGTACATTTTGATTCGTGTGATTATCGACCTACTACAGCCAATGGCGTTTGACGCGGATCCTACTACCTGGCATCATAATTGGGTAAGCATGACCTCGATGCAAAACGGACCCATTCAAAAACAAAGACTTAGTGGTCTATACAATCGTTTGACGATCATCGTCGAGCCATGAACGATCATCGTTGAACAATAACCGCACTGAGCAGAACGTACCTTCACCCTACGTTTCGGCTCTCCGCGTACCTTAGGCAAAGGTGAATTCCCTGTTGATAAATATCTCCTTTAACGTTCCATCGTCTCGCGCTGGAAATGTTATGTCTGGAGACAAGTGAAAAACATGTTTTTCTTGTCTGGAAACAATTTCCATAATGCATCATTATGTCTTCGAAAATGACTTCGAGTCTTGTCTAGGTCACTGTCTTCAAGAAAATAGAATTTCTTTGAGAATTGGAAGGTGGCAGCTTGAGTTGAACTTCAGATACTCGCCTCCCATCATCTTAATTGATTTATCAATCTATCAAAACAAACACCATTTATCAGTACGACGTTTTGAATGTTACATCTTTTCTCGTACTAAAATAAATAAAAATAATAAAGTAATAAAGTACTAAAATAATAAAGTAATAAAAGTAATAAAGGCTCCATCCTCACATGTTGTTTGTTTTGATAGACTTGTCGCCAACTGTCCGTTTCATATATTAATCTATTTCTTTATCTAACCATATATTTACCTATTCATGAGGAAGGTGGAAAAAAGAAGTCACAGGTCTAGTTCCCAGTTGCGAATTCATTCCTGACCGGTTTCGCTCTACGCTTCTTCAGGGTAAGAAGCGTAGAGAGAAACCGGTCAGGAATAAATTCGCAACTCGGAACGAGATCCGTGACGACTTCTTTCCACTTTCCTCAACTTACCACATTGTCTGAGCATCTATCTATTTTTTTTTTTTTTTTGCTAAAATTGAAACAAAAATATTATTCTCTTGCCATTTTTATTTACTTATCAATGCATTTGTTTATCTATACATCCATCTATTGGTTTTTGTTTGTTTGCTTGCTTGTTTATTTACATTTATTAATTTATTTGGTAATTATTTAATTTATTAATTTATCTATGTTTATCATTTATATTCTTACTCATTCATTTCTTCATCCATCCATTGATTAATTCGTTTATGCATTTATTCATATATCTGTATATTAATATATGCTTATTTATTCATGTATAGATAAGTAAAAGAAAATCAGGCTGGAAGTACATGTGTTTGCTCTTGCCAGCCATTTAAACAATCGCAGCGTTCCTGTTTTAAAAAAGAAAAGAATGATAACTCATGGAGCATAAAGAAATACTATAAAATGTGTGGGTGAAAAAACACAAGGAAATAAACAACAGTAAGACATCAAGAAAACCTTAAGGAACTGTGGATATAAAGGCTAAAGCTCCGCATCTACATCTACTTACTCTTCTTAGTGACAGTCTTCAATGTTATTAAGAGCGATTAGTTTAATCTCTTTTGGGTGAATAAAATCCTCTGGCGGCAGGCAGATCACATGCATAACTACTGAGGAGAACAGAAAGGACTGATCACACGCTTTCTCAAACCGGTAAGCCACGATCTTTGTTCTGATTAGGTCTGCCACGTGCCGACCATTCCCACAACCTATTCTCTACCCCAACCCCTTTAGCGCAGAGAACATGCGCACCATCGACTCTGAATACCCTTGCGTGTGCATTGTGGGAAACACGAGGAGGGTTGGAGGAGGAGGGGGACCTGGGGAGGGGGAGGGGGAGGGGGAGGGGGAGGGCGGGGGCTCCCAAGGGACGTAAAGGGTTGGGACTGCAGCCTCGTGAGGTTCCCATCAAGTTCCTTCCTGATCTTGCGAAGTCACGATCCGTTGCGCGCTTCGCCGTGAGGTCTCGGATTTTTTTTTTTTTTTTTTTCGGTTTCCTGAAGAGACTCGGGTTTCTTGGCGCCTCGGGGTCTTAGTTGGCTGGTTTAATAGAGTTGGTTGAGGTGTTGTGATAAGGATTTGTTAGGTAAGCCTGTAGATGGCGTGCATGCACACGCGCGGACGCATGTTTGCATGGATATGCATACACATGTACGCAGGTTTCTCTCTCTCTCTCTCTCTCTATCTATCTATCTATCTATCTATCTATCTATCTGTCTGTCTCTCTCTCTCTCTCTCTCTCTCTCTCTCTCTCTCTCTCTCTCTCTCTCTCTCTCTCTCTCTCTCTCTCTC
>NC_134785.1:24706009-24708509 GCF_046742065.1 Oratosquilla oratoria
AATTAGTGTTCAAATTATCAGTTGAATATAGTGAACTGAGAAAAGAAAAAAAAACGAGATAGAGAGAGATAGATGTATGGATAGATAGATAGATAGATAGAGAGAGAGAGAGAGAGACAGACAGACAGACAGACAGACAGACAGACAGACAGACAGACAGAGAGAGAGAGAGAGAGAGAGAGAGAGAGAGAGAGAGAGAGAGAGAGAGAGAGAGAGAGAGAGAGAGAGAGAGAGAGAGAGAGAGAGAGAGAGAGGAGATCATATTTCTTGGTGATGATAGGCAGAGGAAGGGGGTGGGGGCTCTGCATGGAAAAGCCTATCTTCTCTTCCAGATCTTCTGAAGGGTGGTTGAGAGTGTTGCAGGAAGCTTGGAGGAGGAGAAAGAAGAGCAAGAGGATGAGGAAGAGGAGTAGGAAGAAGAGGAGGAGGAGGAGGAGGAAGAGAAGGAAGAGGATGAGAAGGAGGAGAAAGAGAAGGAAGAGGAGAAGGAAGATATGCAGCAGGAGGAAGAGGAGAAGAATGAAGAGAAAGAAGAGGAGAAGGAGGAAGAGGAGGAGGAGGAAAAGGAAGAGGAGGAGGAAGAGGTGGTAGTGGTGGGGATGGTGGTGCTGGAGATGGTAGTGGTGGTGGTTGTGGTGGTGGTAGGGGAGAATGTGGTTGTGGTGGTGGCTTTTCCGGTTGTGGTGGTGGTTGTGGTGAAATCTGTGTTTTGAGAGTAGAATGAGAGACTCAGAAATAAAGAGGAACCGCGAAGTGTTCCGAAACCTCTCCCGTTTATATGTTTATTTATTTATTTATTCATTTATATATATTTTTTTTTATTTATTTGTTTATTTATTTATTTGTTTATTTTACTTATCTATTTATTATTTATTCATTTATTTATTTGTTTATATATTATTCATTTATTCATTCATTCATTCATTCATTCATTCATTCATTTATTTATCTATTTATTTATCTATTTTGTTATATTTCATTTTTTATGATTTTTATTTTTTATTTTTTTTAGGTTTGCGAGATTATGGCCGCCTAGACCTTAACCCTGCGGCCCTCCGTACCAGTTCACATATGAAATTTACTTGAGTCAGTTTACATGAAAAAGCGAACTTTCAGCTCGAAGTACGAAGAGACCCTAACATAACATAACATAACATAACATAAATGAATAAAATAGACTAGCGATGTTAAGGATTGAAATAGATGTTCCATACAGTACGGAAGGAATATAAAAAGGTATATAAACAGTGTTGGAAAACAAGCCTTGCGCCCCTATGTTTGTGTACGCGTGAAGGATACTTTCGAAATATTTCGTCCAAGTAGGCATATTATCATGACCAATGCATTTCAAGGAAAATACACAGGGCATAATCCGGAGAGATTCCGGCATAAAACGGGCGTAAACGCGCAAGTCTCGTCTGCCAGAACCCGAAGAAATCCGACTGAATCCGAGGCCCCGTCGCCGCACTGACTCTCCGATCCTTTAATCCCGCCTCTGCGTAATTGTCTCGTCCCAACTGGAAACCCGGAGGACATCTTGTCCTCGCTGGAAGGCAGGCAGGGCCAGGGAGCAGATGGAGTGGGTGGGTGGACTAGAGTTATGAGAATGCTAGCAGGATGAGGAAGAGGAAGAGGAGGTAGTGGAGGAGGAGGAAGAGGAGGAGGAGGAGGAGGAGGAGGGGATGCAGGATGAAAGAGGAGGTAGGGGAGGAGGTGGAGAAGGGGGACGGGTGGAGGGGGAGGAGGAAAAAGGAGAAGGGAGGAGGAGAAGGAGGAGGAGTAGGAGGAGGTGCAGGATGAAAGAGGAGGTAGGGAAGGAGGTGGATATGGAGGAGTGGGGAGAGGAAAGAGGAGAAGGAAAATGAAGTAGATGGAGGAGGTGGAGGAGGAGGAGGAGGAGGAAAGAGGAGGAGGAGGAGGAAGAGTAAAGAGGAGGAGGAGGAGGAAGAGTAAAGAGGAGAAGGTGGAGGAGGAGGATGAACATTGAGGAGGAGGAGAAAGAGGAGAAAGAGGAAGAGAAGTTGTACCATGTGTAGGACTCGGAGCGCAAAAAAGGAGGAAGAAGAGAAGAGGAGGAGGAGAGGAAAAAAAGAGGAGGGAGAGGAAAAGCACCACGGGAATAAGCAGAAACAAGAGAAGCGGATGAAGAAGAGGACGAGAAAGAGGAAAAAGAAAGAGAAACAAGAGAAAGAGAAGGAGAAGAAGGAGTAAGAAGACCAGAAGGAGAAGAGAAAAGAAGGAAGTAGAAGAGAGATTGATGGATTGATGAGGAGGATGGATGGAGAGGATAGGATAAGAAGGTTTGTGAAGAAGAGGAGTAGGGAGGTTAGAAGGAGGAGGAAGACGAGGAGGAGGAAGAGAGGTTGATGGGTTTATGTAAGGAGTAGGCCTGGAGGAGAGCGGGTGATGAGGTCAGGGTAAGAAGGTTTGTGAAGAGGAGGAAGAATAGGAAAGTTAGGAGGAGGAAGAGGAGGAGGAAGACGAGGATGAGGATGAGAGG
>NC_134785.1:24713509-24716009 GCF_046742065.1 Oratosquilla oratoria
TGTGTGTGTGTGTGTGTAATTCACCTTGGTCTTGGATCATGTGTTGACTCGTGATCGACAGCTACTACCCTCCCGGATGAGAGCTCAGAGCTCATATATGACCGATCTATGGGTAATGTTGTGACCCTACACGCACACAGACGCCCGACTCCCCGCCCACGAGAGTTGGAGTAACGACCCGTAGCGCAATGATACTGAAATTATCTCAGTCCTGGATGGAATTCGAACTCGGACTGCTGTAGCAGCGATTGTGAACGCTACCACTGCGCAGTCGAGTCGTGTGTGTGTGTGTGTGTGTGTGTGTGTGTGTGTGTGTGTGTGTGTGTGTGTGTGTGTGTGTGTGTGTGTGTGTGTGTGTGTGTGTGTGTGTGTGTGTGTGTGTGTGTGTGTGTGTGTGTGTGTGTGTGTGTGTGTGTGTGTGTGTGTGTGTGTGTGTGTGTGTGTGTGCGTGTGTGTGTGTGTGTGTGTGTGTGTGTTGTGTGTGTGTGTGTGTGTGTGTGTGTGTGTGTGTGCGTGCGTGTGTGTGTGCGTGTGTGTGTGTGTGTGTGTGTGTGTGTGTGTGTGTGTGTGTGTGTGTGTGTGTGTGTGTGTGTGTGTGTGCGTGCGTGCGCGCGTGTGTGTGTGTGTGTGTGTGTGTGTGTGTGTGTGTGTGTGTGTGTGTGTGTGTGTGTGTGCGTGCGTGCGTGCGTGTGTGTGTTTGGGTGAATGTGCGTTTGTGTACGCGTGTGAGCGTATTGTATCTTTGCATATTACAATGAATATTAATATATTTCATTGCTGAAATATGTATGTCCTCTTCCAGTGACGCTAAAGAAAAAAATGAAATTATGGAAATAATTCATAATGATATAAATCGGATGTCAAAAAAATATATATTCATTGAAATGAAACGTTAAATTCTAAGCAAATACAATCTAGATGTTGCCTAAAAGTTTTTATTTTTATTTTTGTTATATTGTTCTAGCGATTTGTTCTCGTGTCTTTTTTTTCCGTTTTATGATAATTCCCTCTCATGTTATGCCGTTCTTGTTCTTATTATGCTTTGTTCTTCTTATGCTTTGTTCTCCGCATGGCTTGTTCTTGTGTTCTTGTGTTCTTGTGTCTCTATGCATCCCAGCATATGCACGTGTATCCAATACTGGCTGGTTCTTGTCCAATCTGCATTTGCATACATTGTACATAACTCACCTTCATCCCTCACCCTCATCCCTCACCCTCATCATTCACCCTCACCCTCACCCTCACCCGACGCTTCAGCGTCTTCACCCTCATCCTCATCCTCATTCTCATTTTCATCTTCATCCTTATCCTCATCCCTCATCTTCATCCTCATCCTCATCTTCATCCTCATCCTCTCCCTCATCTCTCATCCCTCACCGCAATCCTCATCATCGTAATCGTATTCTTCATCGTCATCTTCATCCACATCCTAATCTCTCATCCCTCACCCTAATCCTCATCCTCCTCCTCATCGTCATTCTCATCCTCATCTTCATCCTCATCCTCATATTCATCCCCCACCCTCATCCCTCACCCTCATCACTCACCCTCACCCGACGCTTCAGCGTCTTCACCCTCATCCTCATCTTCATCCTCATCCTCAACCTCACCTTCATCCTCATCCTCATCCTCATCTCTCATCCCTCATCTCCCACCCTAATCCTCACTGTAATCGTCATCCTCATCCTCATCTTCATCCTCATCCTAATCTCTCATCCCTCACCCTAATCCTCATCCTCATCTTCATCCTCATCATCCTCATCCTCATCTTCATCCTCATCCTCATCCTCAACTTCATCCCCCACCCTCATCCCTCATCCTCATCCCTCACCCTCATCACTCACCCTCACCCGACGCTTCAGTGCCTTCACCCTCATCCCTCACCATAATTCTCATCCTCATCCTCATCCTCATCCTCATCCCTCATCCCTCATCCCTCATCCCTCATCCCACACCCTCACCCTCACCCTCACCCAACGCTTCAACGGCTTTATCCTCATCCTCACCCTCATCCTCATCCTCATCCTCATCCTCATCCTCATCCTCATCCTCATCCTCTTCCTCTTCCTCTTCCTCTTCCTCTTCCTCTTCCTCTTCCTCTTCCTCATCTTCATCCTCATCCTCATCCTCATCCCTCACATTCATCACTTACCATCAACACTTTCTCTCAACCGATGCTTCAACGTCTTCTCCCTCATCCTCACCCTCACCCTCATCCTCATCCTAATCCTCATCCTCATCTTCATCCTCATCCTCATCCTCATCCTCATCCTCATCCTCATCCTCATCCTCATCTCTCATCCCTCACCCTTATCATTCACCCTCACCCGACGCTTCAGCCTCTTCACCCTCACCCTCATCCTCATCCCTCATCCCTCATCCCTCATCCCTCATCCCTCACCCTCATCCTCATCGTCATCGTCATCCTCATCTTCATCCTCACACTCATCCTCATCCCTCACCCTCATCACTTACCCTCACCCAACGCTTCAGCTTCTTC
>NC_134785.1:24731009-24733509 GCF_046742065.1 Oratosquilla oratoria
TTAGGGCAAAATTATTAAAGTTATAGGACTTAGATACTTTAAAATGCTTCTCCTGAAAAATCACGAAATTTGAATTACGACAGTCTTGCAATGATGCAGCGATTTGACTAACTAGAATATAAATTCGCCCACAGAAATCTAGACTTATATAAGTATATTTCAACAGTAAATCTAACATTCGTATAATCTTACAATCATTCAGCTGTACTCTATATGACAGGAAAGATATTTGGAGTTTGAACAATAAGATATTATAACCGAGGTCGTTTTTACTCAAACAAACTCTTAAGTGTCGACGCTGATGAAGTCCGCAAAAGCCTAGTATGATAACCCTTTAAGTCTGACGAGACCAAAGAATCCATAAACTAGGAATTTATAAAAAAATAAAAAAAATTATACATACTCCTTGACGAGATTTTCCATGTAAAGATATTTTATAGAAGAGATATAACATATTTCAATATCGAAAAGGGATAGTTGTAAAAGGTTTTTTTTTCTTTCTTTTTTGTATTACGAGAAACAACCTCTGGTCGTTCCATGCGTTTAATCTTCAGATGATTATAGGAATTTTTTATATACTGTACATTACATATACATATATATATATATATATATATATATATATATATATATATATATGTATATATATGCATGTACATGTATATGTATATATATATATATATATATATAATATATATATATATATATATATATATATATATATATATACTGTACATTATACATATTATATATATATATATACATATATATACATATATATATATATATATATAATATATATTATATATATATTATATATATATATATATATATATATATATATATATATATATATGAGTGGCAGGGTGGTGAAATAAACACTGAGAATCGTTGAAGTTTTATTAACTGACGTTTCGCTCTTAACAGAGCTTCTTTAGAGTGTACAAACATGGTCGGGAAATCACAGATTTTATACCTTACATCATTCCGCGTTCCTTCCTTAACCCACCCCCTCCCTCCCTCTCGTACCCTTCAACTCCTGTAGGATCATCCAGCCGGACGTTTTGGACAGCTTAATAAAACCATCACGATGGTTACGGCAGGGCTGGGATGCTATAAAAGCTGCCTCTACTATTTTTCGTTTTTTCTTGTCTAACCCTTGTTTTAATATTTCCACTCCGTCCCAGTTAGGTAAATGTCCGTATTTCTCCGCATGAACCACCAGGGCGTTTGATGTTCGGTGGGCCCTCAGGTCGCTCTTGTACTCATATGTCCGCTTGTGTATGCCTCTTCCTGTCTCCCCAAAGTAGTTTAAGTCAAAGCCACCACATGGGATTCTGTAAACCATGCTGTTGTTATTATGTTCTTTTCTACCCTTACCTCTCACTACTTCACCTATCTTCGTACTGGATGTACTGGCGATCTTCAGCCCTGCTCTGCGGAGTAAATGTCCTACCTCTTCTGTGTACTTGGAGTTGGGAACTACAATGAAGCCACCTTCCTTAGTCTCCTTTATCTCATTCTTTCTCTTTTTCATTATTTTAAGCACTATTTTCTTCAAACTATGGAGTAACCCTTCTGGATATTTAAGTCCTGAGAACACTTTGAAAATGTATTTGACCTCTCTGTCAATATGTTCTTCACTGCATACCCGGAACGCTCTGAGAAAAAATCCAATTATTACTCCTCTCTTTATCCTTTCACTATGTGCCGAAAAGTAGTGAATGAGGTCATTTTTGTTTGTAGCTTTTCTGTGAACCGAGAAACCCACCGTGCCGTTATCCTTCCTCTAAATTACTACATCCAAGAAAGGTAACTTTTGATCATACGTGGCTGTATCGTTGAGTAAATCCATCATTTTGATGTTGTAGTCTGTCCTGTTTAAGATGACAACTCCTCCTCCTTTATCTGCACTCGTGATAACTAAGTCTTCGTCACTTCCTAAAATTTCCAAAGCTATCTTGAAGTGCCTAGGGATGCTACATCGATTAAGATTTGCTAAAGCATGGAAACACGTTAACAATTCCTGTTTAAAACCTTTCTCTACATCACTGTCATCCCATCTATAGTTTTTATTTATAAAATCAGAATAACTTTTGTTACTCACACCGGTATCGAACTAAAGACCGAGCGAAAGGGCTTGTTTTTCAATGTCAGATATTTGTCGGTCTGAAAGATTCACTATGAGATCAGCATTGCCCACTTCATTCCAATCACTTTGTTCACAGAGTATCTCCACTTTATTTTTCAGTCTCTCACTTTGCACTGATTTCTCGGTATCAAGTTTGCGTGGAAAGGAATGACGGTAAACGTAACTGGCTGGTGCTGTCTCGTAGATTTTCAACTTCGTTATTCAGGTCCTCACAGGCTTCGGATAGAAACATTTCTGCACTGTTACTAAAAGGAACTTCTTCCTTCCTGAGCTGTTCTGGCGCTTCCCTAGGTAAAACTTTCTCATCTATGCAGTCTTGTAGGAAACGCCTGCGAAGTATACAGCTGT
>NC_134785.1:24741009-24743509 GCF_046742065.1 Oratosquilla oratoria
AATCTATTCTAGAGAACGGGGATTTCTTCGTGTAGGTAATGAATGAGGGGAGAAGAATATGAAGGTGACGACCCTACGCCAGGAGGATCTGAGTGGCTGTAGCTCACTTTGAGGATTACTGGGACAGGTAACAGCTACTACTGGGATTCGGGGAGGAGTGCGGGATTCGAATCCGCAACGACACGAATGGGGAGACAGAAAAAAAGAAACTTGAAGAGAGGTATGGAGGGAAGGGGAGAGTTTTGTGTATTATTTCTTAAAATCTTTTCCTTTGGAATAGAGAGTCGATGTCCTGTTGAATGAAATCACCTAGCGATAGTCAGAATAAATATTCAATACTTGAGTACAAGTGAGAAATAAGTATAAACTGCATTTGCATGTATATATTGTATATATACAGTATATATATATATATATATATATATATATGTATATATACACTATATATGTATACATATATATATATATATATATACACTATATATATATATATATATATATATATACTATATATATATATATATATATATATATATATATATACACTATATATATATATATATATATATATATATACATATATATATACTATATATATATATATATATATATATATATATATATATACACAATTACACACACATTTGGGGGCCGCTGACATCCGCTATGAAGCTGCGAGTTTCTACTCGGTAAACCCCAAAGCAACAGTTACCATTACTCTTTTAAGGTTTACATGTTTTAACCTGGTTAGAGAAGTTTAAGTGTAGATACTCCAGTAAATATTTTTCCTTCTTCCTGTCACACAGAATCAGTCTCTATAACCGCTGATTGTCTAACTGGATTTGTAGACTCTGAAGACTCGTTAGCGCAATCTTATTAGGTTATGTAGGGAGGTCTCCTTTGCCCTCCCCATCCTCGGACCCCTTAATCAACCTCAATCCTCCTCCCCGCTCCCCCTTTCCCCTCCAATTTTAAATCTCCACCTCACCCATTTCCCCCTTCCCCCCTCGACTCATTCTTCCCTTCACCCTCCCCCCCCTTCCCTCTCCGGCAACGATCCTTCACGAGTCTCGTTTCTGGCGTAGAAATCTTATTCCATGATGTCTTTTTGTTCTCATTATCCTTTGTTCTCTTGTTCTCCTTCACTCACCTTCCTTCCTCTCACTTTCTTTTCCCTCTTTCGCCCTCTCTCTATTCCTCTTATTTCTACCTTCCTCTTCTTTACTGTCCTCTCTCTATCTCACTCTTTTTTCTTCCTCCCTCTATTTCTCTACTTACTTCTAATTCGTCCGTCTCTACCCTCTCTCTCTCTCTCTCTCTCTCTCTCTCTCTCTCTCTCTCTCTCTCTCTCTCTCTCTCTCTCTCTCTCTCTCTCTCTCTCTCTCTCTCTCTCTCTCTCTCTCTCTCTCTCTCTCTCTCTCTCTCTCTCTCTCTCTCTCTCTCTCTCTCTCTCTCTCTCTCTCTCTCTCTCTCGTCCGTCTCTCTCTCTCGTCCGTCTCTCTCTCTCGTCCGTCTCTCTCTCTCGTCCGTCTCTCTTCTCTCTCTCCCTATCCCTCTCTCCCTCTCTCTCTCTCTCTCTCTCTCTCTCTCTCTCTCTCTCTCTCTCTCTCTCTCTCTCTCTCTCTCTCTCTCTCTCTCTCTCTCTCTCTCTCTTTCGTTAAACGAACAGAACCTACTTATTGTTCTCATCATGGTGTTTGCTTTACGTGTTCAGCTCCCTAACAAGTTGAAAGAAAAAATATTCAATAAAAAGAAAAGGATATTATCCTCTCCCCTGTTTGGGATTAATACACGCATAACCTCTAATAAGTGTAATGAGCTATCGACTCTGGTCGTTAGTGAACAAGTGTCAAGTTGTCGGCGGAAACTAAACGTATTTATATAGGTTCTCCCTGCTCAGTCTCTGTCTCACTCTCACTCCCTCCCTCTCGCTCTCCCTATCTCTCTCTCTCTCTCGCTCTCCCTCACTCTCTCACTCACTCTTCCTATCTCGTTTTCTCTCTCTCACTCACTCTGCCTATCTCGTTTTCTCTCTCTCACTCACTCTTCCTATCTCGTTCTCTCTCTCTCTCTCTCTAAATATATATATATATATATATATATATATTTATATATATATATATATATATATATATATATATATATATATATCCCTCTAACTCTACCTCTGTCTCCCTCTCCCCCTCTCTCTTCCTCTCTCCCCCTCTCCCCCTCTCTCTTCCTCTCTCTTTCTCTCTCACTCCCCCTCTCTCTTTTCTCTCACTCTCTCTCTCTCCGTCTCTATCTGTCTATCTATATATCTATCTCTATTTCTCTTTATCTATCTATCTATCTATCTATCTATCTCTATCTATCTATCATTTTATCTATGTATCACTATCTATATCTCTATTTTCCCTCTCTCCTCGTCTTTTCACATTCTTCTCCTCTCCCATTCTCCTCTAATCTCTATTTCTTCTCTTCGTTCCTCCTCTCTTCTTTCCTTGTCCTTTACTTCTCT
>NC_134785.1:24763509-24766009 GCF_046742065.1 Oratosquilla oratoria
TGTGTCGCCTGTGTCGCCTGTATCGTCTATGTCGCCTGTGTCGCCTGTGTCGCCTGTGTCACCTGTGTCACCTGTGTCACCTGTGTCGCCTGCGTCTCAGTTTGCGTTCAGGGTGCACAGAAACTCTGCAGTACATACGTAGTCTCACCGACGCGGCTCACAAACTTTTCGAAATCTCTCAAACTCTTCTGGGCTTACATGGATTTGCCTTTTGCTACGTAAACTTTCCGCCCCACAAAGTCTTCTTCTTCGTCGAACCTGAGATTCTTCTGTCGATACACAGAAACCCACAACTTTGGAAAATCTCACGAGATTGGATAATGTCTCCACACTCAACGTGAGGCATCACCAACAGGATATCGTGAGAAATGTCGTGTGTGTGTGTGTGTGTGTGTGTGTGTGTGTGTGTGTGTGTGTGTGTGTGTGTGTGTGTGTGTGTGTGTGTGTGTGTGTGTGTGTGTGTGTGTGTGTGTGTGTGTGTGTGTGTGTGTGTGTGTGTGTGTGTGTGTGTGTGTGTGTGTGTGTGTGTGTGTGTGTGTGTGTGTGTGTGTGTGTGTGTGTGGTGAAAGTTGGCACTGGGTTGAAGGCTTAATGATTTTTCACAAAATCTTTACGAATGTAATACATACATTAGATAGTTACAGAAATTTCACTTTTTTTAACGCTACAGACAATATTCCTGTAGCTGATTGCTCCCATTTCCTTGTTGTTTTTTTGTTGTTTTTTTAGTTTAACCACTTAGAGCAATATTGAAGAACAAATTGAAATTGTCGTGAACAGAATATCTTGTTATACAATCACATTGTAATCTGATATGAAACAAATAAAAGTTTCAGATAGCAGAGCACGCATAATACTAGTCCAAAGAATTTTTTAAATAGTTATATATTTTTTTTTATTCTTTAGAATGATGTTTGGAATTTTACTTTATCATATTTGACCTGTTCTTTCTTTTTATTACAAAAATTTAAGACTAGTACAAATATAGTTCCATATTGGCAACTCCATTCAGGTTTACATAAGTGATACATAAAAAAGATTGGGGCATATATATATATATATATATATATATATATATATATATATATATATATATATATATACATATATATATATATATATACATATATATATATATATTTATGTTTGTATATACATATGTACACACACACACACACACACACACACAAACACACATACACACACACATATATATGTATATATATATATATATATATATATATATATATATATAACAAGGTACATAGGGCATACCACATCACTATACATCAGAGTGTATAAAGATACAGAGAGAAGAACTGACTCTGAGTTCCCTAAAGAGACCACTATATTATTACTTAATACGACATGTCATGCTGAATATGGAGTTAATTCTTCCCAACGCAAATAGCTATGGGGTTGAAAGCACAGCCCTTGCATGTAGAATGTGTGGTTTAAAAAAAAGTAAAAATACATATTTGAGCGTTGTTTCCCGACCCTGGGCAATGCCCCACTATCATCCACTCGTGGTACAGAAAGCGGATCATCAAAGCACAAAAGATCTTCGAAGTAGTTCATACAAGAACATAAGGAGGAGACTGTAATAGACCATAAGGCCTACGCTAGGCAGTTCCGTCCCCCTTACCACCAGTTCTCCTCATTCATGAAGCTATCTAACCTCCTCTCTGAACAATCAGTTGTTTCAGCGCTCATTACATGGTTATGAAGTCTATTTATTCCATTCGCTAACCACTCTCTTGGAAAACCTGTTCTTCCGTATTTCCTATTTAAATATAAATGTCTCCAAGTTAGTTCAATTACTGCGAGTCCTGACCCGCTGTCTTTATATGGTGACCTTGTCTGTACCACTCTTGTTAAAGTCTCCTTCGTTACTGTTTGTGTTGAGACCAAAGGTAAATACAGTAGGATGAAGGCTCGTTTTGTGAATATAATTTTGTCACCCTGTACGTTTTTTTTTTTTTTTTTTTTTTTTTTTTTTTTAAATAAAAGTTACCACTTGAACTCGGAGAGCTTTTGGGGAGAGAAAAAAATGGTAAAAATCTATGAATATTTGAGTATTCACATATTCTAACGGGTTTTGTGTATGGCAGAAAAAGGTCAGAATCCTCAAGAAAAAAATAAAATTAAATTAAAAACGGGGAGAGGCAAAGCTTTGCTAGGATGACATGCGTTCTTCTTCAACTGAACAAAATCGCCTGAAGTCTCTAATTGAATATTCTGTAACCTCATCAATACGGTGACGCTCCGGATGCTGAATATTTCAGCATTCTGCCACTGATAACCAGCGCTTCTTTCCTTGAAATCAAATCAAGCAGGAACAGGAGAGATTTAGTTGGCATTATTGCTCAGATTAATTTTTTTAATTGATTGTTCATTTATCTATCTATTTATCTTAATATTTTATTTATTCATTGTTTATTCATGTGTTTATTAAAGTATTTATTTACTTTATATATTTGCTTATATCTATTTATTTACT
>NC_134785.1:24788509-24793509 GCF_046742065.1 Oratosquilla oratoria
GGTAAGGATCGGAACAAATTCCTTTCACGATTTTTGACATTGTAACTATGAGAGAAATTTGCTAGTCAAAGTGACATCAATCCGATAATTCTTATGACAGTCGCATGCAGGATTCGAACCCACTGCTTTCGGCCACCCGTAAGATCACCTTCGCAGAGCTTTAACCCACTTGGAATAGAAAAAAACGTCGAAGACAAAAGTAAAGTTTAAGACAAAAAGGGTAAGACAGAGAGATTAGATACTAAAGATAAAAATGACGAGTTTTTATGGAAAATGAAAGAGTCTAATCACCTGAATGAAAATGTAAGGCGAGAGCCACACCAACGATACATTGAATAAATTCCAACTCATTTGGATATAATAGGCCTCCCCTTCCCTCTCAACTTTCCTATCCTCTCTCCATCCCTCTTTTCTCTTCTCTCCTTCCCTCTCTCTTCTCCCCTCCCCTCCCCTCGCTAGTCTCCTCTCCTCCCCTCTCTACTCTCCTCCCCTTTCTCCTCTCCCCTCCCCTCACTAATCTCCTTCCCCACCCTCTACTACCCTCCCCTCTCTCCTCTCCTCCCTCTCCTCCTCTCCTCTCTCTACTCTCCTCCCTTCTCTTCTCTCCTCCCCTCCCCTTTCCCCTCCCCTTCTTTTCCCTCTATCCTCCATTGTCTCCTCCCATCTCCTCCCCTCTCTTCTTTGCCCCTCTTTCCTTGCCTCCCCTCTCTCCTCTCCTCCTTTCCCCTCCCCTCCCTTCCTCTCCCCACCCTTCCCCTCCCCTCCCCTTCCCCTACTTCTCCATCCTCTCTCCTTTCCCCTTTCCTCTCCCCCTCCTCTCCTCCTATCTCTACTCTCCTCTTCTCTTTACCCTCCTACTCTCTCTTCTCTCCTCTCTCTTTCACCATTGGCCCCCTCCAATTACCAAGGAGGGGGAGAAATTGTAACAAACTACAGGGCAATGGCAGACATCCTAAATGACTATTTTGCGTCTGTGTTTATTATAGAGCACAGTAGAAACGAACATCCAGTCCCACTGCGACAGACAGCAGCCACACGCCTGTTTAGCATGAACACTGCATAACATAATGTGATGCGTGTTATAGATAAACTTAAAATATGTAAATCCCCTGGACTACATAAGATTTACCCAAAAACACTTAAAGAATTTAAGGAAGAATTTTAGAGGCCCCTCAGGGTTATTTCTTAACTTATTTTTACAATCTGGAAGAGTAGTATATGAATAGAAGTTGGGAAATATTGCGCTCTTATTTAAAAAGGGTGACAAATCCAATCCAGATTATATCGGCCAATTAGCCTTGCATCAGTTGTGTGGAAGCTAATGGGGTAAATCCAGAGAGACAAAAGTATGAGATTCTTGAAAAAAAACCCGGTATAATTAGAAATTCAGAAAATGGTTTCCATAATAAGCATTCTTGTCTGACAAACATTCTCGACTTCTAGTATGATATTTATGGAATTTATAAAGAAGAGCAGTTAACGTTCTATATCTTGATAAAGCCCCACATAAGAAGTTATTAAGCAAACTAGAAGCCCATGGCATAGTATGCTATATCCACCGATGGATTACTAAATGGATGTCCGATCGTGAGCAACGTGTTTTGAATGAAAAATGTTCCGACCAGCGTTGTGTACCAAGTGGAGTGCCTCAGGGCTCATTGGTAGGTCCTGTACTCTTTCTGATATATATTAATGACTTGGATGAGAATGTAAAGTGTAATTTATCTAAATTTGTAGATGATACCAAAATTGCAAATAAGATGATATCCCAAACACAACAACATAATTTACAAAGTAATTTGAACGCTTTATGCAGATGGGCGATTTTTTTTTTTTTTTTTTTTTTTTTAATATATATAGAGAAATTTAAAGTACCTCATATTGCTGATGGTAACGTCCAGGCTAACTACGTTATGAACAGTATACAACTGGGAAATGTAGAACAAGAGAGACCTTGGTGCTGTGATCTCAAATGATCTCAAACCAAATAAATGCTCGGAAGTCATTAGAACTACAAATAAATGAATTGGATAAATAGGCAGAGCTTATGAGTTTGGAATTTAAGAAATCATTCTTAATATTTACAATGCCCTAGTCAGACCTAACGTAGAATACTGTGTACAGTATTGGTCTACATATTACAAGAAGAACAAAGAAAAGTTAGAAAGAGCGCAGGGTAGAATAAAACAGTTCATTCTTAGGCTGCGGAACAAGCCGTACGAAAAGCTCTTAAGTGAATAAGAGATCAAATTTAGGTCTTCAGAATTGCCAAAGAAATTGAAAACACGGATGTGGAAAACTTTTTTGAAATTGACACCTCCAATACAACTAGGAGTAATGGATGCAAGATTGTAGGATAACTATTTCAAACGGACGTGGCAAATTACTCATTCTTCAATCTCGTTGTTTATATGTGTAATGGTCTATCATCCAACGTGGTCGTTTCACTGTATAGGTATTCAAAAAACGTCTCGACATTTACTTAGCTACAAATCCCCGACTATAATTATTTGCTTTCAAATAGATTAAGTAGGAAATTGAATGAATAGATAAGTAAATTAATAAATGAATAAAGATAAAGAATACATAACATAATATAATAGTAATGATAAATAGTAATGATGATGATGATGATAAAAATATTAATGATAATATTAACGATAGGTTATGTACCAAAATAGCCATGTAAGAACTAATAGGTCTGTTGCTGTTCGTTTCTTCATACAACTCCTCTCCTCTTCTCTTTCTCCTCTTCTTCCCATTCTCATACTCTGTCTTCAACTATATAGAATCGTATCAAAAATCGAGAACAAGCATTTCAATTGAACTAGGTGAGAGCTGGAAGCGAAAGATCTGAGACGAGGGAGGACCCATGAAGAGGTTTCCGAGGTTCTTGGCTCTTCGAAGAAAACGCCTTCGAGTTCTTCTGACACGCGACCTCGAAGAAGAACGTTCCTCAGTTCGAGAGTCGCGACAGAGTCTCACGCTCGCCACTTCGACCTCGTCACTCTTCCAGATCTGTAGACTCTCTTCCTCTCCTTCCTCTCTTCCTCCTCTCTTTCTCTTTCCTCACCTCCGTCGTTGGCTTAGTGGAACCCCATATATTATTCTTTCGGTTCCCCTACCAGACTGTAATTTTTTTTTTTTTCTTTCTTTGGTCTCCTCCTCTCCCTCTGCCTCTTCTTACTCATCCTCCTTCTCCTTTTCCTCCTCCTCTACCTCCTCCTTCGTACTACTTCTCTTTATCCTCCTACTCCTTCTACTTCTCTTAGTCCTTCACCTCCTTTTGCTTCACCTGATCATTTTCGTTTCTCTCTTCCTTTGGTTGCATACATTTTTGGATTTTTGGTATATATTTTTTCAGTTTCTCCTTTCGTAAAATTTGTTTATCGTTTTTCCACTGAGTCTGTTCAAGCTCGCTTTATTCTCTCACTCTCTTTTCTCTCACCTGTTGTCCTCCTCTGCTTTTCCTTGTTTCTCCGTATGAATATATATATATATACATATATATATATATATATACACATATATATATATATACTATATATATGTATGCATATATATATGTATATATATACATATATATGTATATATACATACATATATATATATATATATATATGTGTGTGTGTGTGTGTATATATGTATATATATATATATATATATATCTTATATGTATATATATATATGTATATATATATATACATATATATACATATATATATATACATATATATACAAATATATATATGTATATATATATGTATATACATATATATATATATATATACATACAAATATATACTGTATATGTATATATGTGTATATATATATATATGTATATATATATATATAGTATATATGTATATATATATACAAATATGTATACATATATATATATATATACATATACATATCTATATATATATATATATTATTGTTGTGCCCGTTTCTTTCGTCATCTCCACACTTCCTTCTTCCTCGCTCCACTTGCCTCAGTCCGCTCCACCTACCTCCATTCGCTCCACTTCCCTCCATCCGCTCCACTTCCTTCACACCCACTGCCATTGCGACCCATCGTTTCCAAAACTTGTATCTGATGTGACGATCTGATCATACTTTCACCTCTCTCTCTCTCTCTCGATCTTCCTCTTACTGGTTCTCTTTGTATCTGTTTGTATGTATGGATGTCTGTATGTATGTTTACCAGTTTGCCTGTCTGCTTGTCTGTATGTATTTCTCCTCCGCCTTCACCTCTTTCTTATTCTCTTCGTTCTCCTCCTCCTCCTCTTCCTTCTCCTCCCCTTCTTCTCCTCCTCCTCCTCCTCCTCCTCCAACACTTCGACACACCTCTCAGTGTGGGTCCTTGTGCCACTCAGGGAAGATACAATGTGTTGTTGTCTGGGCGATGTTAGTGTGGGATTCTGTACTATAATAAGCTCTTTGCCTTCTATACATTTACGAAAGGTTACTTGCCACAGAGGTAAAACCTCGCTGCCACGGGGCTTCTTTGGTCGCCGCTGGCTGCAAAGTTAATGTACCTGGCAAGTCAGTGTTAACACTGAGATAGTTTGTAGGCAAGTTAACTAAATTGCCGTTAACATTAGGCAAGTAGAGGGTAGTTTACAACCCGCTAGGACTATCAACTACTAAATCAACCCAATATCAACTAGGTTTAAAGGTTTTAGCTTAAGTTAGACGTCTCCTGGAGTAGACTTCTATCTTGATATACATAATCTTTGAATATGACACATAGCATTTAAACTTCTTCTGTGATATAACCGACCCGTGTATGCGATATACCTAGGCCTCCATCTCGTTTAAATTTACTTGCACATAGTGTTCCGCTCTTCTGTACGATATACCTTCCCTTTGTATGCGGCATATTCTGTCATTTGTGTCTACCGTGGTGATATACCCAGTTTACGACATATTCGGTCACTTGCGTTATACTAAGCCTTCGTATACGATATATTCAATCCCTGAGTATGATGTATTGT
>NC_134785.1:24806009-24836009 GCF_046742065.1 Oratosquilla oratoria
TTATTTTTTATTTATCTATTTATTAATTTATTTATTTATTTACTTATTCATTTTTTTTTAGCGAATCTATAAAGTAGGGAACCATGTCAAAGATAGTAACAATCAACTCTTAATTCTTTGACGTCTATACGTGAATGGTGTGCGTTGACTATAGATGAAAAGGAATTAAGAAAATTGAATGGCTTTTATTCATGTACACCCATGTTCGAATCCCCGCCCCTTCTCTTCCTCGACCAATCATGAACATTGTTGAACGACCCGTATTGGATGACCGGGGTTGTGAAAAGGCTATGATTGGTTTAGAAGTAAAATGGGCGTGTCTTGTTTCGCCTCAGATCACTTAGCACCCCAAATCCAATACCTAATTCTCTCAACAACTCTTCTTCTCAATCCACATCCCCCCACCCCTTCCATCCCCCCCACCCCTTCCATCCATCCATCCTCCCTTCCTTCCCCAACTTGCCTACCTCCGCCCCCACCTATCCAGTATATCATTTTGATTGCTCTACTATTTCACGTTTCAAGGAATTGTCTTGCTTTGCTGTAATTTCCGGTTTTGTCTAAATCTGTCCTCGTCCTTGTTCTCGTCCTTTACTTGTCTCTCTTTTGAATCAAAGAACCGAAACAATGTTAAGTATTTGACAGTTTACTTTCATATCATCTTCGTTTTAATCTTATTTGATTTTAGTTTTTCCATATTACCATATTTATTGTATTTTGTTTTGTTGTATTGTATTTGTTATATTCATTTTGTTATTCTATTTTATTTATTGTTTCATTGAATTTTATTTTATTTCATTTTATTTCATTTTATTCTTATTTAATTATTTATTTGTTTTCAGCTCATATGTAGTTTCTTGTGTTTTTATTTAATCACTTTTTCATTTTTTTTAGATTAGATTTAACTGATCGCTTGAATCAACCCATCATCATTCTCAACACTATCCTCTTTGTTTTTTATCAATATACCTTAGAACTCCCTAACTTCTTAGATTTTATAATCGACAAACTCTTTGTTACATCTGGTCTTCAAACACAAGTAATCAAGTCACACGCTTTCGCATTTTTTTATATTTTGTTTTATTTTATTTTTATTTTTGAGTTTCCCCTCCTCTTCTCTCCAATTCTTTCGTCTGTTTGGTCTCCCTCAACCTCTTCTCTTCTTCCTTTCCCTCCTCCTTCTCCTCAAACCTCCTCCTCCTCCTCCTCCTCCTCCTCTCCTCTTCCTCCTTCTCCTCCTCCTTCTTTTCCTCCTTCCCCTTCCCCTCTTCTTCATTCTCATTCTCTGCCCTCTCCATCTCTTCTTCCCTCTTATCTTCCTTCTTCATCTGTGCTTCTTCCTCTTCCTCCTTTTTTTTCTTCTCGTGTTTCTTCATCTTCTCCTCCTCTTCCTTCTTTTCTTCCTTCTCATCCTTACACTCCTAATCCCCCTACACAACTCCCTCTATCTACTCTTCCTCATTTTCCCACTTCTCCTACTTCCTACTTCTCCTACTCCTCTTTATTTTCATTTTCTACTGGTTTCATACTCCTCATATACTCCTCATCATACACTCCTTACCTCACACTCCACCCACGAAGACTCCAACATCATTACCATCACCCACACTTTCGTTCTGTTTGTTTTCTTTTCCTCCTTTGATTTCTCTTTACACTCAAGTTTTTTCTGTTTTTATTTTTTGTATTCTCCATTTATTTCTTCTTCCTTTTTTTTCAAAATTTGAAAGGCAGCACCTTTCCCCTCCTCGTCCGAATTCTTTCAATACTCGTCTTCTATTTTTTTCTTTTTCTTTTTCGATATTCTTCCACCTACTCCTTTTTTTTTTTTCTTCTTCTTCCTTCCATTCTTCCTCCTCCTCCTCCTCCGCCTCCTCTTACTCATCTTCCTTCTTTTCTTTCTCCTCCTCCTCCTCATCTTCCTCTTATTCCTCTTCCTCCTCATCACCCACCTCTTCCTCCTCCTCTTCCTCCTCTTCCGTATCCTTCTGTTTCCCTTCCTTATCCTCTTCATACTCTCCCTCTATCTCCTTCTCTTCCTCCTCTTTCTTCTTCTCATAAGAACATAAGAATGAAGGCCTACACTAGGCAGTTTCATGTCCATTACCACTTGTCATTCCCATCCATAAAGTTGCCTAATAGTTTCAGCGTTCACTACAAGATTACTAAGTCTGTTCAATTCGTTGACCACCCTATTAGTGAACCAATTCTTACCTATTTCCTTCTTAAATCTAAAATTGTCCAGTTTAAATTCATTACATAATACGATGACCTTGTTTGCGTCACCCTTGTTAAAGCCTTTAATCCCCTGAAACACCTCTATTAGATCACCCCGCACTCTAGGTCTTTCCAGAGTATGTAGGTTAAGGTGTCTAAGCATCTCTTTGTAAGATCAATTTCTGAGCCCATGTATCATTTTGGTCATTCTCTGTCCTGATTCTAGTGAATTTATGTCCATTCTATACGACGGAGACGAAAATTGTACCTCATAGTCAAGGGTGGGGAGGTAGAATTTGACAATTACCTCTGCACTTCTATTCGTAACCGTCCTAGCAATGAAACCTAATGCTTTGTTTGCTTTATTCTTGGCGCTAATGCACTGTTTCCTGGATTTAAGGTCAGGACTCACTAGAACTCCCAAGTCTCTCTCGCACTCAGTTTTCTCTAAAAACGTGTTATCAAGCTATATCTATTTTCGGGGTTGTGTAGCCCTACGTTTAACACGCTGCACTTTGAGATATCGAAGTTCATTTGCCATTTCACCGACCATGTGAACAATTTGTTTAGATCGTCCTGCAGAATCTCGGTGTTGTCTCCTGACCTAATTTTGCGTTCTATTTTAGCGTCGTCGGCAAACTTACTAACATCACTATTAATCCCATTGTCCAAGTTGTTTATATACATAATTAACTCACTCTTTCTGCTTTTCATCTTCATCTCCTCTTCCCCTTCTCCTCTCCTCATTTTCCTTTCCCTTCTCCTTCTCCTCCTGATCCTCATTCTTATCCTCATCCTTATCATCATCTTCCTAACCCAACCTCCTTCTCATCCTTCCCTCGTCCTCTTCTTCCTCCTTCTCTCCATTCTCTTCCTCTTCACTCTTCAAGCAAGTAACCTTTTCCTTTCTTTCCTCGCCCTCCTATCTTCTCCCTCCTTCATTCCCTTCTCCTCCTCTTCCCCCCTCGTTTGATCGTCTTCTTACTCTGTTCATTTTGCACCTAAAGCTGTTCTTCTCTCTTTGTTCTTCTTCCTTTGCTCCTCATCTCTGTTCTTCGTCGATCTCCTTTGTGTACTTAACTCTTTTGTAAGACCCTTTCTCCCCTCCTCTCTTTTCTCTTCACCTTCCTCTTCCCGTCCTTCATTATCTCTCTTTTTTCTCTCTCTTCTTTGCTCTTCCTACACGTGGTCTTCCATACTCAGAGAATATACTCCGCTTTTATTATATCCTTGTTCTTATTATGATAATTACCTTTATCTATCTATTTATTCCTTATTAATTATCTCATTTATTTATTTGATTATTCCTTTATTCATCTAATTATCGATCTATTTTTACTTATTTTTTCTTTATGATTTATCTATCTATTTATTCCTTATTAATTATCTCATTTATTTATTTGATTATTCCTTTATTCATCTACTTATCTATCTATTTTTACTTATTTTTTCTTATGATTTATCTATTTATGTATTTATTAATTTTTTATTCTTCACTCTCTAAAAATCTGCTTTGTCTTAATTTTTCTTTCTTTTTCCTCTTTCTATCTGGCTCTTCTTCTCTTTCCGCTGTTCCTCTGCCTGCCTCTCTTTTATCTCTCCTCTTCCGTTGCTATCGTTCTCTCACTTTCACTGCTTTATCACTCTCTCGCTCTCTTTTTCTGTAATTTTCTCGCTCTGTCTTTTTCCATTTTTTTCTCTCTCTTTTTCTTTAGGGTTTTCTCGCTCTCTTTCTCTGTCGTTCTCTTTCTTTCTTTTCCTCTCATTCTCTCTTCACTCTTCTTTGTTCTTCCTTTCTATTTTTCTATCGTTTTCTCGCTTTTTCTATCCCTTTTTCTCTTTCTTTATTGTTCTCTCTTTCTCTGTTTATTCCACTCTCATTTTATCTTTTCCTATCAATCCCAATCTTTTCTATCGTTCTCTCTCGCTCTTTTTCTCTCGCTCTTTTTCTCTTGTACTCTCGCTCTCTCGTTATTTTTCTCTCGCTCCTTTTCTCTTTCTCTCGCTCTTTTTCTCTCGCTATTTCTCTCATTCTTTTTCTCTCGCTCTATTTCTCTCACTCTTTTTCTCTCGCTCTCTTGTTCTTTTCTCTTGCTCTTTTTCTCTCGCTCTCTCGCTCCTTTTCTCATGCTCTTTCGCTCTTTTTTCTCGCTTTTTTCTCACTCTCTCGCTCTTTTTCTCTCGCTCTCTCGCTCTTTTTCTCTCTTTCCTCGTCTCGGGTCTCGTCTCCTAGGAGGTAAGTAATCCAGACACACGTTTGGCGCGGCCCAGAGCCGATACCATATATACCCTCTGCGACAGATATCATTGACATTTATCTTGCCTTCACGCGAACATTCTTCCTCCTCCCTCGTCCTCCCACACACTCCCACCCCCCCACACTCCCACTCAATCCCCTCCCTCCTCCTTACATTCCCCCCCACCCACTCCCCACCCGACACTACCTCCACCTTGGGCAAGCTCGAACTCGTTTCCCCTCCTTTTCATTTGACTCGTTCTCTCTCTCTCTCTCCTTCCCTCTCTCTCTGTCTCTCTCTCTCTCTCTCTCTCTCTCTCTCTCTATATATATATATATATATATATATATATATATATATACATATTTACATATATATATATATATATATATATATATACATATTTACATATATATGTATGTATGTCTATATATAACTGTTACTCTGTTACTCTGTCTCTCTCTCTCTCTCTCTCTCTCTCTCTCTCTCTCTCTCTCTCTCTCTCTCTCTCTCTCTCTCTCTCTCTCTCTCTCTCTCTCTCTCTCTCTCCCTTCTTCTCTTTTTCCTGCTTTTCATATTTTTCTTTCTACGTTTAACTTTCTTCTACTTTTTTCATTTTTCTTCCTCTTTCTTTTTTCTCTATTTCCCTGTCCTTTATATGCTTTCCTTTCTCTTTTTCAGGCGTTTTCTCTCCTCCCCTCTCCTTCACTCTCTTTTCCTCTCCTGCTCTCTCTTCTCCTCCCCTTCTCTTTCTTCCCCTCTCCTTCTCTCTCTTCCTCTCTCCTTCTTTTCCTTCTCTTCTCCTTTCTCTTTCCCTCTCCTCTTTTTCCCTCTCCTTCTCTCTCTCTTCCCAACTCCTTCTCTCTTTTACCCCTTCCTTCTCTCTCTTCCCCTTCCTTCTCGCTCTTCCCCTCTTCTTGTCTCTCTTC
The DNA here is from genome assembly GCF_046742065.1 of Oratosquilla oratoria. Lineage (NCBI taxonomy): Eukaryota > Metazoa > Arthropoda > Malacostraca > Stomatopoda > Squillidae > Oratosquilla > Oratosquilla oratoria. Next base: position 24,811,390 of record NC_134785.1, read on the forward strand.
TTCTCTCCTTTTCTCTCTTCCCCTCACCTTCTCTCTCTTCCCTTCTTCTCTCTCTCTTCCCTTCTCCCTCTCTCTCTTCCCCTCTCTTTCTCTCTCTTACCCTCTCTTTCTCTATTCCTCTTTCCTTCTCGTTCTTCCTTTCTCCTCTCTCTTCTTCATTTTCCTGGTATTTCCTTTCATCTATTTTCTCTCCAACTTTTCCATCTCCTTCTCTTTTCTCTTCTCTTCTCCTTCCCTACCTCCCTCACTTTACTCCCTCTTGGGTTTGTCCCTCCTCTTATGCTCTTCTTTCTCCTCTTCTTTATTGCTCTTGTTCTTTTTCCTAATTACACTCTTCCTCATATTCGTCTTTTTCCTTATACTTTCTCTCCTCCTCTTGTGTGTGTAAGAATCTCTCACTCTGGTTCTGAGAACCACGGGTTCATTGGTATTTTGATTTTCACTTTGTAAATATGTTATAACACACACACGCACAAGCACGCACAAGCCCATACTCACATGCATGCGCGTTCAAAGACGCTCACATGAATATGCATGCGCGCACGCACACACACACACACACACAGACACACACACACACACACACACACACACACACACACACACACACACACACACACACACACACACACACACACACACACACACACACACACACACACACACACACACACACACACACATACACATATACATTCACACACACACACACACACACACATACACACACACATACATACATAATGACACACACTTACAAACAGACACACTCAAAAAGGATAGCAACAGTAGAGATCTAAAAGAAATAGTCTTCCAGACAGAGTGGTGGATGTCTGGAACAAATTGGACGAAATAATAGTGTGTGCAAAAACCATACAAGAATTTAAGAATAAACTACATGCTGAGAGATACAAAGACGAGTCACTACGAGCATAGCTCACCTTCCCGTATAATTCAAACTAGGTAAAAGTCGGTAGATACACGCACGCGGGCGCACGCACACATGACAATAAAATGGGAGATAGATACAGAGAATGAGGGACGGAAGGGGCAGAAAAGGTTAGGAAGAGATTGAAGTAATCTAAATTTGATATAAGTATAGAACCTTAGAACACAGGAAGTACATATAGAAACCACACTTAGGATACGGTCAGGGATAATATTCTCTGATAATTCTGTGCCTGTCCGTCTGTCTATCTCTGTCAATCTGTTAGCCTGGATCTTTGTATCTGTATCTCTGCCTGCTTATCTTTTTGTCAGTCTGTGTGTCTGTCTAGTATCTTGTCAATCAGTCACTTAGTCATTCATTCATTCATTCAGTCTATCAGTCAGTCCCTCGATCCAGCAATATACCAGGATCTGGATCTGTTCTTTCCTCGTTTTGGTATGAGGGGTTAGGGTCTGCATCCGTGGAAAACACATTATATGCAAATTTGTCTCAAATCTGTCCCCAAACGTTATTAATTGGTCAAACTGCAGTCAATAAAGCGTAATTGCGAATAGATCTCTGGAAACTACGGAGAGACAACTACCAAGAGTCGACTCTGCTCTTTGCTTTTCAGATACCAGCTCTCAACTTCTGTAATAGTACACTGTGAGTGTCCATGTATATATATATATATATGTATATATATATATATATATATATATATATATATATATATATATATATATATATGTGTGTGTGTGTATATATATATATATTTATTCTTTTTTTTTTTTTTTTTAACAGGGAAAAGAAAAGAGAGGTTTGGAGGGAAATGAAAAGGTAGAAAATAGAAGGAAAGAAAGCCAGTAGAAAAAGAAAGGGAAAAGAGAGAGAGAAAGAGAGAGAGAGAGAGAGAGAGAGAAAGAGAGAGAGAGAGAGAGAGAGAGAGAGAGAGAGAGAGAGAGAGAGAGAGAGAGAGAGAGAGAGAGAGAGAGAGGGAGAGAGAGAGAGAGACAGAGAGAGAGAGACCCATTCATAACAGAACACGAGTCGGTTTTATGGTACATAACGTCTCAACCATAACCTGCTGAACTAAACTCGGTAAAAAAAAACACTAATTGCTGCTCGTAATGTAACGTTCGTTCGAAACCATCCCCAAAAAGTTTTGAAAATGATGATTGTAGTTGCCTTCCTAATGTCAGCAAAGTTTGAGCTGAAACGACCGCAAAATATTTCCCACTAACTAGAAATTGTCCTGAATCAGTTGGAAACTGTGGTAAGGACTCGAAGAAAACTGAAATCAAAATACGTTTACTCTATCCTTTGAGTGTAGATCGTTTACATAAGAGCATAAGAATTAAGGAGACCGTAAGAGACCAAGAGGTCTACTCTAGGCACTTCCATGTCCCTCATCACCTATCATCCTTATCCATAAAGTTATCTAACCTTCTCTTAAAGCAACCAATAGTTTCAGCGCTCACTACAAGACAAAGTTTATTCCATTCCTTAACTACCCTGTTGATAAACCAATTCTTGCCTATTTCCTTCTTAATTCTAAGTCTTTCAAATCTAAATCCATTACTACGGGTCCTACCATGCTGTCTTAATATGATGACCTTGTGACAATTCGATATCAGGATATTTTCCTCTTATATCCCCTCCACGGCCCCGTCTATGTCCTTGAGCTCGGAGAGGACCGTCTTCGCCGTCGAAGTTATTTTCTCCTGAGAAGAGGTGGAGAGGTCGGTGCCGCAAACCTTCATGGGGTAAAACGACGACCGAACTGACCACAGACCAATTTCCTCCGGCTCGCGAGCTGATCCGTGATTGGCTGAGAACTCTCAAACTGTCGAAGCTGATTGGTCAGCCTTCGTAGCCTCCTGATCCGTTTCTAGGGTAAGAGGAGCTCGGAGGCCATAGGACTCCGAGAATAAGTTCAGCAGATGACAACGCGCAGACAGTCTGCATTCCCGTTTTTCCTCGGATTCTACATCTGACTCTTCCTCGAACTGGACCAATAATCTACACCAACTTTCTTATCACCCCTCCCGGCAGCAAACCTCAACTCGTTCTGACCGCGACAATCAGAAATTCGTCATGCATTATATATACCTAATAAGCGGGTTAATAAACATAGGTTTCCACCATTTATCTGCAGGATTCCTCAACTGAATGAAATTGTTTGGTGGTATCTGAAATAGAATACAGAAGTTTCGGCAGTGACAGTTGTTCTGGCTACGTAGGGTCAGAAGAAAATTGTCGGGTTATCTTGTTCTCAAGAGACTAGGATTACAAACATCTGACGGTTCTTCAGCCCCTTTAGTCGTCGAAATCCATGGATATGAGTAGAGTCATCGATGTTTAGCCAAAACAGAATAGACGCCACCCTCTCCACTCCTCCACACGATTGATCCTCGTTTCGCAGAGTAATTCAATTCCACTGGTTTCTATCTCATCTCTTGGTTCCAGGAAAAAATTCATACTTCTTATCTTGTATATTGTCTCACATTGACATTATCTAAGATATACAGATATTTTTGTATATCTTCTTTTTTTACTTCACCTTGTTCTTCTTTTCTTTTTTTTCCTCTCCTCCTCCTATCCTCTTTCTTCTCCTCCTCCTCTTTCTTCTCCTCCTCCTCCTCCTCTTTCTTCTCCTCTACTACCCCCTCCTCCTCCTCATCCTCCTCCTCCTCCTCCTTTTCCTCCTCCTCCTCCTCCTCCTCCTCCTTTTCCTCCTCCTCCTCCTCTACTTCCTAATAAACGCTCGTGTCTGACAAACCTTCTCAACTTCTTGCATAATATTTACGGAATGTACGAAGAAGGAAGAGGAGTTGACGTTATATATCTCGACTTCCAAAAAAAAATCGATAAAGTCCTCCATAGGAGGTTACTAGGTAAACTAGAATCCCATGGTGTAGTAGGTCATATTCACGATGGATCTCTGAATGGCTTCCTGGCCATAAGCAACGTGTTGTTCTGAATAGAAAATGCTCAGGCCGGTATTGTGTATCAAATGGAGTGCCTTAGGGCTCAGTGTTAGATCCTGTACTCTTTCAGATATATATCAAAGACCTGGATGAAAATATAAAGAGTAAATTATCAAAATTCACGGACGATACCAAAATTGCAGACAAGATGATATCTATAACACAACAAGAGTTACAAAGTTATTTGAACTCTTTATGTGAATGGGCGGAAAGTTTCCACATGTTTTTTTCAATACAGAGAAATATAAAGTACTTCAAGAGTAGAAGAGAAAGACCTTGTTGTTGTAATATTAGTTGATCTCACACCAAGCAAACAGTGCTCGGAGGTCTTTAAATCTGCAAATAAATTAATAGGATTTATAGCTAGAGTTTTTGAGTTTAGAACTGAAGAAGTTATTCTTAATCTTTACAATGCCTACTCAGACCCTAACCTAGAATACTGTATACAGTACTGGTCTCCATATTACAAAAAGGATAGACAGAAGTTAGAAAAAGTCCAGCGTAACAAAGATCATCCCTAGGTTGTGGAACAAGCCGCACGAAGAGCACTTATGAAAACTAAATTTCTTTAGTCTCTCAAAACGAAGAATGAGGGATGATGTAATTGAAGTCTTCAAATTTGTCAAAGGCATTAAAAATATGGATGTGGAAAAAAAATCAAAATTGACACTTCAATGTAATCATGAATAATGGGTCCAAGATTGCGGGAAAACGATTTCAAACAGACGTAGCAAAATACTCTTTCTTCAATTACGTTGCTAATATATGGAATGGTCTACCATCCAACGTCATCGGCTGTCCCCCATGTAGAAGTATTCAAAAAACGTCTCGACATTTACTTAGAAGAGAGAGAGAGAGAGAGAGAGAGAGAGAGAGAGAGAGAGAGAGAGAGAGAGAGAGAGAGAGAGAGAGAGAGAGAGAGAGAGAGAGGGAAGAGGGAGAGAGGGAGGGAGGGAGGGAGGGAGGAAGGAAGGGAGGAAAAAATAGGTTAAGAATCAGAACAGCCTTGTAAGGAACCAAAAGGTCTGTTGTTGTTCGTTCGTCCCTCTAACTCCATGTAAATCCTTCTTCTCCTTCTCCTTTTCCTTGCAAATCGTCCTCTTTCTCCTCCGTCTCAGATTCCCTTTCCCCTTTCCTATTCCCTTCCGTTTCCTCTTTCTTTCCCTATTCCTTTTCCCCTCTCCCTTTCCCTTTCCTTTCACTTTTCCTTTCCCCTCCCCTTTCCCCCTTCCATTCCCCATTCTCCTTCCCTTTTCCTTTCTCTTTCTCTTCCTCTTCCTCTTTTTCTTTCTCCTCTTCTTTCACTCAATTGTTTATATATTTTTTCTTTTCTTTACCACGTTTTGCCTCCATCCCGCTCTCTTAGCCGAGGAGGCAATCAAATAAACCAATTAGCTTTATTCTTTGGCAATCCGTCTATCTCCCAAATTTGTCCATTCATTTCCCCCAGTAATCAGGCGTTCGTTAAGCCCTTGTGTATTTGCGTCAGTCTGATATTGCACCTGACTGACTCTATACAGACATATACACACATGCAAAGATGTCTACGCGAATGCGCGCACGCGCGTTCGCGCGCGAGTACATACACACACACATACACACAATTACGCACACATACACACACACACACACACACACACATACATACACATACACACACACATACACACACACACACACACACACACACACATATGTATAATATTAACATGCGTGTATGCTAGTATACATATTCAGCATGTGTGTATGTATTGCGCGTTCATATATATATGAGTGCAAGCTTCCTCATTCTTCGCCTCCATTCTTCCATTCTCTCATTTATTCCTTTATTCATCTAATTTCTTTTCTTTGCTTATTCTTATCAATTTTTTCCTCTCTCCCGTCTCTGTCTTTCTGTGTCCATTCTTCCTTTCAGAACACACAAATTCCGACCGCTATTATCACGTTCTTTTTTTCTAGAGTGACGTCATTGATGTATCACACTCACGTCATACTTCATTCTCACATTCGTCCTGTCGGGTCCTTAGGTTTGTTTGATGAACTTGAGGTACTCGAGAAGTTATCTTGGTTAGAACATCTTGTCCGAAATTTCTCTTCTTTCTGCCTCTTCCTCACTCTACCTCCTCTTCCTCCTCTTCCCATTTGACTCCTCGCCTCTTTGTTTCCGTTCCCGTCTGTCTTCTCTTCCCTCTACCTCCTCTTCTCTCTTCCTCTTCCCTCTCCTTCCTCTTCGCTCTCCTTCTTCCTTCTGCCTCCTCTTCTCTCTTCCTCTTTCTCTTTCCTCTCCTTCCTCTTCGCTCTCCTTCTTCCCTCTGCCTCCTCTTCTCTCTTCATCTCCCCTCTCCTTCCTCTCGTCTCTTCCTCTTCCCTCTCCTTCCTCTTTCCTCTCCTTCTTCCCTCTGCCTCCTTTTCTCTTTTCCTCTCCCCTCTCCTTCCTCCTCGCTCTTCTTCTTCCCCCTGCCTCCGCTCTCTGCCTCGTTTTTCCTCGACGCTAATTCCTTCTACACCTTTCTTATATTTTTTCTTCTTCTCTCGATCTCCTTTTTCATTTGGTTCCTCTTTTCTCTACGAAGAATATATACTTATCAGATGTCTCTCCTAAGTAAAAGACTTGGTGAAAAGATTGAGATTACATGCGATCTGGGAGTTGATGTCGGGAAGGTGCAGGATAAGCTACAAACGGGTTCTTTTGTACACGATCTAGGGCACAAGTCCTATAGCTACAGCCGTTTAATCAAACTCTCGAAACAGATACTAATGACTACACAAGATGAAATGTAGATTTTTTTTTTGTACTTCTATCCCTCCGTTCTATGACCCATTAGTGTTTAATTTACCATCTCTCCCTCACTACTTCCTCCTTGCAATATCTTGAATAGAAGCACTTAATGTTGCTGACGAAATAAACCCCAGAATGTCCTTCTCCTCCTCCTCCTCCTCCTCCTCCTCCTCGTCCTCCTCCTCCTCATCATCATCATCATCATCATCATCATCATCATCATCATCATCATCATCATCATCATCATCATCATCATCATCATCATCATCATCATCATCATCATCATTATCATCACCATCACCATCACCATCACCATCACCATCACCATCATCATCATCATCATCATCATCATCATCATCATCATCATCATCCCCACCCTCCTCCTCATCCTCCTCCTCTTCCTCCTCCTCCTCTTCCTCCTCCTCCTCCTCCTCCTCCTTTTCTTCCACCGCTCGTTCTCCTGCTGTCCATCCTCTCTCCCCTCTTCCTACTCCTCCTCCCGTTCCTCATCCCTCCAGCGTCTCGTCTCTATCCTCAATCACCAGCCTTTAATCCTCACACATCCTACATCCAACCGACACTCTATACCCCCTCCATACCTACCTCCCTCTCCCCCCACCATACTCGTCCTTTAATCTCCTTCCCCATATACTCTCTTCCCTTCCCTCTCCCTACACTTTTATTCTTAATCTCCTTTTGCCTTTCGTTCCGACTCTTACTTCCTCTCTCCCTCTGCTTCAATTATCTCTCTCCCTTTCCCCACATCCTTTCCTCCTCTTTCTCTATTCCTTGTCTCTCTCATTCACTCCACATCTCCCTCTCTCCCCCTTCTTCTTCTCTCTCTCCCTCTCTTCTCCTCCATCCCTTCCTCCCTCCCTTATGCCCTCCCTCACTCCTCCTCTGTCCTTACCTTCCCTCCTGTTTCTTCCTCCTTCCCATCCTCCCTCCTTTTTTCATTCTTTCTACCTCCACTCCCTCTCTTCTTCTCTCCTTTCATCACTCCCCTCCTCCCTCTTTCTCCTTCTCTTCCTCCCTCCCTTCCTCCCTCCCCTCCTCCTCCTCTGTCCTTACCTTCCCTCCTCTTTCTTCGTCTTTCCCATACCCCCTCCTCTCCTCCCTCTTTCTCCCTCCACTCCCTCCCTTCCTCCTTCCCTTCCTTCCTCCCTCCCTTCCTCCCTCTGTTCTGTAGGCCTGAGTAAGCATCGAGTTCGACAGTAACGAACCGCAACGGCCATCCAGACAAACGCTCTCTAACGTTCTCTCTCTCTCTCTCTCTCTCTCTCTCTCTCTCTCTCTCTCTCTCTCTCTCTCTCTCTCTCTCTCTCTCTCTCTCTCTCTCTCTCTCTCTCTCTCTCTCTCTCTCTCTCTCTCTCTCTCTCTCTCTATCTATCTATCTCTCTATCTCTCTATCTGTCTGTCTGTCTATCTGTCTGTCTGCCTTTCTGTCTGTCTGTCTGTCTGTCTGTCTGTCTGTCTGTCTGTCTGTCTGTCTGTCTGTCTGTCTGTCTGTCTGTCTGTCTGTCTGTCTGCCTGCCTTTCTGTATGTGTCTCTATCTGTCTCTGTCTCTGTCTGTCCCTGACTGCCTTTGTCTTCCTGTCTTTCTGTCTCCTTCTGACTCTGTCTTTCTATTTTTCTGTTTCTTCCTCTTTTTCTTCTTCTTTTTCAGAACGGAAATATTTTTCTGCTCTTCGAACTCGTCCAGAATTCTTCAGGGGACTTCGCGTCCTCCTATTGAAGTCAAACCCTATGACGTCATCACTGTCATAAAGATTTTCTGAATTTCGTAATTACAAACTAGAGAAAGTTGATGAATATTGTTGTTGTTGTTATGAACTGTGTTTTACCAGCGCTTCTATCATTATAGACACTCTTGTGCCATTTTTGTGCGTTGATGAGTATTTGGAGTAATTGTGTAGGTGTTGCTAGACTCAAAGGATATCCTGTGACTATGACGGCGTAAACCCAAGTTTCTGAAGATTAGTTATTTTATTTTATTTATATTTTCATTTATTTATTCATTTGTTTATTTGTTTTTATTCATTTATCTATTTATCTATTATTTATTTATATATTTATTTATCTATTATTTATTTATTCATTTTATTTATTTATCTATCTATCAATTATTTATGTACTTATTTATTTATTTTTTATTCATTTATTTATTTGTTTTTATTTATTTATTTATTTATTTATTTATTTATTTATTCATTTATCTATTATTTATTTATTCATTTACCTATCTAATTCAACTGAACTTATGGTGAGAAACAGGAAATTTGAGCGTGATTGTATAACATCCTGGGAATACTGTATGTACTCTACACAGCTTGAATTTAATGCATTTCCTTCCCCTGGAGTTTTGTCGTCAGATGAACGAAATAAACATGTTTTAGCGAGAACGGAAACAAACTCGTTATGCATCGTTCACCTCCATTCCATCCTTACATAATATACATATATTTTCTAATTGTTTCGTTCTTATTTTTTTTCGTTTTTCTGCCTACATTCTATTTATTTCTTTTTTGTTCTACTTTTTTCGTCTCTCTTGCTTTTTTTTTTCTTTTTTGTCTTCTTTTTTTCTCTGTTTTCAAAGCTGACTTCCTTAATTGGGTTCTTTGGTAGTGCAGCCTTGCAGGAACCCTTCACTCATCAAAATCCCCCAGTTCGAAATCGTCCGAAGTCTGCAAATGGCGGACCTATGGCACCCCGGAACGAGCTCGAAGAGCGAATCCACGGAACCCTCGCGGTGGGGATGACCCCCAACCCATCCTTCCGGGTCTCCGAACTCACACACGTCGAGTTCGTGAGTCCGCGGCCTCTCCACCCTATCGAAGTCCTGCTTGCAATAAATGGCCGTGGAATTATCTTTTGATGGACGCGCCTTCAGGTTCACACTCAACTGCGCCCAGTGATTGAGGGATTGATGAGTTGATGGGATGTATTGTGTCGAGTTGCAGAGGGACGACGTTGCTTTGGAGGGCATTGTTGTGTGTTGAAGCCCGTTGCAATGCAAGGTACGGGGAGAGGGATGCAGGCTGCAAGGACTCGAACTTATCAGAGAAGGACCAGGTCTTACTTTGTTCAAATACGGCAACCTGTTGGGACCTTCCACATAATAACTAAAATCTTCTGAGGAAAATATGAGTGAACTGATATAGCAAAGGATATGATAAGTACATAAGAATGGAGAAGGATACAACAGACCAAAAGGCCTACACTAGGCAGTTCCATGTCCATTACAACATGTCATCCCATCCATATGTATATCTAGATTGGCTTAACATCTTTGTTAAATAAGCAAACTAGAATACTTTGGGTTTAAATAGTATGAAATATATTAAAGCTATCACGATAGGGATGGTATTATAGTTTTTCCGTAAAAGAGATTATATTATGTTACATATGGTGTATGATACATATATCATAATCGTGTATGTTATGCATCAACCATATATATATGTGTTTATGTATAGTATGTATGTATGTGTATATATATATATATATATATATATACATGTATATATATATATATATGTATATATATGTATGTATGTATACGTATTCATTTATCTACTTATTTATCTACTTATTTCTTTATTTAAATATTCAGATTTTTCCTTCTTTATTTACTTATTTTTTCTACTTATCTATTTATCTGTTTACTCGTTTATACATCAACTTTTCACACAATGGAAGCTTTTATTAATTTTCTCATGACTGAAGGACGGGCGCGACAGGATGGGGAGGTTAATTGACGCCTGGATGTCCCAGTAGCGGGAATATTGCTTTCGAAGTGGATCGAACGCCGAGTTCGATGGGCGAGCTCCGGAAACCGACCCCAGTGTGTCCTCGGATTCTTCAGTGCGAATCCTCAACGCGCCTTTTTGAGCTACTCTCTAGTTTCTCTTCTTCTTCTTATTCTTCCTCTTCTACTTCCTCTTCTTCTTGTTCTCATTTTTCTGTTTTGATTTCGTCTTCGTCTTCGTCTTCTTGTTCTTGTTCTTGTTCTTGTTCCTCTGCTTCTGCCTCTCTTCTTCTTCATCTTCTTTCTTTATCCCTTGTTCTTGTTCTACTGTTTTTGTTACTCCTTTTTCGCCTTCTTCGTCTCCTGCCTGCTTCTTTTTCTTTCTCTTCTTTTTCTGTTCCTTATGTTTCCTCTGCCTCTGCGTCTACAACTTCGTCTGTAGTTCTTCTTCTTCTTCTTCTTCTTCTTCTTCTTCTTCTTCTTCTTCTTCTTCTTCTTCTTCTTCTTCTTCTTCTTCTTCTTCTTCTTCTTCTTCTTCTTCTTACTCTTCCTCTTCTTCCTTTCTTTCTTCTTCTTCTCTCTTCTTCTTCTTCTCTCTTCTTCTTCTTCTTCTCTCTTCTTCTTCTCTTCTTCTTCTTCATCTTCTATTTCTTCTTCGTCTTCTTCGTCGTCTTCTTCGTCGTCTTCTTTTTCGTCTTCTTTTTCGTCTTCTTCGTCTTCTTCTTCGTCTTATTCTTCGTCTTATTCGTTGTGTTATTCGTCGTCTTATTCGTTGTCTTATTCGTCTTCTTCTTCATCTCCTTCTTCGTCTTCTTCTTCGTCTTCGTCTTCTTCTTCTTCTTCGTCCTCTTTGTCTTCAACTTCGTCCTCGTCTTCTTCGTCTTCGTCTTTTTCGTCTTCGACTTCGTCTTCGTCTTCTTCGTCTTTGACTTCGTCTTCCTCCTTTTCTTCCTTTTCTTCCTCTTTCTCCTTCGCTTTCGTTGTTTTCCTCATTTTGTTTTTTTCTCTCTTTTTTCTCTTTTTCCTCGTTTCCCCTTTATCCCCATTTTTCTCTTTCTTTTTTCTTATTTTTCCTCCTTTTCCTCTTTTCCTATCCTTCTTCTTCTTTCTCTTCTTGTTCTTGTTGTTCATTTTCATCTTCCTGATTTCCTCCTCCTCCTAAGATGAGGTGACTCATTTGATGGGCTGCAGTGCATCCGATGTGACAGCACATAGAGACCAAAAGCATTCTGCAAATTCAGATCCCATTTTTCATGATTACCTTGCCTAAAGTACCGTTAAAGATGAACTTTTGTAAAGAATTGCGTTTCATCACTTTTAACTCCAAATATGGAGCATTTGCAAACTTAACAGATTATGTGTTTCTACTATTACAAAAAAACATTCTATGAGGTCTGTCTGTGTCGCCTTCAATGTGCGCTGGTGGCCTAATCGCAAGCGGACTGCTCCCACATTGCTTAATTATGGGTTGGAATCTAGCACTCCTTTTCGTTTCCCAGCAGTGACTGTTACCTACCTCAAGAGTACAAGAGCATAATGTAGTTAATGAATGGAATAAACTTCCTGCAGAGGCACTGTAATTTAGTTCAGTTCGAAGCTTTATGATTCATTTAGGTGAACACCAAAGCAAGATGCTGCCATGACTGTCATTTATTCTATATTATTTGCTTATTTGTTTGTTATTATTTGTCTGTTTGTTTATCATCTGCTTGATTTTCATCTATTATTACTTATCTGTCAATTTATTATTATTTCCTTATTACTCTTTGTTTATTATTTAACTATGCCAATGCATTTATTTATTCTATTTATTATTATCTATATTATTATAATTTTCATTTATTTATTCATCATTATTATATATTTTTTTTCGCATCCGACCTAGTTATGGACCAAAAGGTCTCCTGTCGGCATGCTCCTCCTTTGTAGTCCTTTGTAATAACGGTTACGGCCGTTACTAAGGGCCTCCAGGCGTAAGCTCCTCACCATCCTCTTGAGTACAATACAAAGACCAAATATATCTTCGTATGGAGTACGTATCTCACATGTGGACTAACTCGCGTCGTTTGTTATTCTTAAGTTAGGAACAGTACCAAGACTCCTGTATGATGAGTGTATCTATATCCAACATGTGCAATAGTATCTTATGCATCGCTCCGTTTGTTGCTGAAATACGGGTCACTCTTCTTTCTGATCTCTGAAGTTGTAGGTGTTGTCATGGACTCTAGTTTCCCAGCGCCTCTGTCCTTGTGTGAAAACTACGCGCCTCTGTCGTACGTCATCTTGTACTTCATATAAGTCACACTGATATGACTTATGTACATGCAATATTATGCAATCACATCCCTTTACTCCCCCTCCACCTCTGTAAGACTCTTGAGAACAAAGAAAAAGAAGAAAGTTGGGAGTCTACGGCGGAAGACGCGTAGCTGCGTGCTTGGAGTGCTGGGGTGGGTAACAGTCATTGATGGGAATTAGATAGGAGTGCGGGATTCGAACCCATACCTAAGTAAATGCAAGACCAGCCCGCTTCTGTTTACGATTCAAGATTTTTTTTATTTTTTATTTTAAGACTTCTTGGGTCCGTAAGTGATTTTTTATAGCTTACTAGATAACGTTTGGTAATGACATGAGGAAACGTTTGTAAAGCTGGACCGAATGGTGACCTTAGGACATTTGGCCGAGTGGACATTTGGCCGAGCGGACATTTGGCCGAGCGGGCTGTCGGACAATAGGCCAACCGGACACCTAGACGAGCAGACACCTGGCCGAGCGGACATATTATAAACGGACATATGTCCACTCGGTCAAATGTCCGGTCGGTCAAATATCTTTCGGTTATATCTCCGCTCAGCCAGTTGTCCGTCGCCCAAATGTCCATCGTTCAAATATCCGCGAACCGAGACTGAAGATGCTGTCGGTGGTCGTCCCCAGTGGTCGATGGTGGTCCTCAGTCACCCCGTGTGGTGAGGAAACGTTCGTCTGGTCTTTGTGAAAGGCTCCCATGAGAAACGTAACCAATAAACGTCAGGAGGCGAGCAGCGCCAGCAAACGTTGACAAACGCCAGCGAGGAGTCAGCCACCTCCATCAAACGCCGACAGCAAATAACCCAAAACCAGGCGACAAACGTTTGAAACAAAACTCAAAACCGTTCTTTTATCATCGTCTCGCTTATTTCTCTGCCTCACGCATGGCCTCACACACACGCGCGCGCGCGCACACACACACACACACACACACACACACACACACACACACACACACACACACGCACACACACGCACACACTTATTAACAGCGGTATGTAACTGTGTTGGCGTTGGTGGCAGATATAAAATATATTAAGATTTACTTTCGTAGTTTGGATCATCAATGGAAAACGTACCTCCTTTAGAATCTCACTGACTACCATTATTATTTTTATAATGATAAATATCCTATTTGGTAGTTTGGCTAGGTAGGGAGAGTGCGTTCCTAGAAATATCAGTAATTACAGTTATCATGATAATTTGCTTTCTGGCATTCTGGTGAGAGATACTTGGGTAATTGTATTATCTATTACTGGTTTTCTAATGATGATGAAGACGATGGTTAGAGTATCTTTAGGGAATGTCAGTAAATACTATTACTATCATTACTTTGGTAATGACAGTAATCGTTGCTGATGTTCTAGTGGCGATGATAACAATGTTTAGAATGCCTTTAAGAAACGTCAGTAAATTCAATGGTCCTCATTACTAGGGTAATGATAGTAATTATTGCTGACGTTTTGGTGGTGATAGAGAAGGGGTCGAGGGTGCTTTTTGATTGCGCTCAAGTCCCTGGTGTTGGTGTGGGTAACACCCCTGTGGTGCAAAAGACGAATGCGATGAAGATATGCTCTGGTAACGATCAAAGTTTTGATGAGTTCCGCCCGACGATGGGGTGGAGCTTGGATTAGACCTGGACTGTAATGAGATGGACGCGGTGGTGGTTGGTGGGGTTTGAGATGGTTGTTGGCAGTAGTTGGTGCAAGGGATGTGGTGCGAATGGAGGAGATGATGGTGGTGGTTGATGGTTGAAGGTAGTGTTTGGTGCAAGTGAGGTGGTGGTGGTTGGTGGGGTTTGAGATTGTTGTTAGCAGTAGTTGGTGCAAGGGATGTGGTGTAGTTGGGGGAGATGATGGTAGTGGTAGATAGTTGATGGTTAGAGGTTGAAGGAGATGTGGTTGTGGAGATGGTGGTGGATGAGGTAGGAGTGGTGGGTGATGGTGAAAGGCGGTTAGAGCAGATGGTGGTGGTGGGAGAAAGGGTGGTGGTAATGGTGATAGTAAAGGTGCAAATAGTATTAAGAATGATGTTAGTAGAGATAACGACAGTGGTGTTAATGATAGTTGTGTTTGTGAAACACGTGGTGATATTGATGGTCGAAGTGATGGTGGTGATAATTTTGGTGTTAGTGGTGATAGCAGTGATAAACACACAAGCAGGTTAGGATAACGTAAATAGACTGAACTTTACCAAAATAGAACTAAACGTGGTGAAATTGGAAGTACTGTTGGTAATGATGGTGTAAGATCTATTGGTGATAATGAAGATGGTGCCAGTTGGAGATAAAGAAATTGAAAGCTGAACGTAAAGGTGTTTAATACATATTATTATCTAAAGCGCCATATATCATCAGTATCTTACCAATGGTGGCTCTCTTTATATATTTTATCATGGTTAAGACCAAGCGACTCTATTCGCGACCTTCGGGTCCTGATTTTGCTTCGATTTTTTTTTTTTTTTTTTTTTTTATCTTTTTTTTATCTTTTTACCGAATGAAATCGTCAGACAGTGAACATGATAAGATAATCTACGATATTATAATAACAAAAATGAGAAGATGCTATAAATAGAATGGACAGAATAGAATAAGAAATATTTTTATTTTATTTTATTTTGTTCTATTTTATTTCATTTTCATTTCATATTATTCTATCTTGATATATTTTATTTCATTTTATCTTATCTTATTTTATTTTATTTTGTTTTACATTGCTTTGTCCTATTACATTTTATTTGACTTCATTTTCATTTAATTTTATTTTGTTCTGTTTTGATTTGTTTTATTCGTTTTACTCTATCGTATTCTATCTTATTATTCTTTTTTTTTCATTTGATTTCACTTTCCTTCATTGTTTGAGCTAATAATTCGTTACTACCATCATCACAGAGCTCACCACCTTCACAAACAGCAATAGCATCACCATCGCTACTTTCACAGTACTAATATTATCTACACTATCACCACCACCAATCCTATACCACTATCACCACCACCACCAATCCCATACCACTATCACCACCACCACAAATCCCCTACCACTATCACCACCACTCCCACCAGTCCCATACAACTATCACCACCACCAACAATCCCATACCACTATCACCACCACCACCACCAATCCCATACCACTATCACCACCATCATCACCAATCCCATACCACTATCACCACAACCACCACCAATTCCATACCACTATCACCACCATCAAGCCCATACCACTATTACCACCACCAATCCCATACTACTATCACCACCACCAATTCCATATCACTATCACTACCACCAATGACATACCACTATCACCACCATCACCACCAATTCCATACCACTATCACCACCATCACCACCAATCCCATACCACTATAACCACTACCACCAACCCCATACCATTATCACCACCACTACATCCACACCACTACTTTCATACCACTATCATGATTATCACCATTTCCACACCATCACTATCATCATTACCAATACCACAGTCTCACCACCGATAATTTCACAACACCATCTACGTCAACATTAGCACCACTACCATCACCACGACGTCCAGTGAAATTGTCACCATATTAACACCATCACTATCATCACCACCTCCGCCACCACTACCACCACCATCACACATCATTGTGGTATTGTGCCTGGGTAGACATTAGTTCTCTTATCTCTGACGTCATAAATCTTAGCTCCTTCTGTGATGACTGTGTATCATCATTATCAATAGTGACACTGTTATCGTCGTCATCGTCGTTTTCATCATCGTCATTGGCGTCGTTGTTATCTTTATTATCATAGGCGTTATCCTTGTCATAATTTTGTTGTTGTTGTTGTCATCGTCTTCATTGTCGTCGTCATAATTCTCATTATTGTCCCTGTCGTCTTCGTTTTTTCATCATCATCATCATCATCATCATCATCATCATCATCATCATCATCATCATCATCATCATCATCATCATCATCATCATCATCATCATCATCAACGTTATCGCCGCCGCCGTCGTCGTCGTCGTCGTCGTCACCATCACCATCACCATCACCAACACCATTACCATCACCACCTCCATCATCATCATCATCATCATCATCATCATCATCATCATCATCATCATCATCATCATCATCATCATCATCATCATCATCATCATCATCATCATCATCATCATCATCATCATCATCATCATCATCTTCTTCTTAATCCTCATCGTCGTTGGTTTTAATGTGTTGTTCAACACCACTTTAGTTAACAGCGGTGTTGCCCAGACCTTTTTGTCTACCATAGTTCAGTGATGGAGGTCACTATCAAAACCTAACCAGTAAAAGGTAAAGAAGCTACTAATTGGTTACAGAGAAAGAAAAATGCATGATGATAAGTTTATACAGTACAGAAAAAATGTGACAATTAATTCAAGACAATGTAAACAATAAATATATTTAACCATAACAATCTGCAAATTATAAGTAATAAACAGTGAGAAATACACGATTGATAAATGAATGTACAAATAAATAGGTAAATAAATGAATAAGTAAATAGACAAATACGAAAATAAACGGTATGTGGTTGTTCCCTATCCAAACATCAACTGCCCGTACAGATAACGCTACCCCGTTCCTACCACCAACACTATCATCTTGTCCCTCGTTATACACCTTCACTCAAACAACCACCTAACATTCCTCTTACCCCTTTCCTTCCCTATCTCCTCTCCTCAACTTCCTTCCTATTCCTCCCCTTCCACTCACCCCTCCCTCCCTCCCTCCTCCTCCCTTTTTCCTTCCCTATCTCCTCTCCTCAACCTCCTTCCTATTCCTCCCCTTCCACTCATCCCTCCCTCCATTCTCCTCCCTCTTTCCTTCCCTAGATCTTCTCTTCCTTCCTTCCCTCCCTCCCTCCCTCCTTTCCTTCGAATCCCTCCCTCCCCTTACCCCACTCCCTCCCTCCTCTACCCTCTTCCTTTCCTTAGCTCCTCTCCTCCTCCCATCCCTCCCTTTCCTCCCATTTCTCCCTCCTTCCTCTCCCGTTCTTCCTTCCCTAGTTCATCTCCTCCTCTCATCCCTCCATTTCCTCCCATCCCTCCCTTGCCTCCCATCCCTCCTTCCTCTCCCTCCCTCCTCTCCCTTCCTCTATAACTCCCTCCCTCCCCTCTGTCTTCACTCTGGGCTACTCAGCCGCTCGCGCTTCCTCCTCCCTCCCTCTCTTCCATCCCTCCTCTTCCTCCCATCCCTCCACCCCTACATCTCCCCTTCTTCCTTCCCCAGCTCCTCTCCTCCTCCTATCTTTCCCCATTCTCCCGTCCCTCTATTCTCTCCTCCCCCCATCCCTACCCTTCCTGCCGTCCTTCCTTTTTCTCCCTCTCTCTTTTCCCTTCTTCTCTAACTCCCTCCCTCCCCTTCCCTCACTCTTGGCTACTCAGCAACCAAGGCTAAACTTCCCCCTTCCCTTCCTCCTCCTCACGCCCACGAACAAAACAAGCGCTCATTATTCAGGCCCACCAGGACACGACGCCCATTCTTTGCCAAGTGGGCGGGGCTACCGGCGCTAATTCTTTCCGCAGACTGGTTAGTCCGTCGTCATCCGTCAGGAAGCGCCGGGCCGAGGCAAAACCAGCTGTCGAGAAGCGGAGGCGGCGGCGGCAGTCCTCGTCCTCCTCCTCCTCCTTCATCCGGTAGAAAGAGCTTACAAAGATTTTTATTTTATCTCTTTTTATCTATTTATTTTTTTGTATTTTGATTTTATTTCTTATTTGTCTTTTTATAATAGCTATTGGTATTTTTTTTTTCTTACTTCCGTGAAATAGCCCAGTTCTCAATTGATCACCGCCAAAAGAGGCTGACTAATTATAACTATCTACTTCTCGGATCACTCTTGCGGGATTCGGAACACACAAATACACACACACATATGTGTACACACACACACACACACACACACACACACACACACACACATACATATATATATATATATATATATATATATATATATATATATATATATATATATACATACATACCTACGTATCACTTGGACAAAATGTAATATTAGATTTCTAAAAATAATCACGAAGAACCCAGAGTCGGAATAAAAGGAAACTTAGGAGAAAGTGTAACGTCTATATTTCAGCTAATAGCTATAGCCCTCCTCAGAAAAGTACAGGTTACAAGAAATGATTGAGTCATAAATACAATTGAGATTTAAGTGGAGGAGGAACAGATATAGCTTAACACGCGACATCCGTCACGCAGGACGGAGTCAGAAGAGAGGGGATATGTGGTGAAAGAGGTAGAGGTGTGAGGTCAGAAGGGATGCGGGGTCAGGAGTGGTGGGGGAGTGGGATCAGGAGGGTGGAGATTTTTAGCCAAATGGCTCACAGATAGACGTTAGATTACGTTAGGGGACCATTGACCTTTGGAGATATTCAAGTTTGGACATTCTTCTATTAAGGCTGATTCAACATTTTTTTTTTTTTTTTTTCCTGAAGCTACAGTTGGGACAAGGCCAAAATATTGTTTAAATCCAACTGTAGCTTCAATAGAAAATTTGTTAAATCAGCCTTAATAGAAGAATGGTCCCCTGACATAATCTAACGTCTAGCTGTAAGCCGTTTGGTTGAAAATCTTCACCCTCCTGACCCCGTTCCCCCACCACTCCAGACACCGCATCCCCTCTGACCTCACACCACCCCTTTGACCACATATCCCCTCCCTTCTGACTCCACCCTCCGTGGCGGATGTCGCATGTCAAGCTACACCTGTTCCTCCTCCACTTATATCTTAATTGTATTTATGTCTCAATTATTTCATGTAACCTGTTCTTTCCAAAAGAGGGCTATAGCTATTAGCCTAGCCGAAATATAGAAGTTATACTTTCCTCTAACCTTCCATTTATTCCGACTGTGGGTTCTTCGTGATTATATGTATATATATATATATATATATATATATATATGTATATATATATATATATATATATATATGCACACACGCACACACACAAATGTATATATGTATATATATATATATATATATATATATATATGATATACATATGTATTTATATGCATACATATATAAATTATATATATATATATGTATAGATATATATACACATATATATATATATATATATATATATATACACGTATGCATGTATGTATGTATGTATGTACGTATGTATGTATGTATGTATGTATGTATGTATGTATGTATGTATGTATGTATGTATGTATGTATGTATGTATGTATGTATGTATGTATGTATGTATGTATGTATACAATACTTAATTCCAGTTCTTGTCGACTGGAGTTCAAGTGATTTTTAGCTTCGGTTCGGATGAGACCGGATTGATGTATCGGTTCATACATATGGATGCAACTGGATGTTTTCCTTTCCTCGCGCCCACACGCATGACTGGGGGCGTGAGGGAGGAAGAGTTGCAGGGAGGAAGAGAGGAGGAAGAGGAGGAGGAAGAGGGGAGGAGGAGGAAGAGGGTTTGGGAAAGAATAGGAGAGAGGGAGGTGGGGAGAGGGAAGGACGGGAATGTATGTTCAAGTGGTTGTTGATATAATAGTTTACATTTTATTATGCCATGTACATTAATTCTCATTGTTAGGTGATATGATACATTGGTGTGAAAGAATATAATATAGTTGTATTTTCCTTTTCTTTTTTCTTTTCTCTTTTTTTTTCTTTTTAATTTCCTTTTTCTTTTTCGTGTTATTTTTCTTTTTAGGAAACCATCTTATCTGTTTCAATCTGTTCAGTGGTAACAGGAAACTTGCATATTTCATTCTGTCTGTCACTATCCAATTTAATTGAAACAAGAGAAACCTCACAATAGACCTGACCTTTTCCTTACCTGTAGATTGCCACATGTGTAATTAAAATCATCTGACGAAAGACTGACCAAAAGAGATAGTACCAACTGGAACAGAAGGATTTAATCGAGATAGATATACAGTAATATAAAAAAGATGAATGAAATACAAAAAATTAAAAGATGAAATAATTGAAATATAAAATGTGAAAAACAAAGAGATAAAATCGAAAAAATGGAAAATAAAAGTAAGCAATAGAAAATACGAAAAATTTGAATAAGATAGAAAATATGAAAAAAAAGCATGGAATAAATATATGAAAAGTGAAAATCAAAACAAATTAGAAAACATCAAAACAAAAATAAATAACAAATAATATGAGATGAAAAAAAATGTATGAATAATAAAAATAGAAAGAGAAGACATGAGAAACGAAATTAAACATAATGGAAAATACGATTAGTAGAAATTAATAGAATAGAAAATATGAAAAAAATAAAAATATGAGAAAAGAAAATAAAAAAATAGAAAACATAAGAAATAAAAATAAAATAGAAAATATGAGAAACGAATATAAACAAAATAAAGAATTTGAAAAATAAAAAATAAACAAAACAGAAAATATGAAAAAATAAACAAAATGGAAAACACAAAAGAAATAAATGAAAAATATTTGCAAGCACTGAACTACTGTGGTGTCATTTAACAACCTGGTAAAACTCGTAAACACAACCTTGAAAGCTTCTCAGAATTAATAGATGGAGACTGCAAGAGACCATAAGGCCAACACTAGGCAGTGCCATATCTATTCATTACCATATGTCATCCCTACCCATAAAGTTTTCTAATTTTCTCTTAAAGCAACTGATAGTTTCAGCACTCACTTCATGGTTACCAATACTATTTCACTCGTTAATAATTCTGTTGGTAACCAGCTCTTCTACCTTTCACTTATTATTGCTACCGATTCGGTTTAAGTCATGAACTCCTATTAGGAGGCTTGAACGGTGCCCCTTACAGAGGGCTTTGTAGCATGGAATTTAATGAACAATACCCTTGGTCCAACCTGCTGTCGGGAGGGTTCGAACCGCCGTCTCCTCGACCTCCGTCGCAAGTAGCGACGCTGTAGTATGTAATTTAATGAACCATACCCTTGGTCCAACCTGCTGGCGGGAGAGTTCGAACCGCCGTCTGCTCGACCACCGTCGCAAGTAGCGACGCTCTAATCCGCTCGGCCAGCTATATTAATTTGTTTGTTTTTCTTTATCTTTTCAGTTGTGTTGCAGCACTGGGAAGTGGCCGTGTATGACGAATATTCCACCGCAGGAAGTGACGTCACGCTTCGGTGTAACGTGCCAGCCCACGTGCGGAGTTACGTCACTGTGACGTCATGGGTACGTGACGAGACACATAACATCTACCCCAACACGAATGACGGTAAGTGACGTAGCAAAACAATTTTAAGCACCAAAGCACTGAAACGATCTCCTTAACAGGTACCACTGATAGCCACTTGTCCCAGCTGTGTTAGATTATATGGATTTGGTGGTAGCTAATGATGATGATAGCAATAATGATAATAATATTAATGATAATCATAATAACAATAGTATAATGATAATAATGTAGTCATAATAGTATGATAATGGTAATATAATGATAATAGTATAAAGGTGATGGTGATGATGATGATGATGATGATGATGATGATGATGATGATGATGATGATGATGATGATGATGATGATGATGATGATGATGATGATGATGATGATGATCGGTTTACTGAGTTAACAGTGATACAGTAATACAGTGACAATATAGAGTTTATGTTAAGTTTGGGATGAGACTAATTTGAGTTAGTAATGTTCACTATGGAAGGAATGGCGTTGTTTTGTAACGGTCCGTCCTCGGCGCTCTGATGGGCACAAGTTTGTTGTTATATCTTGTAGCGTGGCGTGGTGGGGGAGCGTCAGATTAAACTTCTCCAGGTGTAGACCTCTCACCCCATAGAAGATGTCCTAAACCAATATTTCTATTTCAGTCCTCTTTAATTGTGTCATAATAGCCAAGGATAGAGGCGCTGGTAAACCGTTG
This sequence comes from Oratosquilla oratoria, assembly GCF_046742065.1. Lineage (NCBI taxonomy): Eukaryota > Metazoa > Arthropoda > Malacostraca > Stomatopoda > Squillidae > Oratosquilla > Oratosquilla oratoria. The sequence continues at coordinate 24,834,070 of NC_134785.1, forward strand.
TCCTATTAACCAGTTATGGTCACCAACATTGTTCTGGGTCGTTTTTATTTCACCAGGATCGAGTCCTGTGTGTTGGTACACCATGACCCTATCCACTGAAGGTAGGGAGGGAGGGAGGGAGGGAGCGCTGGATACAGAGTAGCTAGAACTGAGGGAGGGGGGGAGAAATTAGCGAGGGAAGTAGAGGAGGAAGGGAGGAAGAGGAAGGATGGAGTGGAGGAAGGGAGAGGAGGGAATCAGGAGAGGGAGGAAGAGGAGGGAGGAAATTAGGGAGGAAAGAAGAGTAGGAAGGGAGGGAGAGCAAGGAGGGAGTGGAGGAAGAGGAAGGAGGAAGGGAGAGGAGGGAGGGAGAGGAGGGAGGGAGTGGAGGGAGGGACAGGAAGGATAGAGAGAAGGGATAAAAAGGAGAGAGGGAGGGGAAGAAGGGAGAGGAGGGAGAGAGAGGACTGAAGGAGTGGAGGAAAAAGGGAAGGGAGGAAGGAGGGAGAGAAAGAAAGAAGAGGAAGGGGGAGAGGAAGTAGGGAGGGGAGAAAGGAAGGGGGGGAATGGAAAGGAAGGAGGAAAAGGAAGGATAGGAGAGAAGGGAGGAAAGAAAGGAGAGGAGGGATGGAAAGGAAAGAGGGAGGGGAGAAAGGAAGGGGAGAAATGGAAAGAAAGGAGGAAAGGGAGGGATAGGAGGGAAGGGAGGAAGAGAGGAGCTAGGGAAGGGATTATGGTAGAGGAATTTTAAGTCGTGGATTCTACCCTGATCGAAGTGGGGTTGATCTGGACGCCCCTTCTTGTGTGCGGAAGACCTGAACGAGTTTAGGCTTCCTGTTGCTAGGTCATTAACCTTTCCCCCATCCCCCCATCCCCCCATCCTCACCCCCTCACCCCCACTTGCCCCCTCTCGCCACGGTGACAGAGGCCTTAGATTTTTTCAGTCTCATTCTGGACAATTTTGTTTAGTCGAATTACAGGATTGGCAAAAAAAAAAAAAAAAAAAAAAAAAAACGTGGATTGATTTTTTTTTCTCTGATTCTTCCTCCTTCATATTCTCCTATTCCTCCTCCTCATCTCCATGATCCTCATTTTCCTCCCTATTCTAATTTCCTCCACCTTATCCTCGTTTCGAACGATCTGCCCATATCAAATTGAGGTAAGATGAGAAACTATGCCAGTTGACGCTTACCTGCGGCCGAAGCCATTACCTTTGTCAGTTCGGACAATCAAACCAACTGATTGACCTGGGTTACCCACAGAGAATAACGTCACCCTCATAAAGAAATTGCCTAAGTAATTTTTTCGTCGATTTCTAGATTTTCGTCTAAATAAATTCTTCGACACATGGCGTTCCTAGAGTTACAATTGCCAATGTCATATCTAGTGTTTGGGTAGGTTTAAAATAGGTAGGGAGTAACATTACGCTTATGTAATAGAAAAATGAGGAATCTTTTTTCGATTTCCCGAAAAGCTGGAAAAAATACTTGATTTTTTTATGAAGATAGCGAAAAGGTACATTTGGCCCTAACTAACATACACACTATGTAAACATTAACATACACACTATGTAAACATTATCTAAAGTAGCTATGTACTCAAATATCGTCTTGATCTTAGCATACATTATTATATTCCAATTGTAGTCTTTGTTCAAATGAACAGGAGTATTAATATATAAGATAATGTCATTTTTATGTCCTGAAATGAATTATGAAAATGTCATTTAGGACATATTTTATTTCTTCATGTATTTTCATAAATACAGAAATAATGCATCGTTCCTCCTCAAACAAATCCAAAATAGCTGTAGCCAATAGTATGAGTTATGATTGAGACGTAGGTTACAGGTAGATTACTGTACATGACCAGATAGGTCGTTCTGGGTCAATTACATAAAGAATAACGCCGCGTTCTGATTGATCGTTACATTGACCAATTGGAATACGCGGCTTTTCGCC
>NC_134785.1:24838509-24848509 GCF_046742065.1 Oratosquilla oratoria
GTGTGTGTGTGTGTGTGTGTGTGTGTATGTATGTATGTATATATGTATGTATTTATATACGTATGTATATATGTATGTATGTATTTATGTATGTAAGAGCAATTCCTCGCCATGTATAGGTTAGGCAGATGACATTTTTATGTATATGTTCTAAGATTATTATGATGCCTCTTATTAATGAACAACTCATACACAAACATTAGTTACCTGTTGGAATAGTAAAATTAAACGTTTGCTTAAATGCAAGACAATTCTTTCCACGAAAATATATCTCTTCAGGTAAACTCTTTGGCGTTTTTGTGCAGTTGGCAAACCTGAATTCACCTTAGCTTCGTGCATGTTATCTTAAACTTGACAGACCCAAGAGCACGTATAAGAACAGGCCGGAGCCAGACATACCAACTGTTCTGAGAAAGAACGACATTCTTTGCCAGTATGTGATATGCCTTTTCCGTGTTCATTACGTAACTCTTCCTCTCGCAGTTGTAACCAATCAGGGAACAGATCAGGGAGGAATTGATTTGAGTTGGATCGTTCAAGTAACAAATACTCAAGCACCAATCAACATCAAACTCCTCATGGTGATAGATGACATGGGATCCAAGAGGGGGAAGGCAATGAGGAAAAGAGGAGGAAAAGGAGGAGGGAAAGGAGGAGGGGAAGGAGGAGGAAAAGGAGGAGGGAAAGGAGGAGGAAAAGGAGGAGGGGAAGGAGGAGGGAAAGGAGGAGAAAAAGGAGGAGGAAAAGGAGTTGGAAAGGAGGAAGAGGTGGATCTAGAACAGCGATTTCTAGCCTTTACTGACCCCAGCACCCCCTGAATAAGGTCTAAGCAATCTAGCACCGCTAATTAATATCGTATGGCTAGAAGGATAAAAGACAGTGCATGTTTGCATCGCTTTCCATCGCCCTCTAGAATGTATTTCAGTACCCCCAAAGGGTATTAGCACTAGATTTGGAAACACTAATCTAGAAAATGGGAAAGAAAGAAGAGTAGAAGTAGAGAGATGGTGAAGAGAAGTAGGAAGAGAAGAGAGGGAAATAGAGGAAGAGAAGGTTGAGATGCAGGAGGAAGAGGAGGAGGGAGGAGGAGGGAGGAGGAGGAAGGTGGGGAAAAGAAGGGAGGAGGAGGAAGGTGGGGAAGAGAAGGGAGGATCTGAAGAAGAAAGACGTAGAGGAAGAGAAGGAAAGGGAATAGGAAGAGGAGAAGGAAAGAATGAAGAGAAGATGAAAAAACAAAGAAAAAGATGGAGAAAAAAAGAGTAAAGAGAAGGAATAGGTGAAACAGTAAAGCGTAGGAGGAGAAGTAGAAGGGTGAGAACAAGATAAAGATGAGATGGAGTACTATTAGAGAAGGTAAAGAGGGAGAAGAGAGGGACAGGGAAGAGGAGATAGAATAGGTAAAGAGAGAGGAATAATAAACGTAGAATTGGAAAGAAATAATAGAGAGAACTGAAGAGGTGAACAGGAGGCGGAGGAGGAGGAGGAGGAGAAGGAGGAGGAGGAGAAGGAGGAGGAGGAGGAGTAGAAGGACAAGGAGAACCAGGAGGAGGAGGAGTAGAAGGACAAGAAGAACCATGAGGAGGAGGATAAGAAGAACGAGGAGGAGGACGAGGAGAACGAGGAGAACGAGGTGAACGAGGAGGAGGAGGAGGAGGAGGAGGAGAAGAAGAATGTGAACGAGGAGGAGGAGGAGGATAAGAAGAACAAGGAGGAGGAGGAGAACGATGAGAACGAGGAGGAGGAACAGGAGGAGGAGGTATGAGAAGATGAATGTTCAAACTTAAATCCAATGCAAAGGACGAGGAAACAAGGAAGAAAGGGAAATGCGAAAGATGGACAACATGAGAATAGAAAATAAAGTATGTGAAAAGATGACGTTAAATGAGAATGAATAAAGTTAGATAATACAGAAGAAAGGAAGGACGGGAGGCTGAAGAGGGTGGGAGGAAGGATTCCTGGAGAGAAAATAAAAAGAGAGAAATTGAAAGCAATGTTAGCTTATGAGAAGAGAAGAACGAAAAACACAAACGTGAAGAGACGGAAGAGAAATTGAATAAGACAATGTTACACAAAAGAGAATCGAAAGAGAGAAAAAAGAGGACATTAATACATGCAGGTAAATAGATAAATGTAAGCAAATGGGAAAGAATAACTAGGAGAAGTAAGAAAATGGGATAAGGAAAAACAAAGAAGAAGAGTGGAAAGGGGAGGAATAATGAAGTACGGCCCGAAGAAAGAAACAGAGAGAAAAAAAAAAGAGAAGAAAAAAAGAGAGAAGGATTGGTGCCGATAGAAGGGAGAGAACGAGGGGAAGTCGTCAAGAGTGATAAAAGAGTTGAGGGGGGCAGCAAAAAAGAGCAGGAGAAGGAAGAAGAGGAGGAAGAGGAAGAAGAGGATGAGGAAGAGAAGTAGGAGGAGGAGGAAGATAATGAGGGAGAAGAGGAGAAAAGAAGGAAGAAGAGGAGGAAGAGGAAGAAGAGGATGAGGAAGAGAAGTAGGAGGAGGAGAATGAGGAAGAAGAGGAGAAAAGAAGGAAAAAGAGGAGGAGGAGGAGAATGGGGAAGAAGAGGAGAAGGAAGAGGAGAATGGGGGAGAAGAGGAGAAAAGAAGGAAGAAGAGGAGGATGAGGAGGAAGAGTTAGAAGGTAACGAGGAGGAAAAAGATCAAGAAGAGAAGGATCAGGAGGAGGAAAAATGGAGGAGGAAGAGGAAGATGAGAATAAGGAGGGAAAGGAGGAAGCAGAGGAGGAGGAAGATGGGAGGAAGAGGAGAAAGGGTAAGAAGTAGAAGAGGTAGAGAATGAGGAAGAAGAGGATGAGGACGAGGGGGAAAAGGAGGAAAAGGAGGAGGAGGAGGAGGAGGAGGAGGCGAGTGAGAAGAAGGAAGAGGAAGAGCAAGAGGAGAATGAGGAAGAAAAGGAGGAGGAGGAGGCGAGTGAGAAGGAGGAAGAGGAGAATGAGGAGGAGAAGGAGCAAGAGGAGAAGAGGAGGAAGAAGAGGAGGAGGAAACAGATGGAAAGTGTTGCAGAGAAGAGGCGGTGATGAAGAGTCCAGAAGGGGAGGGAGACCAAGGCCGTGAAGCAAGTTGAGAAAGAGAGAAAGAGAGAGAGAGAGAAAGAGAGAAAGAGAGAGAGAGAGAGAGAGAGAGAGAGAGAGAGAGAGAGAGAGAGAGAGAGAGAGAGAGAGAGAGAGAGAGAGAGAGGCAGGGAGGGAGGGAGAGAGAGAGAGAGAGAGAGAGAGAGAGAGAGAGAGAGAGAGAGAGAGAGAGAGAGAGAGAGAGAGAGAGAGAGAGAGAGAGAGAGAGAGAGAGAGAGAGAGAGAGAGAAGGAAATGAATTGATTGAGATGGTATGCTAAGGTGAGATATAAGATCTGTGTTCATCAGTAAAGGAGAAAGTATTCAGACGGAATTGGAGATAAGAAGAGGAAAAGGAAGAAAAGGAATAAGAAGAGGAATGAAACAGGAATCAGGGAGAAGGATAAATGAAGAATGAGGAGTAGGATGAGGAAGAGGAAAAATGGGATAAGAGGGGAAGGAGGAGGAGGAGGAGGAGGAGGAGGAGGAGGTGATTGAGAGGAAGAGGACACAGAGGAAAGGAAGTCAACTTATTCAAGCTCTTCTATTACCTCTCAGAGTTCCTTATTCACAATGGGTTACCCTGTCATATAGTTCTGTGGGGTTTTTTTCTATTGTAATTCCTTGTTTGGACCAATACTGAAGATGTAAATATACGAAAGCGTTCTTCTTTGTTAGTGTTATCTTTCCTAGTGGTTATTCACACACACACATACACACACACACAGACATACACACACACACACACACAAATATATATATATATATATATATATATATATATATATATATATAAATATATATATATATATATGTGTGTGTGTGTGTGTGTGTGTGTGTGTGTGTGTGTGTGTGTGTGTGTGTGTGTGTGTGTGTGTGTGTGTGTGTGTGTGTGTGTCTGTGTGTGTGTGTGTGTGTGTCTGTGTGTGTGTGTGTGTGTGTGTGTGTGTGTGTGCGTGTTTGTGTGTGTGTCTGTGTGTGTGTGTCTTTCTTTTTTCTCCTATTTTATTGTTCATCTTCAATAATCTTTTCAGTCTTCCACTGTCTACCCATTCTCCTCTTGTCATTTTTTTTTCTCTTCGATGTTTTCTCATTTTGTAAAACAGTCTTTGTCCCCTTCATGATGTAGCCTAATGTACTCGCCTTCTTCAATGGAACCGAGGATGGATATTCAGGAAATGGACATGGGAGAGAATCATCCTCCCCAAACCCAGAGTCTTTCTTTGAACCTCAACTATTTCACACCAACTTTTCACCATAAAGAGATCTGACAGCTGCTCTCCTCTTCCTCCTCCTCTTCCTCTTCACCCTCCTTTTCCTCTACCTCTTCCTCTTCCTCCTCACCCTCTTTTTCCTCTACCCCCTTCCTGTTCCTCCTCCTCCTTTTCCTCTACCACTACCTCCTCACCCTCCTTTTCCTCTACCTCTTCCTCCTCCTCCTCCTCCTCACTCTCCTTTTCTTCTACCCCTTCCTGTTCCTCCTCCTCCTCCTCATTCTCCTTTTCCTTTACCCCTTCCTGTTCCTCCTCTTCCTCCTTTTCCTCTACCCCTTCCTCCTCCTCCTCATTTTCCTCTATTCCATTCCTCCTCCTCCTCCTCTTCCTCTACCCCTTCCTCCTCCTCATCCTTTTCGTCTACCCCTTCCTGTTCCTCCTTTTCCTCTACCCCTTCCTGTTCCTCCTACTCCTTCTCTTTCTCCCCTTCACCTCCCACTTTCTCCTCTTATTCCTCTTTCTACTTTTCCTTTCTTCTTCCTCCTCTCCCCCCTTTTCTCCTCCTCTTTCCTATCCTCCTCCTCTCCCTCATCCTAATTCTTCCTCTTCCTTCTCCGCCTCTTAGTCTTCCTCATGCAAGTTGGTAACAGAGCATCAGACCCACATTTCTACAACAGTCGAACGTTTCTCCCCAGAGAGATCCGCTGGAAGGCCTGAGGAGGTGTTGCTGGGTGCGGACTTCCAGTCAGTGGAGCTTGAGGGAATAGCTGACGTTATCATTCCTATTCCAGTGAGACCGACAACATATATATACATTTACATATACATGTAAATGTACATATACTTATACATATACATATACATGTAAATATACATATACTTATACATATACATATGCTTATACATACATATATATATATATGTATATATATATATATGTATATATATATATATATATATATACATATACATACATGTATATACATATTGAATTATTTGCAACAGCAAATTGAGCTCAGTTAAGTTTCCGGTGAAGATTCTCAAGTCTACTAAAGATCTTTAGCATGAAGACAGAAGCCATTTATGGATGGAACAGGATACAAGATGATTCGCTAATCGCGTTTAGCATTTCCAATTGTAACAAGTACAGAAAAAGGATGATTATAAAATCAGAAAGTAAACACTGGGAAAGATCACAAAGAAGTTGACCGTTACTCTGGTCTAAAACTGGGAAAGGGCACATTTAAATACTAGGAAAGGATACTGGTGAGCACGAGGAAAGGGTAGATTAAGACAGCGGAAGGGGGAACTGTGACCACTGGGAAAGGATTATTCATTTGACCATTATTGTGGCCTGAGCGTCCGTCTCGGCCGAAGTGACTGCTCATGACGGGGTTGGTTTGTTGTCGTAGCTGGGGCGTCAGGTTTGGTGGATTCTGAATGGTTTGAGCCCGGGAAGGATGTTGGGGGCACATATACTCATGTACATGAGAGTCATCTCGTTGGTATTCGTCTTCATTTGATGGTGCAGCCTCAAACGGTTGACACACGGTTTTCGGACTCTAGTAACCTTAGGAAAAGCTGAATACCGGCGACTGCTCCTCTCTTCAATATCAGCCCAAGATTTCTTTCCAGAGGAATCAGTATGAGGCTTTGAGGATTGTTGCCGATTGCTATGGGAATGCGGATTTCCAGTCATTGAAACTGGAGGTAATTATTTTTCTTATTCTATTTTATCATTATTATTATTATTATTATCATTATTATTATTGTTATTATTATTATTATCATTATTATTATTATTATTATTATTATTATTATTATTATTATTATTATTATTATTATTATTATTATTATTATTATTATTATTATTATTATTATTATTATTATTATTATTATTATTATTATTATTATTATTATTATTAGTATTATTATTAGTATTATTATTATTATTATTATTATTATTATTATCGTTTTATTTTATTTTATTTTATTAATTTATTTATTTATATGTATATTTTTTGCAATCCTATTTTATTCATTTTCCTGGGCAAAGACAGTCTTACTAGATAGTTGTTTGTTTACAACAGACATGTGTTACATATTTCTGGTGTTTTTTGGTAAGATTTTAAATCAATAACTGTTTTGGTTCAAACTTCACCAAGAAAAACTTCGAAACTATCTTATTTGGAGCGACGACAATTTTTTTTTTATCAAAAGCGCGAAATGTACAGAAATCAATTGACACAACCGCTGTCGCCCATGTTCTGTCTTTGATAAAGAAAAGAAATATCCAAAGTTAAATGATGAAGCAAAAAATAATGAAGGCAAACCAAAGACGTAAGAGAGGGAGAAATAAGAAAGACAGGGACGGGGCCAATGATAAAGACAACAAGAATAAGAAACTATGAAGAAAAGTGACAAAGAAAATGAAGTACACTGAAGAAGGAGGATGAGGAGGGCTATGAGGAGGAAGGAGGAGGCGAGGGAAGAAGAGGAGGAGAAGGAGATGAATAAGGAGGATGTGGAGGAGAAAGAAGAGGAGTAGGAGAAGGAATAGATGGAGAAGAAAGAGGAGGAGGAGGAGAACAAGAAGGAGGAGAAGGAAGAGGAGAAAGAAAGGAGAAAGAGAAGTAGGAGGGGAGAGACAAGACGGAGCAGTATGGCTAGGAGGAGAAGGAGGAGCAGGAGGAGGAGGAGCAAGAGGAGGAGGAGTAAGGGTGGGAGGAGAAGAAAGAGGAGGAGGAGGACATATATTTCTCATGTTTATGGTACACTGATCTACTAACGATGGTAATGGAAACTGTAGCAGATATATTAGAGTGGAAGGCGAGAATAGCAAATATATTACATTGAAATGTTGGGGTGGAATATATATCAAGGTAGAAGGAGGTATATATATATATATATATATATATATATATATATATATATATATATATATATATATATATATATATATATATATATATATATATATATATATATATATATTTATATATACATACGTAGATGTGTACATGGACAAATGCATGTTAATGTACATATACATATACATATACATATACATATACATATACATATACATATACATATACATATAATTAGACTTCTGAAGTACTAGGGAGTGAACAAGCATAACACAATGTCAGATAGAACGACTGGTAAATTGAACATCATCAATAAGACGGGCTGAAATATTGAAGACAAGAGGGGAAACTAAGAAAATTTCCCTGTTATGCTGAGGGTAAAAGAGGGGAAGGATGTAGAAGGTGGTAGACCAGGAAGTAGGTAGATTTATTGGCTGTGATGTTCTTAAGCGTGGCAAATAAATAAGACAAGATGGAGTACGGTTGTGATGCATAGAATGTTAAAGGAAACTCGTAGAATATGGGAGTTTTGTGTGGGTTCTGAAAAGTATTTGTTGGTTAATGGGAGAGTTGGGAGTGTTTAACTTTGCGTACTAAGATGAGTTTCCTCAAATGAATGACATCGACTAAAGGTAATTAGGTTTGATAAATACCCGTGTTGTTGTTATATTCAGTTTATCTACTCCTCGACTTGGAAGAGTGAGTGTTCTTGCAATTCATATTGTCCTGAAGAGGAAAGCGGATTGTAATGGAAAAAAAAAAAAATCATCATCATCATCATCATCGTCATCGTCGTCATCGTCGTCGTCATCATCATCATCATCATCATCATCATCATCATCATCATCATCGTCGTCATCATCATCATCATCATCATCATCATCATCATCATCATCATCATCATCATCATCATCATCATCATCATCATCATCATCATCATCATCATCGTCATCGTCATCGTCATCATCGTCATCGTCATCGTCATCATCATCATCATCATCATCATCATCATCATCATCATCATCGTTATCATCGTCATAATCATCGTTTTAATCATCGTCATCATCGTCATAATCATCGTCATAATCATCATCATCATCATCATCATCATCATCATCATCATCATCATCATCATCATCATCATCATCATCATCATCATCATCATCATCATCATGAAAGTGGCAGTTGCCGACAAGATTGACGAGTTAAACACCATATGAGGACGGAGCCTTTATTTGTACGACGTTTCGCTGTAACCTTGTAATAAGCGAAACGTCGTACAAATAAAGGCTTCGTCCTCAAATGGTGTTTAACTCGTCAATCATCATCATCATCATCATCATCATCATCATCATCATCATCATCATCATCATCATCATCATCATCATCATCATCATCATCATCATCATCATCATCATCATCATCATTATTGCCTTGGTATTTTCTCGCTGAAACTCACAACCCAGAGGTAAACGCCATTTAAAATTACCTATAATTCGGAACCTTTTCCGAATTATGGAATTTTCCGAATGAGAGAGGATTCCTAATCAAAGAGGTTTCCAAGTTATAGGGATTTCTGATATAAAGAGGTCTCCGAATTATAGAGGTTTTCAAATTATAGAGGTTTCCGGGTTATAGAGATTTCCGAATTATAGAGGTCTTCGAATTAGAGAGGTTTCCAAGTGAAAATGAGTCTTGAATTACAAAGGTTTCCGAATTATAGAGATTTCTAAATTATAGAGGTCTCCGAATTAGAGAGGTTTTCGAGTGATAATGAGTTTTGAATTATAGACATTTTCGAATTATAGAGATTTCCGAATTATAGAGGTCTCCGAATTAGAGAGGTTTTCGAATTATATATCTATTCATATTCAGTTGTAGCCCTCTATATCCAGTGGTCAATGTAACTGATATTGTTTTTACCATTCTTTACCATTCTTTGGTGATAAGAATTCCCTCAGCTAGTACATGTATATACATATATGTACATGTATGTACACATATGTACATGTATGTACACATATGTACATGTATGTAAATATATGTACATATGTATACATATGTTCATGTATGTACATATATGTACACATGTACATGTATGTACATATATGTACAGATGTAAACATGTATGTTGCCACACGTGCACACGCACATTCAGTTAGATAACCTTCCGGGGATTTCGCCTAAGATCCGGGAGTAAATGTACTTTGCCCAGACTCAGACGAAATGGAAAGGGCGACTCAGAAGGGTTACTCAGAAGGGCGACTCAGATGGGCGACTCATATGGGCGACTCAGAAGGGCGACTCAAAAGGGCGACTCAGAAGGGCGACTCAGAAAGGCGACTCTGAAGGGCGACTCAGAAGGGCGACTCAGAAGGGTGACTCAGAAGGGCGACTAAGGAGGGCGACTCAGAAGGGCGACTCAGGAGGGCGATTCAGAAGGGCGACTTAAAAGGTCGACTCATGAGGGCGACTCAGGAGAGTGACTCAGAAGGACGACTCAGATGGGCGACTCAGAAGGACGAAAGGAAGAGACGTAAAGGAGAGAGAAATGGCGATAGAGCTAGGAAAAGGAAAACAAAGGAAAGGGGGGAGGAGGGAGGAGAGATTGGAGGGAGGAAAGTGGAGGAAAAGAGGAAGGGTGAAGGGGTAAACGGATATGATAGAAGGGAAGGGAGGGTTAAGGGTGGCTGTGAAGGGTACAAGGAATTAAAAAGAGCGATCGGGAAAAGATAAATGTGAAGGAAGGTAGGAAGACAAGGGAGGAAAAGGGGGATGGAAACTGCGATTATTCGAGGGAGGAAAAGAGAAGGGTAATTGTAGAGATAAGCAGCAGTCAGGTG
>NC_134785.1:24863509-24866009 GCF_046742065.1 Oratosquilla oratoria
AGGAGGAGGAGGAGGAGGAGCAACAGCAGCAGTAGCAGAAAGAGGAGGAGGAGGAGGAGGAGGAGGAAGCGGAGGCGAAAGCAAGCAAGTAATAAGAGGCCACAAATTCATAGAATTCGCCGTGAAAGTTGCCCCTGAGCAGGAATCTGTCTCCAGGAAGATAAACCTTGAGTTTTGTGTCCTTCACGTTTGCAAATGTGCCTTTTGTACGATTAATGAGTGAGTGAATAAATCAGTGATCCCAGGGCGCCATCTGTTAACAAATAAGGTAATTACAAAAAGGAATTGATTAGCTTGTGGGTCTGAGTTTAATGTCTGTATGTAGCATGATGAGAAGCTTATTGGTTTCTGGATATTTTTTCTGGTATGGTTGAAAGCCTCCACCTTAACCCTATGTGCTTGGGAAGCCAAAGACAGTGATCGTCGTCAGTGGGCAATTTCGGCCACGCCTTACGTGTATCACAGACCATTTGTCGTGAGCAAAGAAGAATGACTTTCGAATGACCTCGGCAAAATCCTGCGCAGAATCAGAAACGATTCTTTACGAAATTTTGAGAAAAAAAGATGTTGATACCTCAGGTTCATTAACAGGTTTCAAAACAAAGCGACACTTAACACACTCGATGAGTTTTTTTTTTTCACTGCTTTGCCCCCCCTCCCATGACCCCTCTCCTCCTCCCCCTACTTCCCTTCTCCTCCTCCTCCTCATATTTCTCCTCCTCCTCCTCCTCCTCATCCTCTTTTTCCTCCTCCTCCTTCTCCTCTTCCTCCCCCTCCTCCTTCTCCTTCTCCTTCTCCTCCTCCTCCTCCTCCTCCTCCTCCTCCTCCTCCTCCTCCTCCTCCTCCTCCTCCTCCTCCTCCTCCTCCTCCTTCTCCTCCTCCTCCTTCTCCTCCTCCTCTTCCTTCTCCTCCTCCTCCTCCTCCTCCTGTTCCCTTTCCTTCTCCTCCTCTTCCTCCTCCTCCTCCTCCTATATCCTCTCCTTCTTCTGCTCCTGTTCCTCCTCCTCGTCTTCCTCCCCCTCCTCCTCCTTTTCCTCTTCCTCCTTTTCTTTCTGTCCCTCTCATGCTCATTTTCCTTTGTTGCTTGTCCCCTTCTTCCTCTTCTGGTTCTCTTCTTTCTTTCTTTATGGAGTCGGAACGGCAAAACCATAACCGTTTCTTGAGTAATGTATTTCCCATGAGATTATTATCGAGTCCAACATAATTTTCTTCTCTTCCTTCCACATAGATAGCGTCAACCCCTAAGTACCATTACATGGAAAGTTTCGGAACAAGATATGAGGAAGAATAATTTCTCTTAGAGAGATGAAATACCTGTTAATGGCAAACCACTAACGAGCGTTATAGTGTGATGATTAAATTACTGGTTCAATTTGACCTCCCAAACTTCCTTGTTCAGTGTCACGGACACGGTACCTCATTACGAAATGTTGGGGATCCTTGCTACAAGTGGAAGCTAGTCTCGAACCTCTGTGTCGTGGGCAGGACTCGAACCGGCACGTTTGGTCTTGCTAGCCATTGCGGGTTCCTTGTGATGAGGGATTACGGAGGGAATTAGGTTGGGGAGTGAAGGAGGGAGTAGTGGGGAGGGAAGTAGGGAGTGTTCAGGTGGAAAATTTATAGAAATGTTAAGATGAGTTGTTCTATATGTTACTCAGGGTTGATGGGATGGACAGGAAGAGATAGATGGATAGATAGATAAATAGATAGATATATAGATAGACAGACAGATAGAGAGAGAGAGAGAGAGAGAGAGAGAGAGAGAGAGAGAGAGAGAGAGAGAGAGAGAGAGAGAGAGAGAGAGAGAGAGAGGAACAGGGACAGGGAAAGGAGATAGAGACAGAAATAGAGATAGAAATAGATAGAGACAGAGACAGAGATAGAGGAGAGAAGTAAGATTTGTTATGAGACGGAGAGGTGCCGATGTTGGAGTGATTAAGATGAGACTGGAGTTAATTGAAAGGACTAAAGAACTATCACTGTACAGTAGATAAAAATGGAGACTGTGAAGAAGTTGAGGGAGGAGGAAGAGAAGGAGGAGAAATAAAATGAAGGTGATGACTGGAAGAGGAGGGGAGGGAAGGGGGTAGAGGATTAGTAGGAGGATACGAGGGAGAAGGAGGAGCAGGAGGAAGAGTAGGAGGAGGAGGAGGAGGAGGAGGAGGGGGAGGAGGAGGAGAAAAAGATGGAGGGGGAAGACGATAAAGAAGAAGTATAACTGAAAACAGTAGAGAAGTCAAAAACCACAAATAAAGCTCAGAAACGAAATGTGCTCAAACTGGAGGACCACATTTGGAGGACGAGGTCGCGGAGAAGAACGAGGTGCCAGAAGGGAGACGGGTGGAGTTGGATGTTAATTAGAATAATGACGTGAAAGTGGCACTCGATGACGAGGAGGGCCAGGGAAGTGCCATGGTGAAGGATGTGCGGCGGTGGTGGTAGTGGTGGTGGTAGTGGTGGCTGTGGTGGTGGCTGTGGTGGTGGTGGTAGTGGTGGCTGT
>NC_134785.1:24883509-24888509 GCF_046742065.1 Oratosquilla oratoria
ATATATACATGTGTGTGTGTGTGTGTGTGTGTGTGTGTGTGTGTGTGGTGTGTGTGTGTGTGTGTGTGTGTGTGTGTGTGTGTGTGTGTGTGTGTGTGTGTGTGTGTGTGTGCGTGAGTGTGTGTGTGTGTGTGTGTGTGTGTGTGTGTGTGTGTGTGTGTGTGTGTGTGTGTGTGTGTGTGTGTGTGTGTGTGTGCGTGAGTGTGTGTACGAGTATATGTATGTATGAATGAATGAATGAATGAATGAATGAATGAATGAATGGAATGTATGTATAAACTTGCATATACCTCTCTTCTATCTTCATTCTATTCTTCTCTTTTCATTTTTCCCTTCTTTTCCCCTCTTCCTTTACAGTTATCCTCATCCACGCCTCCTGAATTCCCTTCCCCTCCCAGGTTTCTTTGTTTACGAACAAAACGGGCAGAATCTCCTTCCATATGCTTGGGAAAGCAAAGCGCGCCATAAAACAACAAGGGATGATCTTGTCGCTCGCCCCGATGCTGATTTGTTTATGTGTACATACGAGAAACGCGGTACATCCCTGTCTTCCTGTGGAGCGCCACTCCAGCGCCGTCCGCAGGTAAACGCAGGTGGTGAGCGTTGTGATATTGAGGTTAAATGATGATTTATCTCTCACCCTGGTGTTGGGAACGACAGCCAATTTTAAGATAGTTTCTTTGTTAGATAGCTAACAACATGTAAAATGTGCTATTGTAGTAGATTTTTAGAAAGGACTGAAAATAGTATTGGTTGATCGATTTATCCATTTATTTATTCACATATTCATTTGATGACTGGTAGATTAATCTACGTTTCTTTATATTTATCTATTTTATGGTTATATCAATATATTGATTTTTTTACACAATTTATCTGTTTGCGTTTATCAGTCTACTGATTCATTTATCTTTTGTCAGTTTTCTTTTTGTTAATCTGCATATACGCGTGTAGAAGATAGTTTTGGCTATACATTCGTATCTAGTAATATAGGATACTACCACCTCCATTGCTTAATTACTTAGAAAACACGAAAAATAGAATAGCCACAACCCAGGAAAAATACCCAAACATATTTTTTATTATTATTACTTAGCCAGGCGGCGTGATCGCGTGCTGGTTTCTCATTCACCTATTTGTGGGTTCGAATCCCGCCCGCCTCTCCGTTTCCCATCGGTGACTGTCACCTGTCCCAACTGTCCAAGCACATAGGACAAAAGCGACGGCTTCGGCCATAGCCATACACCTCCTGGCATAGGCTCCTTACCTTCACCTTATAAAAACAAAGATATTGTAGTCCCAAGACTTCGAAGGCTTTCTTCGTCGGGTCGAAGTCTCCGAAGAATCTCAGAGTCCCACGGTCCTGAGGAACTCTCCAGGAGTCTTGGGTACGAAGAGCTTAGACATCGGTGAGGTCTCAGGTGGCATGAAGAAGCTAAGGGAGAGGTGGGTGAGGGATTGAGACAGGGTGTGTATGTGGGGAGAGAGGGAGAGAGAGGGAGAGAGAGGGAGACGGGGGGAGGGGGAGGGGAGAAGAGGAAGGGAGAGGGGTGATGGACTCCAGATGCGCTCTTGAGGTCACAGCTGCAACAGTGAGACGATGGAGATGAAGATGAAGATGAAACGGATTACGAAGTTAAGGTGCTTATACCCCTTATAGGGACGAAAGTATCCCCATCCCTCCACGTCTGAATAAGATCATCAGGGGAGAGGTAGACTAAGGCCTAGTTGACACAGGACTAGTTTAGTAACCGCTAGTGCTGGCTACAAGTTACTTTACCCGGTAAGTAAGTGTTCACACGAGGATAGTTTGGAGGCAAGTTGACTAGCTTCCCGTTCACATAGGGCAAGTAGAGGGTTACTTTACAAGGCGCTAGTTCTAGTGTATACTAAACTAGCCTTAAACTAGTCTTAATACAGAACAGTGGCCAGGGTGGTGGATGATAACAAAGGTAGTGACAGTTCTCGGCTTCTCAAGAGATAGTACATAAGAATGGAAGAGACTGCAAGGGACCATAAAGCCTACACTAGGCAGTTCCACGTCCTTTCGCACAGTTCATCCCTACACATAAAGTTATCTAATCTTCTCTTTAAAAAGCCAGCTCTTTACAGCTAAGGACTATGAGAGCAACCGCGAAAGCCAGAAAGAGAGCGGGAGAGCGAAAGAAAGAGAAAGTGAGTTCGGAGAGAGCTACAGAACAAGAAAGAAGAAAGCGAGACCAAGAAAAAAAAAAAAAAAAAAAAAGGAAGAGCGGCAGAGTGGCTTCTTGCAAGAAAGCCTGTCATTGTGGGTGAGGAAGTGGGGAGTGAGGGAGGGAATCTAGTGCGAACGAGACAAACTCTCTCTCTCTCTCTCTCTCTCTCTCTCTCTCTCTCTCTCTCTCTCTCTCTCTCTATATATATATATATATATATATATATATATATATATACACATATATATATTTCTCTCTCTCTCTCTCTCTCTCTCTCTCTCTCTCTCTCTCTCTCTCTCTCTCTCTCTCTCTCTCTCTCTCTCTCTCTCTCTCTCTCTCTCTCTCTTTTTTTTTTTTTTTTTTTTTTTTTTTTGATGGGAGGTCAAAACGACGAAGCGGCTGAGGAAAATGTGACTTAAGACTTCGATAGACCAAATTGAATATGGCGACCCAGCAAGAGACTTGGGTCCCCGGCATGGCAATGGATGCCCCTTGCTACTGCAGGGTCCTGGGTAGACGGGGAGGGAACGGGAGAAGAGAATTCTGTCCAACCCGAAATGGGGAGTTTTCCAACACAGTACACAAATGGTTGAAAGCTTATTCAATTCATTTATTTATTTACTTATTCATTTATTTATTTATTTATTATATTTATGTGTTTATTCAATTATTTATTTATTAATTCAATTTATTCATATATATATATATATATATATATATATATATTTGTTTATTTATTCATTCATTTGTTTATCTATTTATTCATGTATTTGTTTATCTATTTACCGACTTATTTCTTTCTTTTCTTGATCTATTTCTTTACTTTTTGTATCTTATTCTATTTTTTCTCGCTGTTAGAAAAATATAATTCCTCTATCGATACCCAATTTTGTCTAAGTAAAAAGAAAATAAATAAATGGATAATTAAATAAAAATAAAAAGAAGAAGAAGAAAAAGAAGAAGAAACACTAATATCGTCACGCAAATTCGATTAGATTACTTTCAACCTGAGACCAGTTTTATATCATTAATCTTCTCCCCTCCTCCTCCTACTCCTCCTCCTTCTTCTTCTTCTCCTCCTCCTCCTTCTCCTCCTCTTCTTCCTCCTCCTCCTCCTCCTCCTCTTCCTTCTTCTCCTCCTCTTCCTCCTCCTCCTCCTCCTCCTCCTCCTCCTCCTCCTCCTCCTCCTCCTCCTCCTCCTCCTCCTCCTCCTCCTCCTCCTCCTTCTCCCCTTCCTCACGAATAACCTCCTCCATCTCTGTTCCTCAAAAGCTTCAGCCCTGGGATTCCCTCATCATCTTTAGATTATTCTTTTTTCTTCAAGAAAAACAAAAATCTCACTTGGAGTCCATGTCAACAATGTAACAATAGGCCTGTATTCCAAAGACCCGATCACGTGATCATGCCTTACTTGGGTTCTCACTCCCCGTTTTCTAAATCCCCCTTCTCCCACTCCATCCCAGCCCCCCCCCCTCCCTATTCCTTTCAACCATCCCCTCTCTCTCCATCCCTCCTCCCTTTCCCTCCTATTGCCCCTACCATTCCCTCCCATGCCTCCTATTCTTCCCTCCTGTTCCCTCTCCCAATCCTTCCAGTCTCCTCTTCATCTCCCACCCTTTCCCACTCCCATTCCCGTCTTCCTCACCCACTCCCTGCACACTCCCCTTTCCTCCCTCCCTTTTCTCATCCTTCTATCCTACTTCTTCCCTTCTTCCTTTCTCCTTCCCATTCTCATTCTCATTCCCATTCCTTTTCCTTGTAACCTATACCTTCCCCCTCCCTTCAGGCTCCTTTCCCTCCTCCTCTTCATCTTCTCCTCTTCTACCATTCCTCTCTCTCCTCCTCCCGTCCATTATCTTTATCCTCCCCCTTTCCCCTCTTTCTAACCTCTCTTTTCCTCATTTCCCTTCGACCCTCTTTCCCTTCCCCTTTCCCCTTACCTTGAGCTCCCCCTGTTCCTTTTCCCTCTAACTCCTTTGTTTCCATCTCATAGAGCGGACCTGTGTAATTATCTTAATGAAATTTGTGACACAGAGGTGTCTCTCTCTCTCTCTCTCTCTCTCTCTCTCTCTCTCTCTCTCTCTCTCTCTCTCTCTCTCTCTCTCTCTCCTCTCTCTCTCTCTCTCTCTCTCTCTCTCTCTCTCTCTCTCTCTCTCTCTCTCTCTCTCTCTCTCTCTCTCTCTCTCTCTCTCTCTCTCTCTCTCTCTCTCTCTCTCTCTCTCTCTCTCTCTCTCCCTCTCTCTCTCTCTCTCTCCCTCTCTCTCTCTCTCCCCTTCCTCTCTCTCCCCTTCCTCTCTCTCTCCTCTCCCTCTCTCTCCTCTCCCTCTCTCTCCTCTCTCTCTCTCTCTCTCTCTCTCTCTCTCTCTCTCTCTCTCTCTCTCTCTCTCTCTCTCTTTGTTCTCTCTCTCTCTCTCTCTCTCTCTCTCTCTCTCTCTCTCTCTCTCTCTCTCTCTCTCTCTCTCTCTCTCTCTCTCTCTCTCTCTCTCTCTCTCTCTCTCTCTCTTAAAAGAAAAGAAAAAATAATTAAGTCTTTTTTCAAGTAAAGACAGAATATGACTCATATATTTGTTGTCTTATTCTATCTAAAATTGAATTTTTAACTTTGATGGGCACCGAGAAAATAAACAGAAAATAAATATACTTGCCCGAAGTAATTAGGAATGGTGTTTGATGTAACCAGGGCTTAATTAATGTAGTCATTTAGTATCTTTTAGACTTTTCTATATTTACTTTTTCTTTTCTTACTTATATGTTTGTTTAATCATTTGTTTAATTAATTTTTTCTTATATTCAGCTGTCTTATTC
>NC_134785.1:24896009-24901009 GCF_046742065.1 Oratosquilla oratoria
GTGTGTGTGTGTGTGTGTGTGTGTGTGTGTGTGCATAAAAATCGAACATACATATACGTATATAAAAAAGGACCAATGCGAAGGTGTGAAATTGGTAGATGCCTGTATTAGTCGATGTATAATACAAAGCAAAAAGGGCCTTTTGAAAAGGTCTTTTGACTTATATATATATATATATATATATATATATATATATATATATGTATATATATATATTTATATATATATATATATATGTGTGTGTGTGTGTGTGTGTGTGTGTGTGTGTGTGTGTGTGTGTGTGTGTGTGTGTGTGTGTGTGTGTGTGTGTGTGTGTGTGTGTGTGTGTGTGTGTGTGTGTGTGTGTGTGTGTGTGTGTGTGTGTGTGTGTGTGTGTGTGTGTGTGTGTGTGTGTGTGTTTGTGTGTGTGTGTATGTATATGTATATGTATATGTATATGTATATATGTATGTGCATGTGCATGTGTATGTGTATGTGTATATGTATATGTATATGTATATGTATATGTATATATATATATATATATATGTGTGTGTGTGTGTGTGTGTATATGTACTTGTATATGTATATGTATGTGTGTATGTATATGCATATGTGTATGTGTATATGTATATCAATGTGTAAATGTATGTGTATGTGTAGGCTAATATGTAGGTGTAGATATATGTATATGTGCATATGTACATATACGTACATGTATGTATTCATGGCTACAGTTTTCTATCCATTACTTCTCATATCTTCTAACCTTCTACCTCAAAGGCTTTGACCTTTCCATCGCGGCACAATATTTTTTCCCGACATTTCGTACGGGTTAATGAAGCCTTTTCTATTTTTAGTGGATTTCTTCACCTCCATAGAGTTGGCTCTCTTATGCTTCCCTGTATTTTCAGTTCATGTGTGCATGTTGCTCTCATCCCCTCTGGATAAGCGGGTAATATTTTCCATGTGAACATGAGTCGAAACGGATGTTCCATGATTTCTCAAATCAGTTTTATGATTTGTAGTGCTTTTTATACCCTCCAAGGCCAGAGATTGTGTGTTGATGTTTCTCACTTCTCTTTAACGAAAAAAAAAATAAGAATAAAAAGTTAACAAGTAAATGTTATGTTGATAGATAAATCAATAAATAATTATGAATAATGATAATGAATAATAATGATTAAATAAATATGTAAATGAAAAGAGTAAGAAATGAAAGTTCAAAATAAAAAGTTAACAAGTAAATAGTACATCAATAGATAAATGAATAAATAGTAATAAATAGTAATAATGAATAATGATTAGATAGATATGTAAATACTGTAGATAATAGATAAATAGAAACATATAAAAATGTATATGACTTATACAGAATAGATAAATACATTATTAGATATCAAACATTACATAGATGATAAATAAATGAAGAGATAAGTAAATAGATTAAATAAATAAGTAGATTATAAATAGAATTATAAAATCGTACCCAAGCCTAGTTTATTGTCTCAATGGACAATGCCACATCTGTTGTTTCTCTAGAATTCCTGAGCCTTCGTGACATATATGAATAGCTAAATTATCACTTCATTAAACTTCAATTAAGTGTATTTGACGGATACGAACCATATATGCTTATATAAGGCACACATTTCAGCTGTGCCTTAGATCTTATCATTGGCGTGTCATTTTGTTTAATGTGGACTTTCTTTTTCTTCTTCTTCTTGTTCTTCCTTTTTCATGGGGGACTTTTTTTGGTGAGGGGATCTAGGTTGAAAAATATAGTGTGTGTGCGTTTGTGTGTTTGTACGTTTGTGTGTGTGTATGTGTGTGTGTGTGTGTGTGTGTGTGTGTGTGTGTGTGTGTGTGTGTGTGTGTGTGTGTGTGTGTGTGTGTGTGTGTGTGTGTATGTGTGTGTGTGCGCGCACATTCTTTGTGTAAATATTCTTTACATATGAAATAATACCTAATTCTGTTCGCGTATGTACAAAACGCGAGTAACAAATTTACACATCTATTGACGTTGAACTTGGCAAGCAGACTTTCCCGATTTTTTTTTTTTTCCCTCCGGAAAATCAAAGCATGGAAACTAAACACGATGATCAAAGAGGTGGAGCTTCCGAAATAGACAGAAATATAAACAAACACTCAAACAACCAATTCGGAGATCAAAGAAAACGGGTGGCGAACAGAGCCAAGCGTGAAGCTGTAGCAGAACCGCGCCTCTCAGGAAGAAGTCGACCGGCGAGGATTGCGTAGTTCCAGCTACATGTAGCCGACTGGAAACCGGTTGCTGGATCAATAACAAGTACAAAACGATGGCAAACAGGACAGAAAATCAATAACTTCCATGAGACAGGGTGAAGTAACATAGTAACCATGTAGTGAGCGTTGAAACTATGGATAGGGGTGACATGGTAAAGGGCATAGAACTGACTAGTGAAGGCCTTATGGTCTCTTGCAGTCTCCTTCATTCTTATGTATGTTCTTAAGTAGTGATAGGGAAGTTTTTGTCTATGGAATATATTTTTTCTTTACCCAAATATATAGATTATTTTACTACGTTAACTCTAAACGAAGAGAAATTTTGTTGTGTGTGGAGGATGCGATGTAACAAAACTATGAAAAATCATGCATAGTCATTTACTTTTAGATATCAGTAAAGCATGGGAATAGGATTGAGCTACGAATGAGAAACTATTGAAAGTGAGAAATGATCGACGTTTTCTCTTATCTAATCGAACCTAACTTAACCAAACCTATCTTTAATCATGTCAGCATGGCGCCTTGGTCTTCCATAAATAAAATTGTCTGGTCTTTCTGTCTGCCTGTCTGTATGTATGAATACCTCTCTCTCTCTCTCTCTCTCTCTCTCTCTCTCTCTCTCTCTCTCTCTCTCTCTCTCTCTCTCTCTCTCTCTCTCTCTCTCTCTCTCTCTCTCTCTCTCTCTCTCTCTCTCAGTGTGTGTGTGTGTGTGTGTGTGTGTGTGTGTGTGTGTGTGTGTGTGTGTGTGTGTGTGTGTGTGTGTGTGTGTGTGTGTGTGTGTGTGTGTGTGTGTTTAAGTAATATATAAAACGTGTATATAAGTAAATTATAGAATATGTGTTCAAATACATATACATAATTGTGTGATTAATTGATCATAGATAGATCGGCATTTCAAACCAGTGTTTTTATATGCAAACACCTTACACCGTTGTGATTATGTTTCTATGCTTATTGACCATTACATCTGAAACTGCAAATCACTTATAACGAAATCAGATTAACCTTGTAAAGGATTATAGCAGAAAGAAGTTAACATGTCATGATCATTGATATACACTGACAATTGTAACAAGAAAGTTATTTGTTTGATATCAAGGTAAACTGACACCTCACCAGCCCTCGATAATTAACAGAACATCGATACTGGATTCGGAATAAACGATGTTTAATGAACTGACACTCTCCTCTCAGTCTTTGTTATCATTTGATAAAAACTCGAAGCAACATAGGCGCTTGCAAGGGTAGATTGTGGTATAGATGAGAGAAATTTTGTATAGATAAGTATAAATGAAGGAAAAGGTATAGACGATTGGAGAAAGGAGCAGGAAATACAAGAAGAAAGATATACGGTGGTATTCTTAAAAAAAATTCTTTCCCTTCCAAGGATTTATATAATATTTATATAAGGAAAGATTTTTTTAAGAATACCACCGTAAGATTCTTACGGTGGTATTCTTAAGAAAAAATATTTCCCTTCCAAGGATTTATATAAGATTTATATAAGGAAAGATTTATATAAGGAAATATTTTTTTGAGAATACCACCGAGAGTTTCTTGTCTTTTTCACTAGTAGATGCGATTATACAGATCATTTAGTGATAAAGATGGTTGAAACTAATAAGAAGAAAATAATGAAATATGAGAGCGTAGTTGGGAGAGGAACACACTATGATAGGCCTCCGTAGTTTATTACTTCGCCGATGCAACCAACGAGGTCTTTCTAAAAAATAATAATGGTAAAAATAAAATAAAATTGAATAAGATAAAATAAGAAAATAATAAATAAATAAATAGAAAATAAAATAAAATTAAAAATACATACATACATATACCAAGGCTTTTTCCCCCTTCCAAGGGAGGTAGCCACAAAAGGAAAGGCATAAAAACACTCCCACCCATTTCATCCCTAAATACACTCCACACCCCTCCCACCCTTCCTCTCATCTGAGCACCTCCTGGATGACGGGTCATCCCTGAACCCTGCCCACCGCCCTGGGTCAGAAGCAGTGTCGCAAGACACAGTACATCCACAGCAAGGCCGCTTCATTTAATCGGCGACCCCCCCCTCTCCGTCCCCCTTTGCATATAAGGAGAGGACGGGGAGAAATCCCTTCGGGCTGCGTCAAAATTTACTCACACATACTACCCCACCCCTCTGCCTTCCATACCTCTTAAATTAAAAATAAATAAGATAAATGTAGACCAGCTTGGGTCTGACTTCGTACACACTCAGGACCGAAGTTTCCGCAAGAGGACGAAGTGTACAGACCTCCCGAAGTTGTGGCGCCTTGCTGGGCAAGAGGTTCTTTCGAAGTAAACACGATTGAGGCGACTAAAAGAGCACGACGTGCACTAGATCGGAAAAGGTCTTCGAGAGAGTATGAGGACCTTAAAGGAGAGTCTAGGGATGGAGAATGCGGGTGTAGGCTAAGGTCAGGGAATGGAAGAGGAAAAGCAAGAAGAGGAGGAAGAGGAGGAGGAGAAGGGGGAGGAGGAGGAGAAAGAGGAGGAGGAGGAGGAGAGGTAGTAAAACGAAGATCAGAAGAAGACAAGGAATAAGTGGAAGAAAAGATGAGGGTCAAGAATGGTTTGAAGAGGAGGAGAATAAGTATAAAGAGTGTAGGAAGACAGAGAATGGTTTGAGGTGGAGGATGAAGGGAAACAGAGGAAAGCAAAGAAGAGCTGGAAGAGGAAAAAGAGGAGTAGAGAAAAACAAGGACTGTATGGAGAGGAAAGAGGGGAAGGGGAAAGAA
>NC_134785.1:24906009-24916009 GCF_046742065.1 Oratosquilla oratoria
GAGAAAAGGAGCGAAGGTCGGCGCCAAGGGAGGATGAGATAACACCGGATTATTAGGAGATAATGGAGAGAAAGACAGACAGACAGACGTAGAGAAAGACCGAAAGACAGACGGTCAAATAGACAGATAGATAGATAGATAGATAGAGAGAGAGAGAGAGAGAGAGAGAGAGAGAGAGAGAGAGAGAGAGAGAGAGAGAGAGACGGACAGAGAGGGAGACAGAGTGAGAGACAAACAGAGAAACAGAGACAGATAGAAAGACAAACATAGACAGGCAGAAAGACAGACAGTCAGAAATGCAGACAGACAGAGAAGCAGACAGACAGATGGACAGTGGCAGACAGACAGACAGACAGACTAATGAGGGGAGAGAAAGCGAGGCAGAGAGATAGAGAGAGACAGAGAGAGGTAGTAGAAAGGGAGGTTAGAGAGATGAGAGAGAGAGAGAGAAAGAAAGAGAGAGAGAGAGAGAGAGAGAGAGAGAGAGAGAGAGAGAGAGAGAGAGAGAGAGAGAGAGAGAGAGAGAGGGAAGAAAATATTGCCTAAGAAATGTTCACTTGAACGTTGATTCTCATAAAAAAGAGAGAAAAAAAATGTGATGAACCAGCAAATGAACAAGGCACCTACCCAGAAAACAATTATAAGAAAAAAGAAAAGAATGAAAAAAAATCAGAAACAAGAAAATGACACGAGATGGAACAAAGAAAAACATTAGGAAAGAAAGAATAATCTAATCGAAAAAAATTAAGAATAAAAAAAAAAAAAGAGAATATGAACAGATGAAGAATTTGTTTCTTGGCTTTTTACCAAGCTGAAACTCGGTATATATATTTTTTTCTTTCTTTGTTTTAGGAAGACAAAAAAAAAGAGAAAAACACAAACGAAAATACTAGGTGATTTGCACATCAGATAAAAAAGATAATCAGAAGTAATTAGAAATGGAACGAAATGAAATAGAATAAGACAAGATAACCTGAAACTAACTAAGATAAAAGAAAAATAAGAAAAAGAAAAATAATATATATATATATATATATATGTATATATATACATATATATATATATGTATATATATGTGTGTGTGTGTGTGTGTGTGTGTGTGTGTGTGTGTGTGTGTGTGTGTGTGTGTGTGTGTGTGTGTGTGTGTGTGTGTGTGTGTATGTGTGTTACCGAGACTCTGGTTTGACTTTCGAATCAACCCCAGAAGGCTTTTTTTTTTTTTTTTTTTTTTGGGGGGGGGGGGGGTCCGGGACTCTGCTGTTCTTCAGGTCCCTAATCAGTCTTCAAGTGACAGGTAGTCCCCCTCCGGTTCCGGTGTGTCTGTCCGGATTGCAGAAAAAGAAAGAGTGAATGAAAGAAAGAACGAAATAAATAAATAAATAAAGAAAGAGAGAAAGAAAACATAAATCACCATCCCACCCACAGGAAAAGGGAAGTGAGAAACCCCTGGTAGGTCTAGCCCTATCAGTTACGGCAAGCCGCTGGCTCTTTTCGGCCGACGTTTGGGTCACCTCCCCGCCTGGCCAGTGCTATCGGGAACCAAGGTTGGAAGCAAATAGTGGCTCCCGGGAGTCGAACTCACGACCACCTGCTCATAAGCTCAACACTGTATCCACTGATTTTTTTTTTTTTTCAAATGAAGTAGAAAAAAATCGATTCTTCTTCGTTTAGGAATAAAATCATTTGACGGCAATTCAAATCACAAAATCAAAATCAATCAAAATAATTTAATTGATTTTTCTTTGGCTGAATAAAGAATACTGTATCTGGAATATACGCTAATATGAAACTCCGCCCCCTCAAAAAAAAATGTATATATATATATATATATATAATATATATATATATATATATACATATGATATATATATATATATATATATATATATATATATGTATATATACACTCTTTTTTTTCTTAAGTTTAGCGACGGTCTTCGATGCAATATTGTCACTAAGGATAGAAGCGCTGGTATTGAATATAAGAACAAGAAGGAAGGAAATGAAGGAGGCCATAGGGCGTACACTAGGCAGTTCATATCCATCCATAAAGTAATCTAAATTTTTCAACAAACAATAGTTTCACTAACTCTATTCCATTCGTTAACCACTCTATTGATAAACCAGTTCTTGCCTATTTCTTTCATTTGTCCAAGTTAAACCCAACACTGAGAGACTTAAATGATTAGCGTTAAACTAGTCTCATAACTGCGTGGACTTGGGATAGGTCCCAACAGCTACTAAGGACCACCAATATTACCCAGGTTGTCCCAATGCTTAGGGCATAGGTGATGTGTCCAGACGTAGCTACTGGTATTAAGTTCTTTGAGTCTTCAGATTGGAAAAGGGAAGAACCTTTGGAATAATTAATTTGTTTATCTTTTATATGTTGACCTTCGTCTTAGTGCAAAGCCAGTCAAAAACGATTCCTTCCATGTGCCGAGTTTGTTTACATAATTCCATGAATATATATACAATTTTTTTCATCTATTTTCTTTCGCTAATTTTTATTTCGTTTGTTCGTTTGCTATTTGTTTTCTTGTTTTACTTATCTATATATTTTTTTCTTTTATTCATTTACTTGTTCGTTGATCTACTTATTAATCTATTTATCTTTTTATTAATTAATTTATCTATTTGTTGTCTTTTTTCAGATTTTTGGGTGAATATTTGGTTTTCAAAAGACCTTAATGCCATTAACATAATGGCGTACTTTTTATATTTTTTTAATCAGAACAAGACAATTTTACTCGCTTGGGTGAATGACTGTTCAAATGGGGGTCCTCGACCGATCGCGACCCCAAAAATTGCCTTCTGGCCTCAATGAAACGTTAAGCATAACAAACTGCGTTAGCATGTTAAACACATTGCTCTAGTTGTGGTTCGACTAGATCCCTCTCTAGGTTTCTAGGAAAGAGCTGGTCATCTAGGTATAGAGAGAATTAGAGCTAGTCGGAAATTGCTCTATGCTCGTGTTGTCATTTTCTATCATTTTTTTTTCTAAAACTATCATGAAGAAATAATTCAATTAACCGTAAGATCTGTTCCGAAGCGTTCTGGCCTTCCATTCGCTTAGTTGTGGGTTCGAATCCCGCAATTCTTTGCCATTTCCAATCAAGTCATAAACATAATTGTCTTTTTAGGAGAAATGCTAAAAAAAAAAACACAAGAGGATGAAGAGAGAGAGAGAGAGGAAGAGAAAGAGAGAGAGATAGAGAGAGAGAGAGAGAGAGAGAGAGAGAGTGTGTGGTTGGGAAGAGACAGAGGGATGATGAAAAGAGCTGAGCAAATTACGAAGAAGAGTGGAGCGCCAAAAAAAGAAGTATATATATATATATAATCTATATATATATATATATATATATATATATAGAGAGAGAGAGAGAGAGAGAGAGAGAGAGAGAGAGAGAGAGAGAGAGAGAGAGAGAGAGAGAGAGAGAGAGAGAGAGAGAGAGAGAGAGAGAGAGAGAGAGAGAGAGAGAGAGAGACCTAGTATGGGAGAAGGTGTTGGGGATTATAAGGAAAAGGTATACAACCTCATATGTACGAAATACATCTTTTATCACAGGTGTATACCTACCTAACCCCCAACTAATCCCTTTATACACTGTGTCAAGTCGAGGTTAAATATTCTAGAAAGACATTTAAGGAATTCTGAATTGGTACTTAGAACAAGTTAGAAGTCATGCCAGTTACCCTAAGAATCAGTGACACTATCATTATCGTATATAAATATTGACTTCATAAAGACACCTTGAACACATGCCTTTCTTTGTTTTTGTTTTTTATTCGTTGTTTTCAAACAATTTGTGTGTCATTTCAAGCACTATATCTGATAACTATAACTTAATAAAATTACCAAACGTTAGACAGAAGGAAGCATATGAATTATGTCCTGTTGCAAAAGATAGGTAACCAGTAACCCAAAGAAGAGTATATACGTTGTCCTGATGGTTAAGGTCCTTTCTCTTCTTCCTTCTTCTCCTCCCCTCCTCTTCCTCCTCCCTCTCCACCGTGTCTTCTTCCTCCTCTTCCTCCTCTTCGTCCTCCTGTTCCTCCTCTTCGTCCTCCTCTACCTCTTCTCCTTCTCCTCTTCCTCATCCTCTTCCTGTTTCTCTTCCTCTTCCTCTTCCTCTTCCTACTTCCCCTCTTCCTCCTTCTCCTCTTCCTCTTCCTCTTCCTCTTCCTCTTCCTCCTTCTCCTCTTCCTCCTTCTCTCTTCCTCTTCCTCTTCCTCCTCCTCCTCTCACTTCTTCTCTTCCTCACCCTCTTCCTCCTCCTCCTCTTTCCTATGCCTCTACCTCTCCCCCTCCCCCCTCCTTCCTTTTCATCTTTGGACTTCGCGTTTCTTTCAGAAAGTTTCTCTCCCTACACAAAACGGGACCCATGAAATCTGCAATTAATTGCTGTAACAACTTCAATGTTTGCTCACACCACCCCCTCCTCCTCCTCTCTCTCTCTCTCTCTCTCTCTCTCTCTCTCTCTCTCTCTCTCTCTCTCTCTCTCTCTCTCTCTCTCTCTCTCTCTCTCTCTCTCTCTCTCTCTCTCTCTCTCTCTCTCTCTCTCTCTCTCTCTCTCTCTCTCTCTCTCTCTCTCTCTCTCTCTCTCTCTCTCTCTCTCTCTCTCTCTCTCTCTCTCTCTCTCGCTCTCTTTGTATTTATCTATCTGTCTAAATCTATATTCACATCCACATCCATATCTATATATATATATATGTATGTATATGTATGTATATATATGTGTATATATATATATATATATATATATATATATATGTATATATATATGTATATATATATATATATATATATATATATATATATATATATATATGTGTGTGTGTGTGTGTGTGTGTGTGTGTGTGTGTGTGTGTGTGTGTGTGTGTGTGTGTGTGTGTGTGTGTGTGTGTGTGTGTATCTTTATCGCTATATCTACCTATCTATCTACCTCTATCTATCTATCTATCTGTCTGTCTGCCGCCTATCTACCTGTTTATATATATATATATATATATATATATATATATATATATATATATATATATATATATATATATATATTATCTGCTTATCTAGTTATATGTTTATGTAGTCATCCGTTTACCTATTTATTCTTTCGTTTATCTGTTCATCTATTTAACCATATATCTATATATTTAACTATTTAACTATTTGACTATTCATTTATTTGCTTAGTTATCTATTAATCACTTGATCTTGTTATTTATTTATCTATCTATCTACTCACAATTTATCTCTATATATATATATATCTATATATGCCTTTGTTTATCTACTTATCTGTTGATCCACTTATCTATTTATCTATTAATTTGTTTGTCTATTTATCTGTATCTATTTTTCTATTTATCCATTTATCTATTTATCTGTTTATCTATTTTTCTATTTATTTATCTATCATCTATATATATATATATATATATATATATATATATATATATATGTATATATATATATACATATATATACATATATATATATATAATTATCTAGCTAACTATTTATCTATTTACTTATTTATCTATATATATATTTAAATATTTATTTATTTATCTATTTATTGGTTTATCTATTTGTATATTCATGTATTATCTTTTTGTTACATTCATCTATCTATATATCTCTTTATCAATATACCTTTATTTAGCTATCTATCTGTCTATCTATCTGTCGATCTATATATTTCTATGTATGTGTATGTACATATATATATATATATATATATATATATATATGTATGTATATATATATATATACATATATATATATATATATATATATATATACACATGTGTGTATATACATGTGTGTGTGTATGTGTGTGTGTGTGTGTGTGTGTGTGTGTGTGTGTGTGTGTGTGTGTGTGTGTGTGTGTGTGTGTGTGTGTGTGTGTGTGTGTGCGTGTTTGTATATATATATATATATATATATATATATATATATATATATATATATATATATAAGTGCATATATATTGCATTGCATGTACCGAGACTCCAGCTTGTTTCCAGTTAGAGCACAAATAGTGCAACACAGCTCAGAAATAACAAATGCTCAAAAGCAACCATTTCAACAACTGTGAAACAGTGACTGGGGGCGACTTGTAGACAAAGGCAATTTATCTCGTTTATTTGAAGCAAAAGCTGTTTGGACGAAAGGGGGAGAAGTAGGCGTAGGGGTGGAACTGGAGTCGTGGGGGGAGGAGTGCTGTGGAAGGGGGGAGTGTTGGGTGAGAGGGGAGTGTTGGGGGAGGGAGGAGTCTTTTCAGAGTAAGTGAAGAGGAGTGTGGATGATGTGAGTTGAGAAAAGGGAGGTTTGAACATCGTGAAAGAATGAGGATGGGAATATGAAGTAAATGAATAGATAGAAGAAGAGGAGGAGGAGGAGGAAGAGGAGAAAGGGCAGAAAGAAGAGGAAGAAGAGAAAGATGAGGAAGAGGAGAGATGAGAGAAAGAAGGAGAAAAAGAGAAGGAAGAGGAGAAAGAGGAGGAAGAAGAGGAAGAAGAGAAAGGAGAGGAAGAAGGGTGATAAGAAGAGAAATAAGAACAAGACGAGGAAGAAGAGGAAGGAGAGTTAAAAGAGTTAGAAGAGAAGAGAAAAAGAAGAAGAGAACGAAGAGAAAGAAATGGAAGAAAAGGAAGAAGAGGAAGATCAGTTAGAAGAATTAGAAGAAAAGAATTAAAATAAGAAGAAGAGGAAGAAGAGAAAAAAGAGAGTAGGAGAGGAAGGAAAGATGTGAGTGACCATATAAAGAA
This sequence comes from Oratosquilla oratoria, assembly GCF_046742065.1. Taxonomy (NCBI): domain Eukaryota; kingdom Metazoa; phylum Arthropoda; class Malacostraca; order Stomatopoda; family Squillidae; genus Oratosquilla; species Oratosquilla oratoria. The sequence continues at coordinate 24,912,784 of NC_134785.1, forward strand.
AAGATAAAGAAGAAATGAGAAACTGCTTCAAAGATATCAAAGGAAGGAAAGAAACATAGAAGTAAATGTGTACGATTACTGAGGACTTGTCTAAGGATAAAACGTAATGATTTCTTTTCTGGTGCATTTCGCTGCTTTTCTTTTTCTTTTCTTTTTTCTTTTATCCGTAAATGAATCATGGGGCGATTAAATGGACAAAATGTAACCAAAATGGGAATTTTAAGCCAGGATATGTATGTATCTATACAATTTATCTTCTCAACTACAATTCACTTTTAATTCCATGCCATCACAGTCGAGACTGACGAGGAGCTCGAAGGAAGCATATATTGGACATTGAAACTTGGTTGGACCGAGGACTCGAACTCAGCTCGGATGTGATAAAGTGTCAGTGACTTAACCCATTGCGCTATAGGAAGATGCCATATCTCGAATCCTATTGTCACTGTGTAGGTCAATAAAGGTTTCATTTATGCATTAGTTCAGCGTTCCTAACCTGAGGTGTTAGCACCTACTGGGGGCACTAAAATAAACAACAGGCGATTCTATAAAGCAATGCATACATACACTTTCCATTGTCCTTCTAGTAATAAGATATTAGTTAGGGGTGGTGGACTGCTATACTTGACTCCAAGGGATGCTAGGGTCGGAAAAGGTTAGGAAACGTTGGATTAATGTAAGAATCCTATCGAAGACCTCTGTGCCACGAAAGACGCCCGGATCCGACAAAGGAGGTCGAAGAATCCGGATGACAGGGAATCCGGAACAAAGTCTTCCAGGAAGTAGATTATTCAAAATATTTTTCATTCCAGCAATGACAAGGATAAAGCTTGTTCTTAGGGTGAGTGTTTGTGAGTGTGTGTGTGTGTGTGTGTGTGTGTGTGTGTGTGTGTGTGTGTGTGTGTGTGTGTGTGTGTGTGTGTGTGTGTGTGTGTGTGTGTGTGTGTGTGTGTGTGTGTGTGTGTGTGTGTGTGTGTGTGTGTGTGTGTGTGTGTGTGTGTGTGTGTGTGTGTGTGTGAAGGAGGAGGAAGAGGTGAGAATGGATAGGAAGAAGTTTATGTAATACACGAGGTGACAAATATCAGAAGGAAGATGACTATATCCCGTGATTATTTTGTGTACAAGGATCATTCCTTAGATAACAGATTATTTATTTACTTATTCTTATTTTTGTTTATTTATTTATTTTTGTTTATTTATGTATTTGTATTTTATTTATTTATTTGTATTATTTCATTTCATTTTATTCTAGCTTATCTAATTTATTTATTTTCTATTTTTCATTTATTTATTTATTCATTTACTTATTTAATTATTTATTCATCTTATTTTATTTATTTATTTATTTATATTTGCTTATTTGGACAAGGTGTGTAACATATATCAACTTGTGAAAAAAGTTTCCAGAACCAATTATTACGTCAGTAGGAATCAAATATTTGAAGTACATCACAGGTTAGAAGATGTAAAGAAGTTAACAAAACGAATGAAAATATAAAGAAAAATATGCAACTATGGAGAAGAATATATACAGAAATTAGGATATGAAATTGATCAAAAACCTAAATCAAAAGAACACGACTAACAAAGGGTCGGGGGATGGTAAGGGAGTGGGAATGGGGGGGGGGAGTACAGAGATGGTACAAAGGGGGGGGAAGGGGGGGATGAGTTGTCCTAGGACGCGACAAACAGTTGAGTCTGTATTACGTAAGTAAACCAATTAAAAGATCAAACGAACGTAATTACTTTATCACTCTAAGTACGAGAGCCGATGACTCGCCCCCTCTTACTCCACCCCCTCCTTCTACCACTCCTCCCACCCCGTGAAACCACAACTGAGGCCTGAACCATAACTAGTCGCTATTGGTGGTGGTGGTGGTGGTGGTGGTGGTGGTGGTGGTGGTGGTGGTGGTGGTGGTGGTGGTGGTGGTGGTGGTGGTGGTGGTGGTGGTGGTGGTGGTGGTGGTGGTGGTGGTGGTGGTGGTGGTGGTGGTGGTGGTGGAGGATGTGGTGGTGGTGGAGGATGTGGTAGTGGTGGAGGATGTGGTGGTGGTGCTATAGGGGGTGGTGGTATAGGTGGTGGTAGTATAGCTGGTGGTGGTATAGGCGATGATGGAGGTGGTGGTGGTGGTGGTATAGGTGGTGATGGTGGTGGTGGTGGTATAGGTGGTGATGGTGGTGGTGGTGGTGGTGGTGGTGGTGGTGGTGGTGGTGGTGGTGGTGGTGGTGGTGGTGGTGGTGGTGGAGGATGTGGTGGTGGTGCTATAGGTGGTGGTGGTGGTGGTACAGGTGATGGTAGTATAGGTGGTGGTGGTATAGGTGATGATGGTGGTGGTGGTGGTGGTGGTATAGGTGGTGATGGTGGTAGTGGTGGTGGTGGTGGTGGTGGTGGTGGTGGTGGTGGTGGTGGTGGTGGTGGTGGTGGTGGTGGTGGTGGAGAAGGAGGAGGAGGGTGATTGGGGCGAAGTGGGTACGTTAAAGCTGGCGAGTCCGTTTAAGCGAGCGGAAAACAAAAGCTGATCCGGGGGGAGGGGGAGGGGGGAGGGGGAGGGGGAGGGGGGGAGGTCAGCGTGGGTACTGGGATAGTGGCTGATCCTCATAGTGCAATGATAATTCAGTTTAACGTCGTTAACTTCCCCTATCAGAAGGCTAAAACAATGCCCCTTTTAGAAGACTCTATAGCATGGACTTTGATGAGCCATGACTTTGGTCCAACTCGCTAATGGCGAGATTCGAACTGCCGTCACCTCGACCTCCGCCGCAAATAGCGACGCTCTAACCCGTTCGGCCAGCGAGCATTTCTATAGAAGCAAAGACGTACCATAAAGCCAATCAAAATCACTTGTAATGGTTCGAGTTTAGCTTAGCAGTGTTTCCTAACCTTTTCCGACCATAGCACCCCCTGTTGTCCTGTCTAAGCAGTCCAGCACCCCTATCTTGTTATTAGAAGGATAAAAGAAATTGAAGTGTACTGCTTGATGATTTATTTCCTTGATTCTTTAGAACTGAAACAAATTGACAATATTGTTTGTAGAAGACATAAGAATACCCTAGAAAAATAAAATAGCATGGAAAAAGTCAAATATGCACAACTGGGTGATCAATTATATATATATTAATGTGATTTTTGTGTGCATCACTTCCCAGCGCCCCCTATCATTGATTTCAGCACCCCAGGTTGGGAAACGCTGGCTTAACACCTCTTAATTCCTAAAAGGTTTATCAG
>NC_134785.1:24943509-24951009 GCF_046742065.1 Oratosquilla oratoria
ACGTTGAAGAAAAACAGATCCTTAGTCCTCTTCGCTTTCCTTGACAATACAACAACAACTACAACAATACTAATAACAACAACAAAAACATCAAAACAACCACTACCACCACCACCACAACAACAACCACAGCAAAAACAACAACAAAAAGATCAAAAAGATCACCACCACCACAACAACAACCACAGCAAAACAACAACAAAACGAACAAAACTATCACCACCACCACCACCACAACAACAACAATAACAACAACAATGGCTTTGTCTGAATGAGTATATTTTTGTATCGCGTACAGGACACGTGATCGACTATTATATCTAACTCTCAGATGAGAGTTCAAAGTTCATATTCTTGATCTATTGGTAATACTTTGATTCAACACCACACGCCGTGCCCCTTGCCTAAGAGAGACAGTAACGGTTTGCAGGCATATTAGAGTACCTAACACACAATAACACAACACTTGTAAGTATGGATGTACGTGTGTGCGTGTGTGTGTGTGTGTGTACGTATGTGTTTTGTGTATACGTGTGCACGCATGCGTCCATACATGTAAGTACACATCCGTAAACATGCGCGTATGTAAAAAACATACATGTACGCATGTACGTGCATGTACGTTAACTGCGTCCAGATATATACATATGTGTTAACGTAAATGCATGCAGGTGTGTACCTATATACACACGTGTGTACATGCACCTGTGCTTACACGTTCGTGAACGTCGACTGCGTTCATGTGTACATGTACGTTAACTGCCTCCGGGTATATATACATATATATATATATATATATATATATTAACGTAAATGCATGCAGATGTGTACATATGTACACATGTGTGTACATGCACGCGTGCTTACACGTTCGTGTGCGTCGACTGCGTTCATGTGTACATGTACGTTAACTGCGTCCGGGTATATATACATATATATATGTTAACGTCAATGCATGCAGATGTGTACATATGTACACACGTGTGTATATCCACCTGTGCTTACACGTTCGTGTGCGTCGACTGCGTTCATGTGTACATGTACGTTAACTGCGTCCGGGTATATATACAGTACATATCTATATGTTGACGCAAATGTATGCAGATTTGTACATATGTACACACGTGTGTACATGCACGCGTGCTTACACGCTCGTGTACGTCGACTGCGTTCATGTGTACATGTAAACTTTGTATTTACGGGTTCTAACTTTCTCTTCTGCTTATCGTAAACTTTGGCGTTTGGGAAAGCCTCGACTTGATTCTATCGTTAACTTGTTCGTCAACATGGAGTCTCTGCTCGGGCCGCGCCTTCTGAGTTGATGGTCAGCCTCTAACTTGAATGTCATTCCCGAGGTTTATCCCTGATTTTGGTATTCCTTCAGAGCAACGAAGGATTCAATTTCCTTTTCCCTGGGAATTTCTTTGTTTAAATATTTGTTTATCTATTTATTTTTGTTGTTTAGTTACTTGTCTATTTACTTATTTATCTAATTTATTTATCTATATATCTGTTTATCAATTTGTTTACGTATTGGTTAATTTATCTGTTTAATTTTCTCTTTAGATATCTATTATTCTATTTATTGGTTATCTTGGTGTTTTTGTTCGTGCAAAAAATTGCTAGAGGCAGAAATAGCCAGCAGCAGCAGCAGCAGCAGCAGCAGCAGCAGCACCATCACCATCACTACCATCATCATCATCATCATCATCATCATCATCATCATCATCATCATCATCATCATCATCATCATCATCATCATCATCATCATCATCATCATCATCATCATCATCATCATCATCATCATCATTATCATCATCATCATCGTTATTATCACTATCATCACTATTATCATTATTATCTTACTTTATAGTTTATTACAGAAGCTGGCTTTTGTATAAATGAAATAGTCTGTCCTTAATTATCACATAGTATTCAGAGTGTGTATCACTTTTCCTTCTTTTATTTTATTTATTTATTTGTTTATTTACCTAATTAATTATTTATTCATTTTTCTATTTATTTATTTATTTAAGTATCAATTCATTTATTTATTCATCTATTTATTTATTTATCTATTTATTTATCTATTTATTTATTTATTTATTCATTCATTCATTTTCATTTTTTAAGCTGCAAAGAGTGAGTTAGCTTTTTCAAGGGCGTCGACTGAAAAGCTACAATTCCCATTTGTTCCTTTGAGCTCTGAATTCACTTTGTATATACATAGAACTGACTTTGATTCCCAGCGGTTACATGTGATTGTATTTGCCTCAACTGTCTAGAAGCACTAGACGAGTACGTCAGGTTCATTGAAAAATAACAACTGAATTACGACGTGCCACAATAATAAGTCGGTGTTGACAGGAGACCTATTGATCTATAACAAAAAATAAATAAGATAAAAATAGAATAAACAAATTAATGCGAGGGGGTGGGTAAGATACTAAAAGTTTTGTCTTCGTGTAATTTTCTCCGTCGTGACAGCTTCGGCCGCAGATAATACTTTTAACCCATTCAACTCCGATGACAAGATGTCTTTTCATTTGGTCAAATAAAACAAAAAATCATAAAACACCAAAATGTTTGATCAAACACCAGAAAAATATGACGTCAGTCCTCGCTTCGCTGCGAGCGAAGCGAGGATTGACGTCATATTTTTCTGGTGTTTGATCAAACATTTTGGTGTTTTATGATTTTTTGTTTTATTTGACCAAATGACAAGACATCTTGTCATCGGAGTTGAATGGGTTAAGGAAACTTTCGTCATATGTAAAATGCTCCACATACCAACTCGAAACCACATCTCACACCTCATATGAAAGCATTCCTCTACATCCCGCATGGCAACTTTTCACATATCACATTCGTATTGTACCCCTCAAACATGCCTCATATTATACTCATACCTAACGCCTCACTCTCTATATTCTCACATTATACCTCAAGGAACTTTAAACATATTGATATACACCTTACACACCTTAATCATACTTTACACACTAAATACCTTATATCACTCAACCTCATGTATCACATACATCATTTTCATAATATGAATCTCGTACGTCACACATCAAGGGATTGCAAGAGACCATAAGGCCTACACTAGGTAGTTCTATGTCCATTACTACCTATCATCCCCATTCATAAGAATTATCTTCTTTTAAAACAATCAATAGTTTCAGCGTTCACTACATGGTTGTTAATTCTATTCCATTCGTTAACCACTCTATTAGTAAACCAATTCTTGCCTGTTTCCTTCTTAAATATAAATTTGTCCAATTTAAATCCATTACTACGAATCCTGCTCCGTTGTCTTAATATGATGACCATGTCTGTATCACCCTTCTTAAAGCCCTTGGCACATTCGAATACCTCTGTTAGAAATATAGTCTTAGAACAACGACACCCTAAGTTTCCCGTACATACTCAACATAATCTTGCTATCGTACTGAAATCCTAGGTTGAATCACCCTACACCACCTAGCTAGCATACTAAAACCCTAGGTTGATTCACCTTGCTAGTGGAAACGGGAGCACCATCGCTAGTCCCTACACTCCCTTCGTCCATCAACTTTCCATCCATTTTCAACTTTGCCAGGGGCCAACTCCAACACGGACTTTGCTATCATTCAATTTCTGCGGCGCAACTTCACGTCCGGGACCTCTTTGTAACTTGCAACTTTGTAGAACGTTCTGCAGCACCTCGCCCTCCGATACTGACCAACCGTCCTCGCGAGATAAGAGTACAAGCGATAAGGTATGCGAACCTCGTTAAGTATGCCGGGAAGCGGGCGTAGGTAGAAGGGGTAGGAAATGATGGAAGACCGAGAAATGGAAGAGAAATGGTGAGACTGCAGAGAATAATGTGTGGAAGGGAGGGAGTGAGGGGAGATGTGATAAATGTGTGGAGTGGAGTGGAGTGGAGTGGAGGTGACGTTGGGGGGGGGAGAGGTGGAGGTTGTGGCTCGGGGGAGGGGGAGAAAGGGGGGGGAGAAGGATGGGTGAGAGGCTGGCAAGAGAGCGTGGGATTGGGGGAGAGGATATTTGAAGGGGGGGGGGTATTGAAATGAATATCAATTGAATTCAAATGTTTGTTTCCATTATTACAATATATTTTTTTATCATTCTGATGAAAAATGTGAAATGAAATGTAAATTAGAACAGTCATATTGTGGTGGCAAAAGAGTAGGGGAGGGGTGGGATTTTATATCAACTCTTCCCCTGCAGAAAGAACCTCCTTCAACTAAATGAAATCACTTGGCGGCAATTAAAGTAAACACAACGTACAGGTTAGTGGGGGGGTTTCAGGAGAAAGGGGAGTGAGGATGTGGACTGAGAGTATAAAAAGAAAGGTACAACAAGAGGAGGATGCGAAGAAAGGTTAAGAGGACAAATATAAATTGTTCCACATTTCCCCTTCATTCCTGGACACCTCTGCCAGCTCGCGCGCGCGCGCGCGTGTGTATGCGAGATTCACCATGATCTTGGATCACGTGTTGGACTCGTGATCGACAGCTATTTACCTCTCGGAAGAGAGATCAGAGCTCGTATGACCGACCTACGGGTAATGTTGTGACCTTACACCCACACACACACCCAGCTCTCTGCCCACTAAAGTTGGAGTAACGACTCGCAGCGCAGTTATACTGATATTATTTCAGGCCTGGGCGGGATCCGAACCCGCACCGCCGTAGTGGCTGGCGGAAACTGTACCAACCGCGCCACGAGTCGTGTGTGTGTGTGTGTGTGTGTGTGTGTGTGTGTGTGTGTGTGTGTGTGTGTGTGTGTGTGTGTGTGTGTGTGTGTGTGTGTGTGTGTGTGTGTGTGTGTGTGTATTCACCTTGGTCTTTTTGGATCGCGTGTTGGACTCGTGATCGACAGCTATTTCCCTCCCGGAAGAGAGCTCAGAGCTCGTATGACCGATCTATGGGTAATGCTATGACCTTACACGCACACACACCCCCAACTCCCCGCCCACGAGAGTTGGAGTAACGACTCGAAGCGCAGATACTGAAATAATTTCAGCCCTGGGCAGGATTCGAACCAGGTACCGCCGTCACCCCTGTGCTGACAGTCTGAGACTCTACCAACCGCGCCACAGAGTCGTGTGTGTGTGTGTGTGTGTGTGTGTGTGTGTGTGTGTGTGTGTGTGTGTGTGTGTGTGTGTGTGTGTGTGTGTGTGTGTGTGTGTGTGTGTGTGTGTGTGTGTGTGTATGCATGTGTGTGTATGCATGTGTGTGCGTTTTCGTGTATGTATTCCATTCCATAGGGGATACACCCAATGACCCCAACCATGGCGAAATTACACACACACACACACTTGAACTTACATCCAACGCACAAAGACGAACACCCAAACCAGCCTCACTCCTTCCTCAGAGCTCCTCTTCACATTTGCATTTGTTTACCGAGACTACGGAGGCAGAAGCTTCCCCCCTGCCGCGGAAGACCACAAAAGACTCGTGCGGACACGCGGTTCGAGTCCAAACATATAAATGCGCGTCTTTGGGATCCCACCGTCAGGATGAAGTATCGTTCTCTGGAGTTGAAAGATCCGCTTAGAGACGACCTTCCCCGACGATGCTGCTGCTGCTCCGCTGGTGAAGTTTGTGGCGGATTTGCCTCGTTTGATACACGGCGTAACTTGTGTGTGTGTGTGTGTGTGTGTGTGTGTGTGTGTGTGTGTGTGTGTGTGTGTGTGTGTGTGTGTGTGTGTGTGTGTGTGTGTGTGTGTGTGTGTGTGTGTGTGTGTGTGTGTGTGCGTGCGTGCGCGAGTGCGTGACCATGCGGAGTCATGTGGGCGTGTTGGGGTGTTTGTTCGTGTGTGTGAGAGAATAGTGGAGAGGGTAAGGATGAGGGGGAAGGGGAGGAGGGGTTTAAGGGGAAAGATGAGAGAGAGAGAGAGAGAGAGAGAGAGAGAGAGAGAGAGAAATAAATATAGAGAGAGAGAGAGAGAGAGAGAGAGAGAGAGAGAGAGAGAGAGAGGTGAGAGGGATAGATAAATAAATAGAGAGAGAGAGAAAGAGGAGAGAGAGAGAGAGAGAGAGAGAGAGAGAGAGAGAGAGAGAGAGAGAGAGAGAGAGAGAGAAAGAGAGAGAGAGAGAGAGGTGAGAGGGATAGATAGATGTATACACACACATACATACATACATACATACATACATACATACATACATACATACATACATACATACATACATAGAGAGAGAGAAAGAGAGGGGGGGAGGTAGGGAAAGGGGAATGAAGGGAGGTTATAATGCACATAGAAATGGTCACAGAAGGACATTTAGACATTAATATGTCTGTAAATGTCTCTCTTAATATGTCTGCAAATGTCCATGTAAAGAGAACGAAAGACTTTCACAAACATCTCTTCATGATGTCTTTGTTGACCTCAGCATGCATGTGTACATGTGTTTTTGCAAAGATGTACAGTCTTATATACATTTAGTTATGGTTTTGTGAGAGATTTTGTACATGTATACAGTCACGAGCAAAAGTTTTGACTCACTCTTCAGTTCTCTCAACGTCAATACGATTTTTTTTTTTTTTCCGAATTTGGGGTACTATCTTTTTCTCTGTAATGCTTGGCTTACAGTTAGGCAATTTTCTTGAATAAATAGAGAAGTTGGCAGACAAAGAATTTGAATTTTTTATCATGAATAAGCTCTGGGTGGGAGAAACATTTTGCTACCGACTGTACATATGCTTTAGCGATTTTTATTATTATTTATTTATTTATTTTTATTTATTCGTTTATTTATTAGTTTACTTATTTATTTTTAGTTATTCTATTTTATATAATTATTTATCTATTTATCTTTTTATAATTATTTATCTATTTATCTTTTTTTTGTGGGTGAAACTGAATTGTTGTACTAATTGGAAATAATTACATTACCATTCCTATACCCATTCAGCTGACGAACCCGTTTTTATTGCTGAAACTTTTACACATTCTTCGGCACAACTACCACATAGACAAAATATATATGATGTTTGCCAAAATGCACTGCCGCCAATTGTCAGGAAGTCGTCGTGATGGGAGATTCATTACGCTTCTCTAAATGCACATAATCAGGGAACAAAATTCGGACTCAACTTTTGCCTCCGATTGTACAAAATGAGCCTCGACTTGGGAGGAGAAAGTTCCTGTGTTTGTTTTTGCGGGTCGCTGCGTTCGAGTCTCTGGGCTGAATGTGAATTATACACAACCGAACGCACTCGTTAATTCGGGTCTTTTGCTGCGTGGCGACTGGTCCAGCGATGTTGTGCATGGCGTAGGTAGATAGGCAGTACAAAAAAAAAAAAAAGAAAAAAAAAAAAGGGGGACAGGTGTCTCCCAGTTTGGATACCCACTTTTGTAATGGTACTATTGATGCTACAAATGCTGCTCTTACTGCTACTTCTGCCACTGCTACTGCTACTACTACTTCTGCTACTGCTACTTCTGCTGTTGACACTTCTGCCGCTGCTGCTTCTGGCAATGCTAAT
>NC_134785.1:24978509-24981009 GCF_046742065.1 Oratosquilla oratoria
AAGGGGGAGATAAGAGAGAGAGAGAGAGAGAGAGGGGAGAGAGCAGGAAAGAGGGGGAGAGGAAACATGTATACGCGAGGAGACGGCTCAAAGGAGGGGAAGAAATGCGGAATGGGTAAATTTGCAAAGAAAAATTATGGTAGGGGGAAGGAATTTTTCATTTTGAAATGATAGCAGATATTGGCGTGTGTAATATCACGTACGATACAAAGTAACAAGACTAAGATTTTCTTCTCTACCCCCAAGATCATTTTTCTTCTTTCTTCTTCTACTTCCACTTCTTCTTTCCTTTTTTTTTTTTTTTTTTTCTTTTTTTTCTTCTTTTTTTTCTTTTTTCTTTCTCTTTCTTTTTCTTCATCTTCTTCTTCTTCTTCTTCTTCTTCTTCTTCTTCTTCTTCTTCTTCTTTTTTTTTTCTTCTTCTTCTTCGCGTTCTTCTTCTTCGCGTTCTTCTTCTTCTTCTTCTTCTTCTTCTTCTTCTTCTTCTTCTTCTTCTTCTTCGTCTTCTTCTTCTTCTTCTTCTTCGCGTTCTTCTTCTTCTTCTTCTTCTTCTTCTTCGCGTTCTTCTTCTTCTTCTTCTTCTTCTTCTTCTTCTTCTTCTTCTTCTTCTTCTTCTTCTTCTTCTTCTTCTTCTTCTTCTTCTTCTTCTTCTTCTTCTTCTTCTTCTTCGCGTTCTTCTTCTTCTTCTTCTTCTTCGCGTTCTTCTTCTTCTTCTTCTTCTTCTTCTTCTTCTTCTTCTTCTTCTTCTTCTTCTTCTTCTTCTTCTTCTTCTTCTTCTTCTTCTTCTTCACGTTCTTCTTCGCGTTCTTCTTCGCGTTCTTCTTCTTTATCTTCTTCTTCTTCTTCTTCTTCTTCTTCTTCTTCTTCTTCTTCTTCTTCTTCTTCTTCTTCTTCTTCTTCTTCTTCTTCTTCTTCTTCTTCTTCTTCGCGTTCTTCTTCTTCGCGTTCTTCTTCTTCGCGTTCTTCTTCTTCGCGTTCTTTTTCTTCGCGTTCTTCTTCGCGTTCATATTCTTCTTCTTCTTCTTCTTCTTCTTCTTCTTCTTCGAGTTCTTCTTCGCGTTCATCTTCTTCTTCTTCTTCTTCTTCTTCTTCTTCTTCTTCTTCTTCTTCGCGTTCTTCTTCTTCTTCTTCTTCGCGTTCTTCTTCTTCTTCGCGTTCTTCTTCTTCTTCTTCGCGTTCTTCGCGTTCTTCTTCTTCTTCGCGTTCTTCTTCTTCTTCTTCTTCTTCTTCTTCTTCTTCTTCTTCTTCTTCACGTTCTTCTTCGCGTTCTTCTTCTTCTTCTTCTTCGCGTTCTTCTTATTCTTCTTCTTCTTCTTCTTCTTCTTCTTCTTCTTCTTCTTCTTCTTCTTCTTCTTCTTCTTCTTCTTCTTCGCGTTCTTCTTCTTCTTCTTCTTCTTCGTGTTCTTCTTCTTCTTCTCCTTCTTCTTCTTCCTCTTTGCGTTCTTCTTCTTCTTCTTCTTCTTCTTCTTCTTCTTCTTCTTCTTCTTCTTCTTCTTCTTCTTCTTCTTCTTCTTCTTCTTCTTCTTCTTCTTCTTCGCGTTCCTCTTCTTCTTCTTCTTCTTCTTCTTCTTCTTCTTCTTCTTCTTCTTCTTCTTCTTCTTCTTCTTCTTCTTCTTCTTCTTCTTCTTCTTCTTCTTCTTCTTCTTCTTCTTCTTCTTCGCGTTCTTCTTCTTCCTCTTCTTCTTCCTTAAGTATTTTATTTTGATGGCGTAGTCTTTGTAATTGTGTTTCGTCCAACTCCAATGGTTTCTGATCGGCCAAGGGACATAGTTGGCCTAATTTGGAGGCGATCAATGTAGACCCTCTGAACGATTTTTTTTTTTTTTTTTTTTCCTACAGCGAGGAAATATGTAGATTTTTTTTTAAATTATGTCTCTAGATCCTGTTCTTAAATGTGTCCGTTTCATGCATACTGTAGATACATTTCTATAACCCATTCATACGTATTTCACAGAATCTGCAAAAACAAAATCTAAAGAACCCAGACAAAATGGGAACAACCTTATTCTTTAACCTTTCCATTAGCGGCATGGTCAAAGAAAATTTACACTAAGTCAGGATACATCAGTCTATAAGGAAAGGCGGATACGCCTAACTCCACCTTCTGGATGTCATAGTACATACATACATGTTCACTATAAACCCACTATCGGAGAAATAATATCGGAAGTACAGGAAAACTGTATATTTCGACTACTATCTGTAGTCCTCTTCTGAAGAGGACTACAGATAGTAGTCGAAATATACAGTTTTCCTGTACTTCCGATATTATTTCTCCGATAGTGGGTTTATAGTGACATTTACAAATGTGTTATAACATACCAGTTTCCAACATACATATTCGTACATACATACACCAGAGGCTCTTTCCCCCTTACAAGGGAGGTAGCCAAAAAAACAAAGGCATAGAAACCACTCCCGTTCATTCCATCACCAACATACTCCATTCCCCTCTGCCCTCCTCCCTCCCTCTTATCTTGGCACCTCCTGGATGACGGGTCA
>NC_134785.1:24986009-24988509 GCF_046742065.1 Oratosquilla oratoria
AATCAGAACTACTAAAGAATATAGATATTAATTCGCTTTTAATAACAATAAAAAAAATTATTAAAAAAGTCTCCCAAGTTTGATTGTAGTATTGTTTCGTCATGTCCAGGAGTTTACTTAGCTGTGGATTCGAACCCCGCACACCATTCCGATTCCCACCAGTGAATATTACCTACTCCAAGAGTCCACGTGTATAGGGCAAAAGCGAAGGCTTCGGCCGCAGCTACGACCCTCCTTGCGTAGGCTCCTCGCCTTCTTCTTCGTATACAACCACCAAAAGAACTACTGACACGCGTTCACTACAAGTTCGCCATCAATCATCCATTCATAACAGTGACTCCTCCTGTGTTTAATGAAATCGTCTGATAGTAGCCAGGATAAAATCTTCGGAGGCTGACATAGGCAGGAATTGGTTTACTAACAGTGGTTGATGAACGGAATAGAGCGCTGAAACAGTTGTTTGTTTTAAGAGATTAGATAATTTTATGGATAGGAATGAAGGATAGTAAGGGACATGGAACTGCCTGGTGTTGGCCTTATGGTCTCTTGCAGTCCCCTCCATTCTCATGATCTTATGTTCCGAAATGAATTGTTTTTTGTTTTTTTATGACCTTTGGGTTTGTTATGATCTTGATCAAAAAACGTCTCCTCCACTCAATGAAGAATTCTTATGGTCTCTTGCAGTCTCCTTCATTCTTATGTTCTTATCTCTACTTGCGTTCACTTTGTCGAAATAGCTAACGTTCTAGATATGGGTGTTGTAGTCTTGATCAAATATTAAATACAAAAAAAAAACAACTGAGATGGTCAGTGTGCAGGGAGAAATTTGAGCTCCTCTAAGATTTTTTTTCTTTTTTTCTTTTTTTCTTTGGTAAAATCACGAGTTGAGTCAAGACTTCTGAGGATGATAAAGAGACATATAACGACTTATTCAAGAAATTTTGAGATTTCTTTTTTCAAAATTGAGTTAAGCCAACAGTTCTATATATGACAGAGAGACATATGACAACCTCTTCGAGACTTCTGCAGATGTTTGAGAGAATATGACGACTTCTTTAAGAAATTTTGAGATTTCTTTTTTCAAAATTGAGTTGAGTCAACAGTTCTACATATGATAGAGAGACATATGACAACCTCTTCAAGACTTCTGCAGAAGATAGAGAGACATATGACAACCTCTTTAAGAAATTTTGAGATTTCTTTTTCAAAAAAGAGTTGAGTCAACAGTTCTACATATGACACAGAGACATATGACAACCTCTTCAAGACTTCTGCAGATGATAGACATATGACGACTTATTCAAGAAATTTTGAGATTTGTTTTTTAAAATCGAGTTAAGTCAACAGTTCTACATATGATAGAGAGACATATGACAACCTCTTCAAGACTTCTGCAGATGATAAAGAGATATATAACGACCTAAGAGGTTTTTTTTTTTTTTTAGATTTCTTTGTTAAAGCATTGAGTTGAGTCAAGACTTCTGCAAATGATTGCACCTCTCAGGTTGTTTCGTTCTTCCTGCAATGCAATCCTTTGCAACATCGTCATATGCAATATCCCCATGCTATTGCATCGACCTGCAACACCGGGACGATGAGGTTCAGACTCACCTACGGAAAATAATTTCAGAGAGATCTTTTTTTCTCGTAGGCAGAAAATAACCTATAGATTCCAAAAACCCTTGATAGCTTATAATACACACACAATGTTTTACATGTATTCCAGTAAATATTCTCTTGTTTCCCAGCATAAGCTTATGTATTGAAGAACACTTGTAAAAGTGTGGTTGAGCAGGCGGGGGAGGGGCGGCTCGATGAAGAGAATATAAGTGTGGAGTCGGCAGTTTACTTAAGTGTATTTACTTTGCACTTACAGACTTGTAAGTGTGTGCTGGCCTAAAGCTACTAATTTCCCTTCCTTTGAGCCGTGTAATCGATGTTCTGAAGAGCTCAGAGGGAGAGAGAGGGGGCAGGGCGATGCAAAGAGGGGAAGGCGATGGAGGAGGAAGAGAAGGGGGAAAGAACAGAGGGAGAAGATGAAGGTACGAGAAGGAGGAAGGAAGAAGAGAAGGAGGAGGAGGAGAAGAGTTTAAAGAACAGAGGAAGAAGATGAAGTTATGAGAAGGAGGGAGGAAGAAGAGGAGGAGGAGGTGGAGGAGGAAGAGAAGGGGAAAGAACAGAGGGAGAAGATGAAGGTACGAGAAGGAGGAAGAAGAGAAGGAGGAGGAGGAGGAGAGTTTAAAGAACAGAGGAAGAAGTTAAAGGTACGAGAAGGAGGGAGGAAGAGGAGGAGGAGGAGGAGGAGGTGGAGGAGGAAGAGAAGGGGAAAGAACAGGGAGAGAAGATGAAGGTAAGAGAAGGAGGAAGGAAGAAGAGGAGGAGGAAGAGAAGGGGAATGAACAGAGAAAGAAGATGAAGGTATGAGAAGGAGGAAGGAAGAAGAGGAGGAGGAGGAGGAAGATAAGGAGAATGAACAGAGGGAGAAGATGAAGGTACGAGA
>NC_134785.1:24996009-24998509 GCF_046742065.1 Oratosquilla oratoria
TAGAGAGAGAGAGAGAGAGAGAGAGAGAGAGAGAGAGAGAGAGAGAGAGAGAGAGAGAGAGAGAGAGAGAGGAATGTAGAACAAAAGAGAAAAAGAGGTAGCAAAGTCTGTATGAAATACAATACTGTGGTATAAAGCTAAAAATAGTAAATAAATGTTTAAAAATAGATCAAATAAGATAGAAAAACAGAACAAAAAACCCAGTCACACAGCAATCATCAAGTGAAAAGAAAGACCACATGAAAACCAAGGAAAAATAGATGTAAAAACAGAATTAGATCCAGGATGACAGCAAGATCGAAAAGGCCATGTTGAATATGAAGAGAAAGGCGCATGCAGAAGATGAATAATGGAAGGTAAAAATAAGAGTTGCGGGGAAAATGAAGAATGATAAAGTTAGGGGAGGATGAAATAAGGGGAACAACCCAAGGGAGAAGGAAATTAGAAATAATTGACTGGTAACGAAGGGAGGAATAAGGAGGAAGAGGGAAAGAGGAGGAAGGACGAAAGAGAAATAGAAAAGAGTTGTTGTTGTTGTTGTTGTTGTTGTTGTTGTTGTTGTTGTTGTTGTTGTTGTTGTTGTTGTTGTTGTTGTTGTTGTTGTTGTTGTTGTTGTTAGTGGTGGTGGTTCTGTTGTTGTCGGTAGTGGATTGTTGTTGTTGTTGTTGTTGTTATTGTTGTTGTTGTTGTTGTTGTTGTTGTTGTTGTTGTTGTTGTTGTTGTTGTTGTTGTTGTTGTTGTTGTTGTTGTTGTTGTTCTTGTTCTTGTTCTTGTTCTTGTTGATGTTGTTGTTCTTGTCAGATGTATTTCTCAGAGTAAACATTAATTATCATCCTTAATTGTACTGAAGTTTGAGGATAAAATAGAAAATCTCAAGAAAGAGCTAAAGAGCAAAAGAAAAACAAAAACAAAAACAAAAACAACGAAGAAAAGAAAGAAAGAAAGAAAGAAAGATGAAATAAAAGGAAAACATAAGAGAAATAGAGACTCGAAAATGTAGATAGAAAAAGAGGAAAGTGTTGGGTGAGAATGAAGGAGACGGGGAGAAGGAGGAAGAGGAGGAGGAGGAGGACAGGAGGAGGAGGAGAAAAGAAAACAACACTGAATGAAATGCAATTGAAAACGAAGAAGGTATGAGAAACAGTACAGTGAGAATGAAAGGAGAAAAATGCGAAGAGAAAAGGACAGTGAGGTCTAAATAGAAAACTTGAAACTTGGTGCAGAAAAAGGGAGGAGAGAGAGAGAGAGAGAGAGAGAGAGAGAGAGAGAGAGAGAGAGAGAGAGAGAGAGAGAGAGTAGAGAAGTTAGAAGGATAGAGAGAAAGATAGAAAAAGAATTTAGGAATTGGAGAGAGGAAAAACAGAGAGAGGGGATGTGGAGGGGAGAAAGAGAGAGTGGTAGGTAAAATGAAGGTATGAGGAGGAACAGACAGATAGATAGGCAGATGGGGAGGAAGAAAGAGGAATGGAGAATTGGGAAGAGGAAACAAAGAGAAAGGAAAATATAGATAAAGTAAAATAGGCAGAGAAAGAGAGAGAGAGAGAGAGAGAGAGAGAGAGAGAGAGAGAGAGAGAGAGAGACCCACTCCTGGAAGATGGAAAGACGGCAAAAGAGGAGACCTTGAAACAAAAGCCAAAACCAGAACCCTAACACCAAGACTTCTGGGGAACAAAGTTCCAGAAACGTCTTCTGGAAGACAAGAAGGAGGCGTCTTCGAAGACCTGGAAATAAATCAAGACTTGTGCAAGAGAAAGTAAATGAAGGAGGGAAGAAGAAATAGACAGAAATAAGAAATCCAAGAAGAAAAAAAAAAAAAGAGAGAACAAATCAAGGATGACGAACAAAAAATGGGACGGTGTTGGCAGAGGTATTAAGTGAGAATATATATATATATATATATATATATATATATATATATATTTATATATATATATATATGCAATGTAACCTCTTAAGAAAATAAACAAACGAAGCAGAGCGCTTTCGTATATTACATCCAGTGTAAATTACACTGGATGTAATATACGAAAGCGCTTTGCTCCGTTTGTTTATTTTCTTAAGTGGTTACCTTGCATTTATTCAGCACCCGTTCCTAGTGTTTTTATTGCATATATATATATATATATATATATATATATATATATATATATATATATATATATATATATATATATATATATACCAATACGAAATTGACGAAGAAGGAACTAAGAGAAGAAGGCAATAAAGCAGAATTGGAATGGAGAAGAAGAAGAAAGGCGTGAGTCCCCAGGGAGAACGAAAGAGGGGGGAAAGGAAATATGAGAGAAGAGAACGAAAGTGAATATGACGAAGGAAGGAGGAGGAGGAGAGGGAAGGACGTGGATGGCGACGCTACTGACCAACTGAAGGTGGAAGCAGAAAAGATAAAGAAATGAAAGCTAAGAAATTTGAAACGGAAGGCTGAGAGAGGCAGAGGAAGACGTGGAATAGAACGTGGAGGAGGAAGTAGGACGAGAAG
>NC_134785.1:25013614-25016114 GCF_046742065.1 Oratosquilla oratoria
CACGCCAGGAGCGCGGAAGCTCTGGACCTTATGTGTGAGAGGAAAGGACTTTGTCTACACCGGCAAGCCGTATGTATATGTGCGTATGTATGTGTGTGTGTGTTTGTGTGTGTGCGTATGTGTAGTGTGTGTATGTGTGTGTGTGTGTGTGTGTGTGTGTGTGTGTGTGTGTGTGTGTGTGTGTGTGTGTGTGTGTGTGTGTGTGTGTGTGTGTGTGTGTGTGTTATACCCTATGTTTTCCCCCCCGCTCCCACATCTGCATTCCCCCCAAACCTATTTCATCGCGTCATGTCATCAACATGTGCCTCAAACCACCTGAGCCTCATCCACTCGAGTCCTTTAGATGTTGTTAACAGACTTTTAATAATCTTTCCCCTCCTCTTCACCGCCCCACCCCACTCAAACTCGTCCTCAACCTCAACTTCACCCTCACCCTCACCCTTACCCTCACTCTCATCGTCACCCTTGTCCTCACACTCAGACGCTCAAATTCCCATCAACCGTCACCCTAACCTTCCATCGTTCTTTGTTTTTTCGAAGTCATCTTCCTCGCTCTCTTCCCTCTTTTCTTCATTCTCCTCCTCCTCCTCCTCCTCCTCCTCCTCTTTCTCTTCCTCCTCCTCCTCTTCCTCCTCCTTCGCCTTCTCGTTCTCCTCCTCCTACCTTTTCTCCTATTTCTCCTTCTCCTCCTCTTCTTCCTTCTCCTATTCCTCCCCCTCCTCCTCCTCCTCCTCCTCCTCCTCCTCCTCCTCCTCCTCCTCCTCCTCCTCTTCCTCCTCCTCTTCCTCCTCCTCCTCTTCCTCCTCCTCCTCTTCCTCCTCCTCCTCTTCCTCCTCCTCCTCCTCATCTTCCTCCTCCCACTTTCCCCTTTTCCTCCTCTTCCTCCTCCTCCTCTTCTCTAGTATCATTTTCAACTTTACAAACTTCCTCATCCTAGACTTCTTCCCTGTTCTCTCCGACCTTTGGCTCGGCCTTCGTCTCAGGCTCCATACCCCTTCCGCCTCATCCTCCTTACGACTTCCGCCTTCCTCCAAATTGTCCTCGGCCTTACTCTGAGGTCCTTCCCGTCCTCTGAGCCTTAATCTCGGGTCCTCCCAGCCTCATAGCCTCCACACTGGGTCTCCTAAAAAAAAATCCAGACCCCCAAAGCTTTAGTCTTACGTTTTATTTCTTTCCTTTCCATTTTCTTCAGCTTCCTACCCAACTGCGTCGAGTCTCTCAAATTTTTGTATTTTTTTTTTCTTGAAGAACTCTTACCAGTTGGCACGATCACCACTCTTCTTGCAATCACACTCTGTCCTTCTCCCTTCTCTGCTTCCTTTTTCCATAAAGCTTCTTGTCGCTGTGACCCAGAGATTATTCCCTGGAACATTCTTGGTCCCGTTCCAGCCACTCTTCTGGATAAGCTTCTGCAGGGAGCAGTCCTTTTCTCTTCCCTCCACACTGTTTAGTTTTATCTCTCTCTCTCTCTCTCTATCTCTCTCTCTCTCTCTCTCTCTCTCTCTCTCTCTCTCTCTCTCTCTCTCTCTCTCTCTCTCTCTCTCTCTCTCTCTCTCTCTCCCTCTCTCTCTCTCCCTCTCCCTCTCCCTCTCCCTCTCCCTCTCCCTCTCCCTCTCTCTCTCTCTCTCTCTCTCTCTCTCTCTCTCTCTCTCTCTCTCTCTCTCTCTCTTTCTTTTTTTTTTTTTTTTTTTTTTTTTTTTTTTTTTTTTTTTTTTTTTTTTTTTTTTTTTTTTTTTTTTTTTCACACCCCTTTCTGGTGCCCCTCGTTCCCTACGCATCCCATACCCCTACAGGTCCCTGGGTACTCCGTAACAACTTGGAAGTATTCTTGGGAAGTGTTTTAGAAAGTTCGGCTCCTAGTTTGTGCCGCATCTGAATCTTCTTTCGTACAAGAGGGGGGGGAGGATGGGAAGAGGGTTACTGGGAGACGGAACTTCCCATTTTCTTCGTTCCTTTTTTTCTGTTTTTTTTTTTTTTTTTTTTTTATAGTGCCTCTACTCTTCCTAGACCCCATTTCTCAAGAATGAGGCACTTCTTCCTCCTCCTCCTCCTCCTCCTCCTCTTCCTCTTCCTCCTCTTCTTCCTCGTCCTCCTCGTCCCCCTCGTCCTCCTACTCTCCCTCATCCTCATCCTCATCCCCATGATCCTCCTTCTCCTCCTCCTCCCCCTCAACCTCGTCCTCCTTCTCCTTCTTCTTCCTCCTTCTCTTTCTTCTTCCTCCTTCTCTTTCTTCTTCCTCCTTCTCTTTCTCCTGCTCCTCCTCCTTCTCTTCCTCCTGCTCCTCCTCGTCCTCCTGCTCTTCCTCCTTCTCTTCCTTCTACTCCTCTTCCTTCTCTTTCCCTTGCTCCTCCTATTCTTCTCCCTGCATTTCCTTTTACTCCTCCTCTTCCTCCTGCTCCTCCTATTCTTCTTCCTTCTTTTCTTTTTACTCCTCCTCCTCCTCCTCCTCTTGTTTCCTCCCCTCCTCCTTTTGTTTCCTTCCTCTTCCCTCCCTCGTCTG
>NC_134785.1:25026114-25028614 GCF_046742065.1 Oratosquilla oratoria
TTTATTCACTTATTCCTTCATTCATTGTTTTATTTATTTATTCATATATTCTTTTATTCTTTCATTCATTTATTCATATATTAATTTATTCATTTGTTCATTTATTAATTAATTCATTTATTTATATATTATTTTATTAATTTATTCGTTTATTTGTTAATTCATCCACTTATTCATCTATTTAGTTATTTGTTCAGTATTTTACTTTTTATTTATTAACACTATATTCTTATTCATCTTTTCATATATTTATTATTTTTTTGTTTTATAGTCCACCTTTAACTAAAATCGTGTTTATTCACCTATTCATACATCTATTATTTTCTATCTTATAGTCCACCTTTAACTAAAATCGTGTTTATTCACCTATTCATACATCTATTATTTTCTATCGTATAGTCTACCTTTAACTAAAATCGTGTTTATTCACCTATTCATACATCTATTATTTTCTATCTTATAGTCCACCTTTAACTAAAATCGTGTTGTATACTAGTCAGGTAGAAAACTTGAAGAAATGTCACTACAGAACAAAAACTAAAGAAAAATAAATAAAGAAATGATGAAGAGAAAACCTATCCAGACAGGTGATGAAACAAAAAGAATTCAACTATGACAGCAATGTGGAGGGTGAAAATGATAAAAGATAAGATAAGAAATGAAAAGGAAAATGTAAGAAATGACCGGAAATAGGATTTGTTTGGTGAAATGAGGTAAATCGTGGAAATGCAAAGAAAATGAAGAAAAGGAGGAAGGAAAATGAATCTGAATAAAAGGGAAATGTAACTGATCAGATAGAAAATGAAAAGAAAAATTGAAATTGCATAAACAATAAATTGTAATAAAAACAAATTTGATTAAATTATATCGAATGAGTTGTGATCCAAATAGAATAAGAAAATATAAAACAAAACTAAAGAAGACAAAGAAAGAAAAGTAGAACAGAAATGAAACGGAAAAAGATAAAATAAAAACGGATGACAACAGAAAACGTATGATACACGAGTAACGAAGAACGAAGATGAAGAAATTAATAATGAAGGAATTAAATTGTGAAAATTGAAGAAATATACCAAAATTATATCAATTCAAGATCAGGAGGAAGAGTAATAGTTTACTAAAGGAGTGAGTAGTTTAACGAAGGTAGAATTATAGCAATGGAAAAAAAATGAAAAATAACATAAACGTAGTGTAGAATAAAGGGAAAGATGAAATCATGAAGAAAGAGGGTAGAGGAAAAGAGTAGACAAAAAGAGTAGAGAGAAAAAACCGAAAAGATAGAGTTGCGTCTGGTATGTCAGAGATAGAGATTGAGAGAGAGAGAGAGAGAGAGAGAGAGAGAGAGAGAGAGAGAGAGAGAGAGAGAGAGAGAGAGAGAGAGAGAGAGAGAGAGAGAGAGAGAGAGAGAGAGAGAGAGAGAGAGAGAGAGAGAAGGACAGAGAGAGACAGAGAGAGAGAGAAGGTATTGGGAGAGATAAAGAACAGCAAAATAAGAAAAATGTGAGGATTGTAAAAGAGAGTAAGAGGAAAAAACAATAAAGACAGGATTAAAGGAGAGCTCAATAGAGAGGAGGAGAGAATGACGACTGCACTGGTGTGAGAAGGGGAGGCGACAGTTCGTAGGTATAAGGGAAGTGGAGGAAATGGAGGCGGGGAGGAGTGGGAGGTAAATGGAGGAAGAGGAGGTGGAGGAAGAGGGAAAATTAGAGGAGGGAGGAGGAAAAGGAGGAGGAGGGGGAGTAGGGGAGGAGAGGAGGTAGAGGAGGAGGACGAGGAAGAGGATAAGGGGGAGGTGTAAGAGGAGGGAGATGTGAAGGAGGAAGGGGAGGTGGAGGAAGAGGAAGCAGAGGAGTGAGGAGAAAGAGGAGGAGGAGGAAGGGGTTAAGGAGGAAAAGAGGTAGAGGAGGAGGAGGAAGAGGATAAGGGGAGGTGGAGGAGGAGGAGGGAGAGGTGAAGGAGGAAGGGGAAGCAGAGGAGGAAGGAGGAGAAGGAGGAGGAGGAGGAGGAGGGGAGTTAAGGAGGAGAGGAGGTAGAGGAGGATGAGGAAGAGGATGAGGGGGAGATGGCGAAGAAGGGGGAGGTGGAGATGGAGGAGGAGGAGGAGGAGGTGGAATTGGAGGAGGAGGAGGGTGCATATAATACGAATCGGAAACCGATTGAAAGATGAAAAGGGGAAAGACTGAAGTTAATAAATTAATTCTCCGCTTAAGTTGAGGTTTCTACAAAACTGAATAAAACAGGTCATCACATATATATATATACATATATGTATATATATATATATATATATGCATATATGTACATATATATATATACATATATATATATATATATGTATATATATATATGTATATATATGTATATATATATGTATATATATACATATATGTATATATATATATATATATATGCATATATGTACATATATATATACATATATATATATATACATATATATATATATATACAGTCCTTAGTAAGTTTCATTCAACCTATGAGT
>NC_134785.1:25056114-25058614 GCF_046742065.1 Oratosquilla oratoria
CCCAACTCCCCGCCCACGAGAGTCAGAGTAACGACCCGAAGCGCAGCGGTACCGAAATAATTTCGGCCCTGGGCAGGATTCCAACCATGAGCTGCGGACCACTATTGTGGCAGCTCAGCGCTCTACCAACTACGCCACCGAGGTGTGTGTGTTTGTGTGTGTGTGTGTGTGTGTGTGTGTGTGTGTGTGTGTGTGTGTGTGTGTGTGTGTGTGTGTGTGTGTGTGTGTGTGTGTGTGTGTGTGTGTGTGTGTTTTCTCGTTTTATTTTCTCAAAATGGGAAGCCAAAACACTGCATTTCATTCTCTTACGTCTAAAGATTTTTCCTGTAGATGTATAAAATCACCTGGCAGCAGCAATAATGACTACATAACCCAAAAACAGACACCTGGAGTCTTCTTCTTTCCTTCCTTCCTCCCTTCCTCATTTCCTCCCTTCCCCTCCTCCTTCCTCCCTTCCTCTCTTCCTCTCTTCCTCCCTTCATCCTTTTCTATCTTCCTCCTTTCCTCCCTCCTTTCCTCCCTTCATCCCTTCCTCCCTTCCTCCGTTCCTCCCTTCCTCTGTTCCTCCCTTCCTCTGTTCCTCCCTTCCTCCCTTCCTCCTTTCCTCCCTTCCTTCCTCCCTTCTTTCCTTCTTCCCTTCCTCGCTTCCTCCCTCTCTTCCTACCTCCGTCCTTTACTCCTATCCTCTCGTCCTTCCATCCTCCCCTTCTTCCTTTCTCTCTTCCTCCCTCCCTCCCTCTCTCCCTTACTCTCTTCCTCCCTTTCCCCCGTCTTCCCTTCATCCCTTTCCTCCGTCTTCCCTTCCTTACTCCTTTTCTCCCTTTCTCCTTCCCTTCCTTTCTCCTATGCTTCCTTCCTCCCTTTCTCCCTTCCTCCTTCCTCTCATCCACCCAAATTCCCTTATTCCCTTCCTCCCTTCCTCCCTTCCTCCCTTCCTCCCTTCCTCCCTTCCTCCCTTCCTCCCTTCCCTTCCTCCCTTCCTCCCTCTCTCCCTCCCTCCTCCCTCCTCCCTCCCTCCCTTCCTCCCTTCCTAACTCCCTCCCTCTCTTCCTCCCCCTCCCTCCCTCCCTTCCTCCCTCCCTTCCTCCCTCCCTCTCTCCCTCCCTCTCTCCCTCCCTCCCTCCCTCTTCCCTCCCATCCTCCCTTCCTCCTTCCCTCCTCCCTCCTCCCCCATCCTCCTTCCCTCCCTCCCTTCCTCCCTTACCCTACTTTTCATGATTTGCTTTGTTAAGCAGCCTCCCCCTTTTTTACAGCCACTAATCTCAGGCTTTAATCCTTCTCTGCTACTTGAACCTTACCTAATCTCCATATCTTTGTTCTAGTCCTCTTTTTTTCTTCGCTTTCCTTTTTTCTTTCCTCCTTCTTTTCTCTCTTCCTTTCGTTTCTCCCTTTCTTTCCTTCATTCTCTCTTTCTTCCTCTCTTCTTTTCTTTTCCTTCCTTCTTTTCTTCCATCTTCCTTCATCCCTTCCTTCCTTCATCCCTTCCTTCCTTCATCCATTCCTTTCTTCCTTCTCTCCTTTCTTCCCTCCTTCCTTCCTTCCTTCCTTCCTTCCTTCCTTCCTTCCTCTTCCCTTCCTTTCTTCCTTCCTTCTTTTATTTCCTCCTTCTTTCTTTTCTTCTTTGTTTCCTTCCTTCCTTTCTTCCTTCCCTCCTTACCTCTTTCCTTCCTTCCTTTCTTCCTTTCTTCTTTCCCTCTACCTTCCTTCATCCCTTCTTTTCTCCCTTCCTTCCTTCCTTCATCCCTTCCTTCTTTTCTTCCATCCTCCTTTCCTCCCTTCCTCCTTTCTTCCCTTCCTTCTTCCTTCCTTCCTTCCTTCCTCCTTCCTTCCTCCTTCGACCTTCGCTGCCTCCCCTTCGTTTTATGTTCGACCATTCCGTAGATATTTCTTCGAGCTGTTCATTTCATGCAGTACTTCCTCCCCCTTCTCTCCTTTTCCTCCTCTTCCTCCTCCTACTCCTCCCCTTCCTCCTCTTCCCCCGCCTCTTCCTCCTCTTCCCCCGCCTCTTCCTCCTCCTCCTACTCCTACTACTTCTCCTCTACCTCCTCCTATTCGTCCTAATATTCCTCCTCTTCCTTCTCTTTCTCTCTACTTTCTCCTCTTCCTCCCCTTCCTACTCCTACTATTCCTCCTCTTCCTCCTCTTCTTCCTTCTCCTACTCCTCTTCCTTCTCTTCCTCCTCTTCCTCCTCCTCCTACTCCTACTACTCTTCCTCTGCCTCCTCCTCTTCTTTTTTTTTCCTCTCTCTCTTCCTCCTTTTCTTCTTCCTTCTCACCGTCACCCTTAATCTCCTTCTCCTCTTCTTCCCCCTCTCCTCCTCCTCTTACTCATCCCACTCCTTCTATTCCTACTCTTCCTACTCCTCTTCCTCCTCCCCTTTCTCCTCTCCCTCTTCCTCCTTTTCTTCTTGCTCCTTACCGTTACCCCTAATCTCCTCCTCCTCTCCCCCCCTTTACCCTCCTCCTCCTCTTCCTATTCATTCACTTCCTTCTTCTTTCCT
>NC_134785.1:25071114-25073614 GCF_046742065.1 Oratosquilla oratoria
CTACCACTTTATTATAATATATATATATATATATATATATATATATATATAAATCTATATATATATAAATATATATATATATATATATATATATACATATGTACATATGTATACATATATATACACACACACATATATATATATACATATATACATATATATATATATGTATATACGAATATACTGTATATATGTATATATATATATATACATATATATATATATATATATATGTGTGTGTGTGTGTGTGTGTGTGTGTGTGTGTGTGTGTGTGTGTGTGTGTGTGTGTGTGTGTGTGTGTGTGTGTGTGTGTGTGTGTGTCTGTGTGCGCCTGTGTCTGTGTCTGTGTGCGTGTGTATGTGCGTGCGTGCGCGCGCAATTGTAGAAATTGAAGTTCCAGCAGGGACGTAATATAAGGAGTAGGGCCAATGCAATCGGGAGCATCTTCACAGTTCTTTACTCCAATTAGACGTTTCGTGTACATACAATGTGTATCGTCAGGGTGGTCTAGTAAAAATGGATATATTTATATGTAAATGCTTATAATAAGTAATTATAAAATCATATTCCGCACTGCTAAAACTAACTATACTATAAAACATATATTTTCATTTATAACACCAGTTATGTATTTTGTATGCATAACTTTCTTCATTAGATTTTTTTCTTCAGTGAAAATGTATACAATGCTGGGCTAAAATATACAAGAATTCTCACAAGTATACTTCAGAGTGAGTATATTTCTAACACGCACACTCTCTCTCTCTCTCTCTCTCTCTCTCTCTCTCTCTCACTCTCTCTCTCTCTCTCTCTCTCTCTCTCTCTCTCTCTCTCTCTCTCTCTCTCTCTACATATATATATATATATATATATATATATATATATATATATATATATATGTATGAACATGTAAATACATGAGCATATATACGTATGTCCGTATACACGTACATATAGGTTGCTAAAAGTGTACTCACTCTGAAAATACTCTCCTGGGTACTTTATATGAAACAGGTCATTAGAGGTCATATGCGTTTGCATGTAAATGAAGACTGTTCTGCGGTGTTGTCCTTAAGAACGAACCACAACGTCTTGTAGAACTTTCTCACCCCTGACCCACACTCTCTCCCTTCCCCTCCCTCTCCCTCACTCCCTCTCCCTCCCTCTCTCCCTTCCCCTCCCTCTCTCTCACTCCCAGCTTCGTTCTTCCTTTGGTAAGCAATACTTACTCGTGTATAATTCGAAAACTCGTCTTATACCCAGGGAGCCTCTTGTGAGATAAGGTTGGGATTTATGGGCCGAGACCGCAGAAGACAGCCGTTTGAGATTGCATTACTTGGAACGGCCCTCCTCTTTTTTTTTTTTTTTTTTTTTTTTTTTTCTTTTTTTTTTTTTTTTTTGGTGGTGGTGGTGGTGGTCAAAGCTAGCTTGGTTGATGATGGTGGTTTTTAATACCAACACTAGGTATGTAGGGCCAAATGAATAAATGAATGAATGATTAGATAAATAAATGAATAGATAAATAAGTGAATAAATAAGCAGATAAAATAATATATAGATAAATAGATAAATAATTATATGAATAAATGAATAGATAAAAAAGTAAACAAATAAGTAAATAAACAGATAAATCAATAAATAGATAAATAGATAAATAATTATATAAATGAATGAATATATAATGAGTAAATAGACAAATTGTCAAATAAAATTGAACAAACAAATAAATAGATGCAAATAGATACAAATAGATATATACAAAAACAAATAGATAATAAAAAGAACGATTATACGAGTTGGGGTTGGCGACTCCTGGCGTGAGCTCCTTTATTTTACTTTCTCATTTTATTTCGATTTATTTTTCATATACCTTTCCTTTTTCATTTTCTATTCTATTTCATTTTATTGTATTTTGTTACATCTTATTCTATCTTATTCTATTTGATTCTGTCCTATTATATATTATGTATCATTTCTTGTCATATCTTCTTTACTTCTATTTTCCCTTCGAGACATTACCTGACAATAAGAGTGGCAACTGCATCGGTGGGGGTGGTAGCGGGGATGGTAATACCAAACGACGAAAGGGAGAATGGAACTGGGATGTATAAGGGTTTGGTAAGAAGTTGGTTCCATTGAGGATTTCCAGCTTGAGTACTTGGTGACTCTCCTGAGAGCCTTAAGGCCCCGTCACACTACATGTCAAAACGGGAGGAACTCACCCCGGCGGTCCCCGCAACACACTCAAGATTAGGCGCCCGAGGTACTTGACGCGCGTCACTGTCCTCCCATTAATGGTGAGTTGGTGACGCGCGATAGAAGACTCACCAAACCACCTCACTCGCCATGTCACAGAAGTCTTAGCTCCACCGGCATCGTGAGGACGTTCTTCAACTAATAGAACTGTACAAGGATAACGCGTGCCTGTGCAAAGCTGTGACAGCTTTGATGAAGTGAGTAGCGCGCGTCACTCGCCCACGGCAATGCGTCACCGTATACA
>NC_134785.1:25076114-25083614 GCF_046742065.1 Oratosquilla oratoria
GGAAGAGAAGGCAGTAAGAGAAAGATGGGTAGAATATTTTAGGGAGTTGCTAAATGTGAAGGAGGATAGGGAGGGAAAGATAGCTGCAGTGGGAAATGCTAAGAAAACTACCGTGATGGGTGAGGAAAATGGAGGAGAAATAAGGAAGGATGAAGTGAAGACAGTTGTTAAGATGATGAAGGCAGGTAAGGCACCTGGTCTGGATGAATGTCATGCAGCATGTCTAAAAAAAGGAGGTACAGTGATGGTGGACTGGCTGGTGAGAGAGTAGAGTGCCGGAGGACTGGAGGAGTGCTTGTATAGTTCCACTTTACAAGGGAAAAGAGGACAAGTGTGAATGTAGTAGTTTCAGAGGGATTAGTTTGTTAAGTGTAGTTGGGAAGGCTTATGGGAGGATCTTGATTGAGAGGATTAGGAGAGAAACAGAGGAAGTAATTGGTGAGGAACAGTGTGGATTTAGGACGGGTAGAGGTTGTGTAGATCAGATCTTTGTGGTAAGACAGATATGTGAGAAAGCTATAGGAAAGGGGAAGGATGTTTTTTGGGCTTTTATGGATCTGGAAAAGGCTTACGATAGGGTGGACAGAAAGGCACTGTAGGAGGTTATGCAGATATACGGGATAGAAGGAAAGCTTCTAGGAGATGTCAAGAGTTTTTATGAGAGTAGTAGAGCATGTGTCAGGATTAGAAATGGAGAGAGTGAGTGTTTCGAGGTAAAGGTGGGACTTCGTCAAGGATGCGCTATGTCGCCCTGGCTGTTCAACTTATACATCAATGAGGTAGTGCGAGAGGTAAATGCAAGGGTAGTGGGTCAGGGATTGGAGATGGTTAAAGGAAATGGAGAAAAGTGGGTGGTGAGCCAGTTGTTGTTTGCGGACGACATTGCGCTTGTGGCAGGATCGGAGGAGGGATTGAGGAAGTTGGTGACAGAGTTTGGGAGAGTATGTGATAGAAGAAAGCTAAAGATAAATGTGGGTAAAAGTAAGGTGATGAGATGTACAAGGGGTGAAAGTGGCAGCAGATTGGAAGTGAGCATTAAGGGAGAGCGACTGGAGGAAGTGGATAGTTTTAGATACTTGGGTGCAAATGTGGCAGGAAAAGGTGGAGTGAAGGTGGAGGTAGAATGTAGATTGAGAGAAGCAAGTAAATGCCATGGTGGATTGAAGAGTGTAATGAGGAATAGACATTTGGGAATGGATGCTAAGAGGAGACTATATGAAGGAGTGATTGTGTCAACAGCACTGTATGGGGCAGAAACATGGAACATAAGAGAGGAAGAGAGAAGGAGTTTGAATGTGTTTGAGATGAGGTGTCTGAGAAGTATGATGGGGGTTACTAGGCTAGATAGAGTGAGAAATGAGGAGGTGAGGAGGAGAACAGGGGTGGAAAGGGAGTTGGGAGATAGAGTTGATGAAAGAGTATTAGGATGGTTTGGACACATGGAAAGAATGAGTGAAGAAAGACTAGTAAAAGAGGTATGGAAGGCAGATGTGGAGGGAGTGAACATGAAGGGACGTCCTAGGATGAGGTGGATGGATGGGGTGAAAGGGGCTTTGGGGAAGAGGGGAATTTCTGTTGAGGAAGGACGGGAGAGGACAGAAGACAGGGGTGAATGGAGAATGGTTGTATATGGATGATGTTGTGATGCATGAGGTGGAATGGGTGGGGGGATGGGGGGTGAGGTAGTATGTGTGAGCAAAATTTGACGCAGCCCAAAGGGATTTCTCCCTGTCTTCTCCTTTTATGCATGGGGGGACGGACAGGGGGGGTCGCCGATTTAATGAAGCGGCCTTGCTGTGGATGTGCTGTGTCTTACGACACTGCTTCTGACCCAGGGCAGTGGACAAGGTGCAGGGATGTCCCGTCATCCAGGAGGTGCTAAGATAAGAGGGAGGGTGGAGGGGGTGTGGAGTGTATTTAGGGATGGAATGGGTGGGAATGATTTTATGCCTTTTCTTTTTTGGCTACCTCACACATATATGAATTAACAACTCTTCCACTAGAATTTGAACCTTATCTGTGCGCCCCTTTACTAGAAAAGAACTCAACCTCATGCTATACATACACACATACATAATACATGCATACATAATATATACATACATACATACATACATACATACATACATACATACATACATACATACATACATACTTACATACATACCTACTTACATACATACATACATACATAATACATACATATACGCATTCATAATACATACATACATACACTTATACATAATACATACATATACCTTTACATAATACATACATACATACATAACACATACATACATACATAACACATACATAATACATACATAAATGATACATGCATACATAATTCATACATACATAATACATACACACATACGTACATAATAGATACATATATACGTACATACACACATACATACATACATACCTACATAATAAATAGTACATTCACACACACACACACACACACACACACACACACACACACACACACACACACACACACACACACACACACACACGTACATACATACATACGTACACACACACACACACACACACACACACACACACACACGTACATACATACGTGCGTACATACATACATCCAGTCCAGTGCGAATCCCTCCCCCAGCAGTTCCCCCTCCGGTGTAAACGTTATCTTTCCCATTTGTCTTGTCCCTCCCCCTTCTCTTCCCTTCCGCGTCCCCCACTTCCCACTCCTTCTTCTCTTCCCTCTTCTCCTCCTTCGCCACCTCCTCTTCTCCTGCTTTACTCCCTTTCCTCTTACTCCTCTTCCTCCTCCTCATCCTTATCCTGATCCTTCTCATTCGCTTCCTGTACCCACTCCTCATCAGTATCCTCATCCTCATCATTTTCGTCATCTTCTTGATCCTCCTCCTCGTCCTCGTATTCTTCCTCCTCCCGTCCTCTTCCTCCTCTTTCTTCTCCCTACATCCTCATCCTCCTATTCCTCCTCCTCCTTCTCCTCCTCTTCCTCACCCTGCTCTTCCTCTGCCTCACATTCACATCTTCATCCTCACCTTACTCACCTTCATCCTCATCCCTATCCTCTTCACCATCATCCTCATCCCTATCCTCTTCACCATCATCCTCATCCTCACCTTGCTCACCTTTATCCTCATCCCTATCCTCTTCACCATCATCCTCATCCTCACCTTGCTCACCTTTATCCTCATCCCTATCCTATTTACCATCATCCTCATCCTCACCTTGCTCACCGTTATCCTCATTCCTATCCTCCTCACCCTCATTCTCATCCTGAACCTCATTTTTTATATATATTTCTCATCCCTTTCTCTTTCTCGTCCTGACCTTCCTCACTTTTTCTTTGTCATCTTTCATATTACCTTTCCTTTCTAGTTCCCCCTCCATTATGCTTTTTGTATTATTATTGTTAGTAGTAGTAGTAGTAGTAGTAGTAGTAGTAGTAGTAGTAGTAGTAGTAGTAGTAGTAGTAGTAGTAGTAGTAGTAGTAGTAGTAGTAGTAGTAGTAGTAGTAGTAGTAGTAGTAGTAGCAGTAGTAGTAGTAGTAGCAGTAGTTGTTCTTGTTCTTGTTCTTGTTCTTGTTCTTGTTCTTGTTCTTGTTCTTGTTCTTATACAGGTCGACGCTCCCAAACTCGGCAGTCCAAGACCCGGTATCACCTAAAACTCGGCTATAATTACTTGCCTTCTAAAACCCGGCAGAACTCCCAAAACACGGCTTCGTATTTCCCGGTACGGCCGCTTAGCGCCGCCATGATCGCTTCCAGCCACCAGTTTAGATATGGTGGTTTCAACTTTCTCTTCACTTTCTCCCAACTTTCACCACTGTTTAAGTTCTTTTCCTTCAGTTATAGTCTTCAATCGAGGTTAAATTAAACTGGTGACGAATTTTATTTATTTTCTTCTTCAAATTATTACAACTTACTTTTCTGAGTTTCACTGAAAAAATACCCAGAGAAAACGCAAGCCAGGTCCTAGGTGAGCTTTGCAATGACGTAGTGATTTCTTTAGTTCAATGATCTTTAACTTTATACTTAAGATCCTCCCCAAAGGGCGTGATCTTACAATCGTGAACCAATTAAATTTTCTCCTCCTCTACTCTTTCTCCAATCAGATTCGTTGTTACAAGTCTATATGCAATATTGTTTACTTAAGCAATCTCGAATCTCTGGATATCTCAGTTTACAAGTTCTTAGTCAGCAATGGGTATCAGACCCCGGCCATTTTCATAACTCAAAGCGGGGAGCGAACTTATGCAACTCCTCGCCTAACAACCAACTCATAAAAATGCAACACTCGCCGTCTACCCCTGTATCTACCAATTTATCTACTAGCCACTTATAGGTGGTTTGTTGTGATAGTACTGTGGTGTGAAGTCCACTGTTATTTCGTGTATCCACAGTACCTCTCTAGTCCCATTGTTGCTATTATCGCTCCCAAACGTCAAGAAACATCTATTTTCTAAAAGTCGGAAAACTGTTACTCGGCTTGGTGCTGGTCCCTAGGGTGCCGAGTTTGGGAGCTTCGACATGTAGTAGCATTGCTCTTATTATTTATTTATTTATTTATTTTATCTATTTATTTACTTACTTATTTATTTATTTAGCTATTTATTTATTCCTTTTTACCAGCGCTGACCATGTGCTTGTTATTATTTATTCATTTATTTATTTATTTATTTATTTATTTATTTATTTATTCATTTTGATTTATTTATTTATTTATTTATTTATTTATTTATTTATTTATTTATTTATTTATTTATTTATTTATTTATTTATTTATTTATTCATCTATCAATCTATTTATTCATTTATTTATTTAGCTATTTGTTTATTCATTTTTACCAGCGTTGACCATATGCTTGTTCTCAATGCACGAAAGTAAACATGTTATCTATAAGACATGTCCACACAACATGTCCTAAATATCTCTCTAACATGACGGAAGCTGACAACCGGGAGCCGAATTAATTTGCAAATAAAAAAGAAATGAAAATAGAAATAGATTAAGTGAATAGAATAAATAAAGAAGTAAATGAATATATAGGACTTCATGGGCAATAAGACCCTGTTCACATTAGCGGTTTGAACCGCACGGAAACCGCGGTGGTACCCCATCGTCAAGGGAAAACTGCTCGGTTATGTGTGAACCCCTCCATTGGCTTACTTTGTAATCTAACCGTCGCGGTTCAAACCGCTAGTGTGAACAGGGCAATAAGAAGTCACTAGAAGTAGTTGGATTCTAAGGGAAGAGTCACTTCTTGCGAATTTGGCCTGAATAAAGTCATGGAAGTACCCAGTAGGACATTTAATGTTATGCTGCTTATTTGGGACAAGGGACTCCACTCAGCGACAAATGTCACCCTTATGTCCGAAGGAATAGAGTTGATAATTGCTACAAGGTTTCAGAACTATCGACTTTAGATAAAGTAAGAGGAAGAAGGGGGGAAAGAAAGAGTGAAAGAGAGTGGGAAAAAGAGAGTGAGGGAAAGAGGAGAAGAGAGAGTGAGGGAAAGAGAGAGTGAGGGAAAGAGAGAGTGAGGGAAAGAGAGAGTTAAAGAAAGAGAGAGTGGAGAGGGTGAGGGAAAGAGAGAAGGAAAGAGAGAGTGAGGGAAGGAGAGAGTGAGGGAAAGAGAGAGAAGAAAATAGAGAGAGAGGGGGGAAAGGAGAGAAAGAGAGAAAGAGAGAGAGAGAGAGAGAGGTAGGGGGAGGAGTAGTGTTCGCACCGAAATTTCCTTTTATTTTTATTTCCAAATAATTAAATTCTCAAATCCAATGCTAAACACATAAATCATAGAAAATTATTTTCATAAACATCAACATAGAAATATATAAGCGTGACCCAGAGTAATTTGTACGAGAATAAGTTTATATGCGTGTTTCTGCTTGAAAACAAAACTAGCATAGTTCTATGTTCTTTTAGAAATGATTCTCTATTTCTATTTACCCTCAGTATCCTCCTCCTTCTACTCTCTTCCTCCTCCTCCTTCTCCTCCTCCTACTCCTCCTCCTCCTCCTCCTCCTCCTCCTCCTCCTCCTCCTCCTCCTCCTCCTTCTCCTCCTATCCTTCCCTAGGGAGTTCTAACCTTCCAAGTCGGGAAGATTTTTCTTACCAATCTAATACTATTTTTTTTTTTTTACTTTTTTTTTTATACCGTGTTTGTCTCTGAGTCACTCTGATTCCTTCGTTATCCTCCTTCATCCCCCCCCCCTTTTTTTTTTTTGATCGGATATGACGTCACAACGTTAACGCCATAATATTGACGTTATAACTTTCCGTCCTATTTTCCTTTGTTGTCATGTGACGATACAGTAGTGACGTATAACAGTCTTTTGATGTCACCGTAGGGAGCCTAAGGTACCTGGCGACCATAGGTTCTTGAAAGGAGATATCCAGATATCTGTGCATTAATGTGATGAACCCCTTTGAAGGTTTTCTCTCATTTGTTCTTCTTAGTTTCTTACCTTCCCTTACCTTCCCTTACCATCCCTTACCTTCCCTTACCTTCCCTTACCTTCCCTTACCTTCCCTTACCTTCCCTTACCTTCCCTTACCTTCCCTTACCTTCCCTTACCTTCCCTTACCTTCTCTCACTTCACTCCTCCCTCTCCCCATCCTCTCTCTTCCCTTCCCCTTTCCCCTCTCCCTTCCCCTTTCGCTTAACTCCTTTCTCCTCTCGTCCCTTCTCCCCTCTACTCTCTCCTTCTTCCCTCTCACCTTCTCCTGTCTTCCCCTTCCCTCCTCCTCCATTCTCCCAACTCCTCTTCTCCCCCTCTCCCCTCCTCCTCCTCCTCCTATTACTATTCTTCCCTCCCCTTCTCCTGTCTTCCCCTTCCCTCCTCCTCCATTCTCCCAACTCCTCTTCTCCCCCTCAACCCCTCCTCCTCTTCCTTCTCCTACTACTCTTCTTCCCTCTTCCCTTCTCCTTTCTCCCCTTCCCCTTTCTCCCCCTCTCCGCTTCTCCCCGTCTCCTCTTCTCCCCTCTCCCCTTCTCCTGTCTTCCCCTTCCCTCCCCTCTCCCCAGCTCTTCTCCCCCCTCTCCCTCTCCTCCTCTTCCTCCTCCTCCTCCTCCTCTTCCTCCTCCTCTTCCTCCTTCTACTCTTCTCCCCTCTCCCCTTCTCCTGTCTTCCGCTTCCCTCCTCTCTCCCCAACTCTTCTCCCCTCCTCTCCCCCTTCTCCTCCTCCTCCTCCTCCTCCTACTCTTCTCTCCCCTTCCCCTCTCTCCCCCTCTCCGTTTCTCCCCTCTCCCCTTTCGTTTTATGACTTTGCATGTATGTTATCGGCGTGTTTCCAGTTCCAACTATTATTTCTTCTTCCATCCTCCAATTTCAAATTTCTCTTCTTGTCATATTTTCTCCCCGTCTTGATTGTCCTTTTATTTTGTTGTAGTTCTCCCCCCACCTCCTCCTCCTCCTCTCTTTCTCCTCCTCCTCCTCCTCCTCTCCTCCTCCTCCTCCTCCTCCCCCTTCTTCCTCCTTTTCTTCCTCCTCT
>NC_134785.1:25091114-25093614 GCF_046742065.1 Oratosquilla oratoria
ACAAGACGAAGAAGAAAAACGAGAAGACAAGGAAGAAAATAAGATAGGAAATAGTTGAGTAAAAGAAGAAGACAATAGGAGGAAGAGGACTAATATGAAGAGGAGGAAGAGAGGAAGAGAAAATAAACACGATGAAAGTGAATGAGGAAGAGGAAGATAAGAGAGAAAAGAAAAAACAAAAAGAAAAATGAAATAGAAAAGGAAAATGAAGAGGAAAAAAGAGGGACAGAAAGAGCGTGAGATGGAGGAGGAGGAGGAGGAGGGAGAGATGGGGAAATAGAAAAGGAAATAGTAAATAGAAAAAGAGAAGAAAGAGGAAAAGGTGAATGAGAAGCGGAGGAACTGTGACGGCGGTTGATGTAGGAGGGAAAGAAGGAAGAAAGGAAAGAGGGAAGGAGAGCAATTAGGGAAGGAGAGCAAGGAGGGGAAGGAGAGCAAGGAGGGGAAGAAGAGCAAGGAGAGAAGGATAGCAAGGAGGGAAGGAGGGGAAGGAGAGCAAGGAGAGAAGGGGAGCAAGGAGGGAAGGAGAGCAAGGAGGGAAGGAGAGCAAGGAAGGGAAGGAGAGCAAGGAGGGAAGGGGAGCAAGGAAAGAAGGAGAACAAGGAGAGAAGGAGAGCAAGGAGGGAAGAAGAGCAAGGAGAGAAGGAGAGGAAGGGGCATGGGACCCCCGGACAGAATCGAAATGAGGTCACCCCCTTCAGGTCTTCTCTGACCTGAATAAAATATGTAAAGGGTGCCATCAGGGAAAGGTCCTTTCAGAGGCTTTCCTTTACCTGGTTGTGATGGCCCACCGGAGGGCTGCTGAGGTAATTTTGTGTCTGAGCCGAATAGTTGGAACGAGTAAATGCAAACGAACACATGTACACACACACACACACACACACACACACACACACACACACACACACACACACACACACACACACACACACACACACACACACACACACACACACACACACACACACACACATACACATGCACACACACACACACACATACACACATACACACACACACACACACACACACACACACACACATATATATATATATATATATCTATATATATATATATATATATATATATATATATATATATATATATATATATATAGGCACACCGGAGCGTAGCTCCCCTTCCCATAAGATACGACTATGTAAACACACACACACACACACACACACACACACACACACACACACACACACACACACACACACACACACACACACACACACACACACACACACACACACACACACACACATACACACACACACATATGTATTGCATCTCGGTAAAAACATAAATACTTCAACAACTAATGAAGAACACCCAAATAACAACACACACATAGCTACAACCACATCACTGACTACAACCGCACAACACCTCAGTTCCAAAAGCAAGGAAAACCAAACGAATCACAACATCAGGAGCATCAAATGTCATAACAAGATAGATGACAACCGTGAAACAACATTGGTATCACAACCTCATGAATAACAACATCTGCAGTAATAACCTGAAGTTCATAAATGATAACTACCAAATAACAACACAGTGAGGACGTCAACGACAGAGAAGTAATGACAATAACGGCCAAACAACAATTGGTGTAACAATAGCGGCAAAAATAACAATGATAACAACAATAATAAAAACAATAAAAACAATAACGGCAACAATAACAACAATAACGGTAGCAACAACAATAACGGTAACAATAACAACAATAACGGTAACAATAGCAACAACAGTCATATCTCAAAAAACAAACAACAAAAGACAAACAACGGAAACAACAACCGTGCATTAGTAGTCACAACCTCGGAAACAACAATAACGTTAACAATAACAACAATAACGGTAACAACAACAATAACGGTAACAATAACAACAATAACGGTAACAATAGCAACAACAGTCATATATAAAAAACAAACAACAAAAAACAAACAATGGAAACAACAACCGTGCATTAGTAGTCACAACCTCGGAAACAACAACAACAACAATAACGTTAACAATAACAACGATAACGGTAACAACAACAATAACGGTAACAATAACAACAATAACGGTAACAATAGCAACAACAGTCATATCTCAAAAAACAAACAACGAAAGACAACGGAAACAACAATCGCGCATTAGTAGTCACAACCTCGGAAACAACAACAACAACAACAACAACAACAACAACAACAACAACCACAGCAACGTGGACGACAATTTCCTCCCCTTCTGCTTCTGCCTTGGCAAAACGAGCGCTTCTCTGTTTTTCTCTTCGTCTCCCCTCTCCCCTCTCCCCTCTCCCCTCTCTCCTCTCCCCTCCCTCCTCTCCCCTCTCCCCTCCCTCCTCTCCCCTCCCCTCACTCCCGACCTCTCCCCCTTCTCCTCACTCGCCACTCCTCCCCCGTTCCTCTCTCCCCTCTTCTCCCCTCTTCCATTCCCTCAGTCTTCCCCTCCTACTTCCCATGACCCCTCACTTTG
>NC_134785.1:25096114-25101114 GCF_046742065.1 Oratosquilla oratoria
GTGATTATGTGTGTGTATGTATGTATATATGTGTGTGTTTAAGAACAAGTATACGTATATGTATATGTACATGTATATGTATATGTATATGTATATATAAATGTATATATGTGCGTATGTATATATGTATGCATATGTTTATATGTATGTATTGTATCTATGTATGTATATATGCATGCACCTATGTGTGAATACATGTATCTATTCTATGTATGTATGTAAGTATGTATGTATGTATGTGTAGATGGATGTATGGATATATGTATGTATGTATATATGTATGTATGTATGTATGTATGTATGTATGTATGTATGTATGTATGTATAGATGGATGTATGGATATATGTGTACATGTATGAAATTATGTACAATACAGTTTACTATCAATATGTCTGTGAGAACAGCAATCATTTCCTCGCTACATTATATATATATATATATATATATATATATATATATATATATATATATATATATATATCTATATATGACTCTGTCTTCCCTAATTTAGGTTATCAGTACCTTCGTCATTTCCTTTTACCTAATCTTTGTGAACTCAAACCCTCATTTCTCTTTTTTCTCTCTCTCTATTTCTCTCTTTTTCTCTTTTTTTTCTCCTAAGTCTCACGACCTTCACACAATATCTCTGTTTTCTCTGTAGAAATCCAAAGTTTTTGAACGTGATTTGTGAAAATAATAATTTATAACCCGAAATGTTTTAACCCATGACCGTCTGAAAGAAATCGTCGACTTTTCATCCTGGTTAAGATGGTGGCACACTAAGCATTTCTCGCTAGCATGCTATTTGCTTTTGCTACTTCGTTTGAGCAGAAATGACTTCGGTTACGATCTTTTGTTTTCAAAATTACCAAATGTCAAATTACTCTTGCGTCACATAGAATCTGATTGGCGAGCTAAGAGACGCTAAACCTAGACTACGAATGTTGGACATATTGTTGAGATGTTCTTAGGGAAATTTAGAACATTGTTTCTACTCAATCCCTCCTTCATGCGATGATTAACCCAATTATAATATGACATCATGGACCAGTTCATTTTTCTATGAGTAAAGAATGGTTAAGTATAACAAATAGGTTATATGTACCCATTACCACCTTTTCAACCACAATTCACTTTTAATTCCATGCCATCGCAGTCGAGACTGACGAAGTGCTCGAAGGAAACACATATTGGAAATTGATACGTGGTCGGACCGAAGACTCGAACTCAGCTCGGACGTAACAAAGTGTCAGTGACTTAGCCCATTGTGCTATCAATGTTGAGTCTCTTAAGGATCGCTACTTGAGAATCATTGCATCACGTCCCATAAGAGACGTAGGGTGTAAGGTGGTCTTATAGAGGTATTTATATGGGACAAGGGCTTTAACAAGAGTGATACAGACAAGGTCATCGTATTAAGATAACAGGACAGGACTCGTAGTAACGGATTTAAATCGAACAAAACTAGGTTTAAGAAGGAAATTGGCAGGAATTTGTTTACTAATAGAGTATTTAACGAAAGGAATAGACTTACTAACCATATACTGAGTACTGAAACCACTGGTTATGTTAAGAGAAGGTTAGGTAACTTTATGGATAGGAATGATAGATGATAATGAACATGGAACTGCCTCGTGTAGGACATATGGTCTCTTGCAGTTCCTTCATTCTTATGCTCTTATGTTGAGAGGAGATACTTTTGGGAACCTCAAGAGCTCTTCTCGTTTATTGTACTTGTCCTATACTCTTCTTCATGTCCTCTTGAATTAGGCACCCACAATTCTCATTAGTTCTGTATAATAATGCTACAAACACTTGAAGCTTTCTTTTTTGTTCTCATTTTTTTCCGCGCCTGTTCCTTCTTTTTTATGTTCTCTGAAGCAGGGTCTCGCATGCGCGCGCGCGCGCACACACACACATACACACACACACACACACACACACACACACACACACACACACACACACACACACACACACACACACACACACACACACACACACACACACACACACACACACACACACACACACACACACACACACACACACACACACACACACACACACACACACACATACACACACACACACACACACACACACACACATGCATGTATGCACGCACGAATGTGTGTGTGTGTGTGTGTGTGTGTGTGTGTGTGTGTGTGTGTGTGTGTGTGTGTGTGTGTGTGTGTGTGTGTGCGTGTATGTGTGTGTGTGTGTGTTATTTTTGCTCTTGGCTTCCCCTCTCCATCCACCAGTTATTATTTCTTTTTTCTCTCTTTCTTTCTTTATTTCTTTCTTTCTTTCTCACAGAAAGTCCCTGACCCTTCTTTCTCATCTCCCCCTTCCCCTTCCCCTTCCCCTCCCTCCTCTCCCCTCTCCCCTCCCCTCTCCCTTCCCCTCGTTTATCTCGTCCCATTTTATCTCTCTTCTTCCATCTGTTACCTTGAACTTCCCCTCCTCCTCCTCCTCCTCCTCCTCCTCCTCCTCCTCCTCCTCCTCCTCCTCCTCCTCCTCCTCCTCCTCCTCCTCCTCCTCCTCCTTCTCCTCCTCCTCCTCCCCCTCTTTCTCCTCCTCCTCCTCCTCCTCCTCTTCCTCCTCTTCCTCCTCCTCTGCTTCTTCCTCCTCCTCCACCTCCTCCACCTCCTCCTCTTCTTCCTCCTCCTCCTCCTCCTCCTCCTCATCCTTTTGCCCCACTTTCTCCGCCTCTACTTGTTTCTCTTTCTCTTCATGCAACTCTTCGTCCGCCTTCTCCCCCACATCCTCTCCCAGTTTTTCCTCCACCTCCCCCTCCTTCTCCTCTTCCTCCTCCTCCTCTTTCTCCTCCTCCTCTTCCTCTTCCTCCTTCTCTTCCTCCTTCCTCCGCCTCTTCATCCTCCTCCTCCATCCTCCTCCTCTTTCTCCTAATTTTCCTCCTATTCCTCATACTCCTCCTCTTCCTCCTCCTCATTCTCCTCCATTTCCTCCTCCTCCTCTTCATCCTTATCCTCCCACTCCTCCCCCTCCTGTTTCTCCTCTTCCTCCTCCTCCTCCTCCTCCTCCTCCTCTTTCTCCTCTTCGTCCTCATCCTCATCCTCCTCTTCCTCCTCTTCCTCCTCTTCCTCCTCTTCCTTCTCCTCTTACTCCTTCAGCTTCTACTCTTCCTCTTCCTAGCCTCCTCCTTTTTCTTCTCTCTATCTTTCTCGTTTTTTTATTTCTCTTTCACCGACTTTTCCCTTTTCTTCTTCATACTTCCGTCTTTGCCTCGCTTCCCTTTCTACGTTTCTTACTTTTCAGTCCATGTTTTCTTTTCGTTATCTTTTTTCTTTCTTTCTTTCTTTCCTTCACTCTCCGGCCTTTTCTCCAACCCTTCGTTCCTTCCCCCTCTCTTCCCTTCTCTCTTCCTCCTCTTCTTCCTCTTCTTCCGCTTCCTCCTCCTGTGTTCTCTGTTTTTTCTTCTTTTGTAATTTTCTTCTCTGGCCTTCGGAGGAGGCAAGGGGAGATGTGTTTTTCTTTCTTCTTCTTCTTCTTCTTTTTCCTCTTCTTCTTCTTCTTCTTCTTCTTCTTCTTCTTCTTCTTCTTCTTCTTCTTCTTCTTCTTCTTCTTCTTCTTCTTCTTCTTCTTCTTCTTCTATTTCTCCTCCTCCTCCTCCTCCTCCTTCTTCTTCTCCTTCATCTTCTTCTTCTTCTTTCCTTTTTTCTTCTCCTTCTTCTTCCTCCTCCTCCTCCTCCTCCTCCTCCTCCTCCTCCTCCTCCTCCTTCTTCTTCCTCCTCTTCTTTTTTTTCTTTATTTATTTATTTACTTATTTATTTATTTATTTATTCATTTTAGTCAATTTCTCTTATTATTCTTTCTCTTCCTCATTCTACGTTTATCGTTAATATTTCTCTTTCTTTTCCCACTCTATTTGCTGTCCTGTCTTGTTCATCTTGTTACTCTTTTGTTCTTCTTGTTCTTTTTGTTCTTCCTCTTATTTCTAATTTCTCTTTTTGTTTTGCTTCCCCTACCTCCTCTTCTTGATCTTCTTCCTCTTCCTCTTGCTCTTCTTCTTCCTCTACTTCCTCTTCTTATTGTTCTTCTTCCTCTTCCTCTTCCTCTACTTCCTCTTCTTATTGTTCTTCTTCCTCTTCCTCTTCCTCTTCTTCCTGTACTTCGTCTTCGTCTTTCTCTTCGTCTTCGATCACTCCTCCTTTCTCTTCTTCTTTTTCTTCTCCTTCCTTCTGTGCATTTACTTCTTCTT
Organism: Oratosquilla oratoria; assembly: GCF_046742065.1. Taxonomy (NCBI): domain Eukaryota; kingdom Metazoa; phylum Arthropoda; class Malacostraca; order Stomatopoda; family Squillidae; genus Oratosquilla; species Oratosquilla oratoria. Next base: position 25,100,341 of record NC_134785.1, read on the forward strand.
ATTGTTCTTCTTTCTCTTCCTCTTCTTCTTCTTCTACTTCGTCTTCGTCTTTCTCTTCGTCCTCGATTACTCCTCCTTTCTCTTCTTTTTCTTCTCCTTCCTTCAGTGCATTTACTTCTTCTTATTGTTCTTCTTCCTCTTCCTCTTCTTCTTCTTCTACTTCGTCTTCGTCTTTCTCTTCGTCCTCGATTACTCCTCCTTTCTCTTCTTCTTTTTCTTCTCCTTCCCTCTGTGCATTTCCCTCTTCTTATATTCTTTCTCTTCTTCCCTCTCCGGATTCTTCGATCCGGAAGTATTCCTATTTCACTTCTCTCATCTTCACTAAACCCATTCTCATTTTACCTCTTCATCCTTCTTCTCTTACTCCTCCTCTTCCTCGTCCTCCTCCACCTCCTTTTTCTTCTCTTCCTCTTCTTTCTCCTCCGTTTCTTCTTTCTCCTTCTCCTTCTCCTCCTCCTTCTCCTTCTCCTTTTACTTCTCCTTCTCCTTCTCCTTCTTCTCCTTCTCCTTCTCCTTCTCCTTCTCCTCGTCCTCCTCCTTCTCCTCCTCCTCCTTCTCCTCATACTCATCTTCCTCCTTCTCCTCATTCTCATCCTGCTCCTCCTTCTCTCCACCTCCTCCTCCTCCTTGTTCTTTTCCCATTCCCCTTTCTCTTCCCCCTGTCATTTCTCCCCTCGTCCTTTACCTCTCCCCGTTTTGCCTCTTCTCCTGTCTCCTCTCTCTTCTACTCTCTCTTCTTTTCCCTCCTCTTCTCTCTCTTCTACTCTCTCTTCT
>NC_134785.1:25108614-25113614 GCF_046742065.1 Oratosquilla oratoria
TTTTCCCCCTCTTTCCCCTTTTCTCTTTCCTCCTCCTCCTCTTTCCCCTTTTTTTAGATGTCCCCTCTCATGGCTTCTTCGTCTGTTTTGCCTCAGTTTTCGTACCTTCGTTAGAATGTTTTCCTTTTTTATTTATTTATTTATTTATCTATGTATTCCTTTATTTATTTATTTATTTTCCGCAGGTGTTAGTTTCCCGTACTGATTTAACTGTGTTAGAATAGAATGAGAGAAGATCATCACTGAGCCCGGAGTGGTTAATTAAGGTAGATGAAAAATGTCAGGGCAAAACCAGTTTTTTTTTTTATCTATTTATTTACATATCTATGTATCTAATTATTCATTTATTTATTTAGTTAGTTATATATTTATATATTTATCTATTCATTCATTTATTTATCTATTTACTTATTTATTTATTTATTTATTTATCTATTCATTTATTTATTTATTAATACATTTTTTTCGCTAGCCCATTCTCGCCCCTCGAGTGAGGCCAGCGACCTTTCTAAATAAGGGATGGTCTAGGATGGGTTGGTTAGGGTTGGGTTGCGTTGTGTTGGATTGGATTGAGTTGGGTTGGGTTGGGTTGGGTTGGGTTGGGTTGGGTTGGGTTGGGTTGGGTTGGGTTGGGTTGGGTTGGGTTGGGTTGGGTTGGGTTGGGTTGGGTTGGGTTGGGTTGGGTTGGGTTGGGTTGGGTTGGGTTGGGTTGGGTTGGGTTGGGTTGAGTTGGGTTGGGTTGAGATGGGTTGGGTTAAGGTGGGGTTGGGTTGGGTTGGGATGGGTTGGGTTGAGTTGGGATGGGTTGAGTTGGGTTGTGTTGGGTTGGGTTGGGTTGGTTGGGTTGGGATGGGTTGAGCTGGGTTGGGTTAGGTTGTGCTGGGACGGGTTGTGTTGGGTTGGGTTGGGTTGAGCTGGGCTGGGTTGGGTTAGGTTGTGTTGGGTTGGGTTGGGTTGGGTTGGGTTGGGTTGGGTTGGGTTGGGTTGGGTTGAGCTGGGTTGGGTTGAGCTGGGTTGGGTTGGGTTGAGCTGGGTTGGGTTGAGCTGGGTTGGGTTGAGCTGGGTTGGGTTGGGCTGGGTTGGGTTGGGTTGGGTTGAGTTGGGTTGGGTTGGATTGAGTTGGGTTGAGCTGGTACCATGTCCCTTACTACCTGCCATCCATATCCATGTAACTTCAGCGCTAACTACATGGTTACATAGTCTATTGCATTCTTTAACCACTCTGTTAGTAAACCAGATCTTTCCCGTTTCCTTCTAAAATATAAATTTGTCAAATCTGTATCCATTACTACGACTCCTACCCTCCTGTTTTGATATGATGACCTTGACTTCATCACCCTTATTAAAGCCTACAACCCATTTGAATACCTGTATTAGATCACCCCTTACTTCTCGTCTTTCCAGAGAGTGTAAATTAAGATGCCTAACCTTGTCTTCGGACGATGAAATTGTAAGCCCTTGAATCATTTTGGTCATTCTATTGGATGGAGACTAACGGGGTTATTCTTAAAAAAAAAAAAAAAAAAAAAAAAATCTTCTATAAATCCTTGGAAGGGAAAGAATTATATAAGGAAAGAATTTTTTAGAATACCACCGTAAGAATCTTATGGTGATATTCTTGAAAAAATCTTTCTTTATATAATGTTTTCCTTCCAAGGATTTATATAAGATTTATATAAGGAATTATTTTGTTTTAAGAATACCACTGTAAGGATCTTAGGGTGGTATCCTTGAAAAAAAAATCCTTATATAAATCTTTCCCTTCCAAGGATTTACCTAAGATTTCTATAAAGATTTTTTTTATTTATCTATTGCTTATTTATTTATTTATTATCATTTTTTATATATATATATAAAGAATACCACCGTTAGTTTTTACTGCAGAGTCAAGGATAGGTCTAACTATCGCCAAACTTGACTGTGCAGTACAATTTTGATTGGGTTAGGTATCTATTGATTAATTCATTCATGAATTTACTTGGCTATGGATGCACTTATACTTATTTGTTTATTCATTTAATTATCTAATCAATAAATTCATTTGTCTATTTATCTAGTTATTTATTCATTCATTTGTTTGGTTATCTATTAATTTATTGGGTGTTTATCTATTTTTCTTCCATAGGAATAATTTGAAGTTACATGTTATTCCAGAAATCTCTGATAATATTCCACATAACATAACCCATCTTTGATTTTGCGTTTCTTGATCGATAATTCATCCACCAGTGGCCCGCTGAACCTATCCTGGCTTCTTCGAGACCGAAAATTAGTACCATCCGAAGCTCACTCCCTTTCGGTTACAGGTTTGTAGCCACCAAACCCGAGTCAAAGCAACGGCAGGAACAAGATCTTCCCGGTTCACAGCGGGTGGTACCTTTGGGATGAAACTACATAAGTAAAAACAAATTATATGAAAACTATATCTGAGCAAAAGTAGGAAATGGGAAGGAAAGAGAGAAATGAGAAAGAGGATAAGGAGATAGGATAAATGGGGAAAGAAATGAAGACAAGAGAATTTAAAGACAATGAGTAAGGAGAGAGAGGTCTGAGGAAAGAAAATGTCTATGGAGGAGTTGAAAGAAAAGCGGGGAAGAGAGAGCAGGGAAGAGAAAGAGCAGGGAAGAGAGAGAGCAGAAAAGACAAAACAGGTTAAAGATAGAGAGCAGGAAAGGGAGAGAGCAAGCAAGAAAGAAAGCAGCGAGGAGAGAGAGCAGGGAAGAGAGAGAGCATTAAACACAACACAGAAAACAGGGAAGAGAGAGAGCAGGGAAGAGAGAGAGCATGGAAGAGAGAGAGTAGAGAAGAGAAAGAGCAAGGAAAAGAGAAAGCGGTGAAGAGACATCAGAGAAAAGAGAGCGAAATGGAAAGAGAGAACAGGAAAAAAGAGATAGAACAGGGAAGAGAGAGAGTAGGAAATAGAGAGCAGGGAAGACAGAAAGCAGGGAAGATATAGAGAGAGTAGGGAAGAGAGAGAGAGAGAGAGCAGGGAAGAGAGAGCAGATAAGAGAGAGTTGAAGAGTAATTAAGGATGGAAGAGTAGCGTGGTTGAGGGCTTGCGTGGGGGTCGAGTGTGTCAGCCGATATGAAGATTTAACTCAGGTAGGGCGAAGAATGCTGCCTCACCTTGACTTTTTTAGTACTGGGTCATAGACACCGACGTACACTATTTTGAGTTTCCTTACACCGACGTACAAAATTTTGAGTTTCCTTTGCTGCTGCTGCTGCTGCTGCTGCTGCTGCCGCTGCTGCTGCTGCTGCTGCTGCCGCTGCTGCCGCTGCCGCTGCTGCTGCTGCTGCTGCTGCTGCTGCTGCTGCTGCTGCTGCCGCTGCTGCTGCTGCCGCTGCTGCTGCCGCTGCTGCTGCCGCTGCTGCTGCTGCTGCTGCTGCTGCTGCCGCTGCTGCTGCTGCCGCTGCTGCTGCTGCCTCTGCTGCTGCTGCTGCTGCTGCTGCTGCTGCCGCTGCTGCTGCTGCCGCTGCTGCTGCTGCTGCTGCTGCTGCTGCCGCTGCTGCCGCTGCTGCTGCTGCTGCTGCTGCTGCTACTGCTGCTGCTGTTGTTGTTGTTGTTGCCGCCGCCTCCTTCTCCTTCTCCTTCTCCTCCTCCTCTTCCTCCTCCTCCTTCTCCTTCTTCTTCTTTTTTTTCTTCGTGTTCTTTTTTTTTTCTTTTTTTTACGTATTAAGAATAAGAAAAAGTTACGACACTGCTTCTGACCCAGGGCAGTGGACAAGGTGCAGGGATAACCCGTCATCCAGGAGGTGCTCAGATGAGAGGGAGGGTGGAGGGGTGTGGAGTGTATTCAGGGATGGAATGGTTGGAAATTATTTTATGCCTTTCCCTTTTCGGCTACCTCCCTTGTAAGGGGGAAAAAGCCTTGGTATATGTATGTATGTATGTATTTATTATTTGTTTATTAAGTGTTCTATTTATCTATTCGTTCATCTATTTGCTTATTCAAACATTCATTTACATTATGCTCATTGATGTCATGATTATTCTTTTTGGTAGAGGTTAATCTCCTATCACAAAAGAATTTAGAATGACCTAAGCAAGATGCTATAATGACTACCATCTATTTTATATCATCTGTTTACTTGTTTCTTATTGTTTGTTTATTATCATTTGCTTGATTTTCATTTATCATTGGTTATCTGTCAATTTACTATCATTTACTGTTTATCTTTTTATTTATTATTTAACTATACCTATGCATTTATTTTTTATATTACTATAATTTTTTATTGATTTTTCTTAATTTATTTATCATTACATTTTTTCCCACATCCGACCTAGTTATGGACCAAAAGGTCTCCTGTCGGCATGCTCCGCCTTTGTAATCCTTTCTAATCCTTTGACTTTGGTCCGTAGGGGTTCCGCTATAGTCACGAAATTATCAATTGCGTTAATATCCCACACAAGGGATTTTGTACATAACAACCCACCCATTGAAATATTCTTCTGATTAATATTTCCAAAGGGTTATAGAATAAATCACTAGTAACAGCAATCTAATTTAAAAAATCTGGTCCTACCGTCGCGAGCTTAGAACTCGGGTCCCTCTTAGCCTTGTTGGATTCCCAAAGGAATTCTCTCCTTTATGTAACATGGAGATACTGTACGAAACATAAAAACTTATGAATGTACGAGACTGTATGAGACCATAAAGCCTACTCATAAAAGTTACATGTCCATTGCCGCCTATAACCCCATCCATGAAGTTATCTAACCTTCTTTTAAAACAAACAATATTTCTGGGGGTTCACTACATGGTTACTAAATCTGTTCTTTTCGTTATCCTTTGCATTGGTACACTAGTTCTTCCTCTTTCTGCGCCGCGACTTTCCTCGGGATATCTGTCGTGATTTCCTGAAGTCCAAAGACAAGAGCCACGTTCTGAAGTTCACTCATCTGCTAATAGATAGCGCCGCATGTCACGAGCTTTATCCCCCGAGGTGTTTCAGGATTATGCCAATTCTTATGTAGCTTTGCAATAAGACAAAAT
>NC_134785.1:25116114-25128614 GCF_046742065.1 Oratosquilla oratoria
TCCTCCTTCCACCACAAAGGATTCGATGGCACTCAATGACACTCCAGTAGTGCCAAGGAGATACAGTCGTGGTAGTATGGTGCTACTCGTAAGGGTGAGCATTGGTATGATGGTATGATGAACGCACACGTGCATGCACACAAACACACACACACACACACACACACACACACACACACACACACACACACACACACACACACACTGATACACACACACACACACACACACACACACACACACACACACACACACACACACACACACACACACACACACACACACACACACCCAGACACACACACACATGCAGATACACATACACACACACACACACACACACACATACACACACACACACATACACACACACACACACACACACATACACACACACACATAGATACACACACACACACACACACATACGCACACAGATACACATACACACACACACACACATACACACGTACACACGTACAAATGCAACTCGGCGTAAACGCTAGCCTTATAGTTAGAATAGAAGGTAATTAGATTAGAACTCTGTTAGAAATTATATATGTAGAAATTCGTTCGTAGTCGGCACATTTGTTAAGTGGATGAGAGTCAGCGCGTCCGCATCGCTTCACACTGGGCAGATTACCGTCAACACTTGCGTTTGTTTGAGTAGAAACGACTTTAGATAATTTCGTTTCGTCGAATTTGTAATTGTCAGTTTACTTTTGCGTCAAATAATCAAGAATACGATTGACGAACGAAGAGAAGTTGAGCCCATACGAGGATCTGCACATTGTGTTAGAAATTAATAAGAAATGTGACAAATTGATATATATTTCAGTCTTGATCAAGGATCATCCTAAGTAAAATGATAATATATGAAGAGGCATCGAATTATGTAACTTGACGTTTGGAGAAACTTACCCATCGACCTGGGACTTTCTTTGTGTGTGTGTGTGTGTGTGTGTGTGTGTGTGTGTGTGTGTGTGTGTGTGTGTGTGTGTGTGTGTGTGTGTGTGTGTGTGTGTGTGTGTGTTCACTTGGTCTTTGGATCACGTGTTGGACTCGTGATCGACAGCTATTTCCCTCCTGGAAGAGAGCTCAGAGCTCGTAGGTCCGATCTATGGGTAATGCTATGACCTTACACACACACACACACCAAACTCCCCGCCCACGAGAGTCAGAGTAACGACCCGAAGCGCAGCTGTACCGAAATAATTTCGGCCCTGGGCAGGATTCGAACCAAGCACTACGCGCACCACCATGCTCGTAGTTCATCGCTCTACCAACTGCGCCACCGAGTCGTGTGTGTGTGTGTGTGTGTGTGTGTGTGTGTGTGTGTGTGTGTGTGTGTGTGTGTGTGTGTGTGTGTGTGTGTGTGTGTGTGTGTGTGTGTGCATATATGTGATTCACCATGGTCTTGGATCACGTGTTGGACTCGTTATCGACAGTTATTAACCTCCCGGATGAAAGCTCAGAGCTCGTATGATCGAACTATGAGTACTGCTATGACCTCACACGCATACACACACCCAACTCCCCACCCACGAGAGTTGGAGTAACAACCCGCAGCGCAGCGATACTGAAATCATTTCAACCCTGGGCGGGATTTGAACCCGGAACACCGCAGTGGCAGCCGGGAACTCTACCAACTCTACCAACTGCGCCTCTGTGTGCATGTATTGATTAATTAATTAGTTAGAAAAAATAAAATAAAATCGGACTCTGGAACCTCTTCGGGGTCTCGACTTCGGGAGAGATGGCGAAGTATGGGCAGAGCAAGAAAGGAATGAAATCAAAGTTGGGAGAAAACAAATCTGGGAAGGCAATTTGCCCCCCACCCCCAACCCCCCAACCCCCCCAGCCGTGAAATGCCACAGCCCGCGGCCAAGTTATTGCTCCTAATTATTTGGGTTCGTGCCTCCCCCCCTCCCTCTCCCCCCTTCCCCCCTCTTCCCCCTTCCCCCCTCTCCTCCCCCCTTCCTCCTCCCTCTCTTCTGCGACTTCTTGGAAGGTGAAGTAGGACAGTATCGGAAAGAGCAGGAGAGGAATACATAGGAAAATTGAGGTTGAAAGAGATGACGAAGGAGGAGGAGGAGAGGGAGGAGAAGGAGGAGGACGAGGAGGAGGTGAAGGGGGTAAGTAGAGGAAGGAAGGGAGTGGGAGGGATGCTGGGACAAAAAAGGGGAAGCTAGACCAAGGAATAGGGACGTCGGAGTGGGACGGCTCCCCCGGAAAGAAGGACGACGGCGACGATGACGACGACGATGACGACGATGGCGACGGCGATGACGATGACGATGGTGATGGTGATGACGATGATAATGACGATGACGATGGTGATGCGTATAGTGTCACTGATGATAACTATACTCTTACCGATGATTGCGACAACGACGACGACGACGGCGATGACGACGATGATGACGACAGTGATGACGACAAACCGAATAGAAGCAACGTTGAACAAGCTCGAGCCAAGACTGTGGAGGTACAAAGACACTGAGAATTAAAGAAGAAGAGGGGAGGAGAGAAATAATTAATAAAAGTAATAGAAGAAGAATCAAAACAAGAAGAATACAAAGAAACTGTAGGATCAAAGCATTGACAAGAGAAGACGATGAAGACTACAAATACGACTACAAAGACGACGACGAAGACGAAGACGATAACTTTCGAAGTAAAATACTCTAGAACAGCGTTTCTTCGACATCCAACCCAAATACAACGCAAACATATGAAAAGGATTAGTGACACATACCTTTCTTTGCTTTCTCATTGTAAACATACAGTACCTTTGCGCTGGCTGTCATGTCTCGTACCCCCAGGTTCAAGGTTTCGTATCCCTTAGGGGTTACAGGTACCTCAGGTTAAGAACCGCTGATCTAGAAGGACAAGTACCAGCCAAAGTTCGATCCCCAGGTACCACATGCTAAGAACCGGTGCTCTAGAAGGACAAGTACCACCCAAAGTTCGAACCCCAGGTACAACAGGTTAAGAACCACTGATCTAGAAGGACAAGTACCACCCAAAGTTCGAACCCCAGGTACAACAGGTTAAGAACCACTGATCTAGAAGGACAAGTACCAGCCAAAGTTCGAACCCCAGGTACCACATGCTAAGAACCGGTGCTCTACAAGGACAAGTACCAGCCAAAGTTCGATCCCCAGGTGCCACATGCTAAGAACCGGTGCTCTAGAAGGACAAGTACCAACCAAAGTTCGAACCCCAGGTGCCACATGCTAAGAACCGGTGCTCTAGAAGGACAAGTACCAACCAAATTTCGAACCCCAGGTACCACAGGTTAAGAACCACTGATCTAGAAGGACTAGTATCGGATACCAAACTATGGTGTTGAATAATATCGTTTGACGGCAGGCAACAGACTGAGAGGAAAAGGGCCATCAGGCACGGAAGGGTCTCATCCAGATGTGTTCTACACTCTTCATTATCACACTGGGAAATTTTGTCTCCGACAGTTGGAGCACATTTGGAGCCCGCAGCTTTTGGGAAGGAATATTATGTGCCGGAGGAAAATAACGGTGGTATTCTTAAAAAAAAATTGTCCTTATATAAATCTTTCCTTATATAAATCTCATCAAGAATAACATCGTAAGAATCCTACTGTGGTATTCTTAAAAAAATATTTCTCTTATATAGATATTATATAAAACCTTGGAAGGGAAAGATTTTCTTTAAGAATACCACCGTAAATTTCCTTGAGGATATCAAGTGAAATTCTATATATTCTTTTTGAGAAAATAAAATATTTTGCCATAGTGATTTTATGGTGGAAAAGGTTCAGGGATGGGCGGTACCGTCGATTAATTGGAGATTGGAGGGAAAAAAACCAGTGTGATAATACCTTATGGGTCTTCCCATTAAACTCGAAGAAGTTGAGACTCTCAGAGGAGCTTCCGAAGAACGGATGACCCCAAAAAGAAGAGACAAGAGTAATTGGTGACTACGGGAAAAAAATCCCCAACAAAAAACAAAGAACATGATTAAACTTGAGGAGGAGGTAGAAATGGAGGGGAGGGTGTAGGAGGTACAGGAGGAGGAGGTGGAAATGGAGGGGAAGGACTAGGAGGTAGAGGAGGAGGAGGAGGAGGAGGAGGGGAGAAAGAAGGTGAAGGCGGTGGAGGAAAAGATAGAACAGGAGAACGATAACATAGAGGTGGAGGAGATGGAAGAAGAGAAGAAAGTCGAGGAGGGGGAGATGGAGGAGGAGGTAGATGGAGGTGGAGGCATTGGATGAGAAGATGAACAAAGAGGAGGTGGAAGGGAAAAAGGTGGAGGAGGATTATGAGGGTAAGAAGGGGAAGGAGGGGGAAGAGGAGGGGGGAGGATTTAGAGAGGTGGAGGAGTAGGAGGAGGAGGAGAAGGAGGAGAAGGAGGAGAAGGAGTGACAGAAACCCCTTTTTGTATCAATTAATTTCCTAGTGACGTGACCGAGGGAGTTGGATTGAGCCGGGTTTTCTTTGTCGTGAAATTAGATATAAAAGGAAAAAGAGAGTTACGGTACCATCTTGAGTGGGCCGGAGGGAGTGGTTGAAAATGTGGGAGGGGGAGGAGGAGGTGGAGGAGGAGGAGGAGGACATAAGCTAACGCGCATGCGTGTTTGCTGGGAGGAGGAGGATAGGAGGAGGAGGAGGAGGAGGAGGAGAAGGAAGATTTTAGATATTTTTTTAAGACATTCCAAAACTCTTGGAATACAAACTTGAGCTAAGATTAGATCGCAAAAATGTAAAATGAAAAAAAGAGGAAGAAAAAAGAGTTGTTTTGTTTGAGAGTACAAGACCATTAAGAGGAAGAGAAAATGTAGGAGGAGTAAGAAAAGGAGTAGGAAAACTAGAAGAGGTGGAATAAGAGGAGTAGGAGGAGAAATGGAAGGAAGGATTGGAGGAGAAACAAGAATAGAAAGAAGAGAAAGAATAAGAATAGGAGGAGCAAGAGAAAGAAGAGGAAGATGAGGAGTAAAGTAGGAGTGAGAAGAGGAAGAGGAGGAGGAAAGTGAGAATGAGAAGAGGAAGAGGAGGAGGAGGAGGAGAAGGAGGGGAAGGAAAGTAGGAAAGAGGAGAGTAAGAAGAGGAGGAAGAGGAAAGTAGGAGAGAGAAGAATAGGAGGAAGAGGAGACAGGACAAGAAAGGGAATAGAGATGAGAATAAGAACACAAAGGAACACAAAGGAAGAACAAACAACAGCAGACCTACTGGCCCTAACGAGGCTGTTTGTGTTTACTATACTAAGCTACAGTTAAGAAAACAGGGCAACTAGGTGATAGAAGATGAACTAACACTACTGCTACCACTATCCTATCCAATTACAAGTAAATGCTGGGAGGACAAAAAGGAAGAGTTTATCCTTAGTTGCTGAAGATCGACCGTAGATCTTTAAAGTAACGAGTCGAGATCCAACACCAACGAGCCACAGTAATGTACAGATTATCATTATTGATATTGTAGTTATTGTTATAATTACTATGATTATTGTTTTCATTGTTTTTCAGTTAATAGCATAATTGTTATTATGATTCTTATAATCTCTTCTTATAATTATTCTATATTTCATTTTACTTTATTCTATTTCATTTTTATTTTGTTTTATTCTATTTTATCTTATTTCATTTTACTTTATTTTATTTTATTTTATTTCATTTTATTTTACTTATCTGTTTATTTATTCATTTATTTATCTTTTTTGTCTTTTACAAAATATATTCCAAATATTTCTTAAATATTTCTTCACAGAAACAGTATCAAAACAAACGAATTTCACGAATGTGAGAAACTCATTAACTCTCACAATTTAAATGATTCACATATATGAAAATCAACGTAAAATTTAAGATCCCTCTGCTGAATAAGATTTTTTTCTATTTCATAATGGACACGTGGGTATAACTGAAAAAAAAAATAAGGAAAATTGTCTTCATCGAAGGAGGGGAAGGATGGAGAGAGAGGAAGGGAAAAGTGGAGGAGGTGGAGGGGGAGGAAGGGAAGGGTGGAAGGTAGAGAGTGGAGGATATAGAGAAAGGATAATGGGAGAGTGAGGGAGAGAGTGGGGGAGTGGGGAAGAGTGGGGTAGAGAGAAGGGAAGGTAGGAAAAGAGGGTGTGGGAGGTAGTAAAAGAGGGAGGTGGGAGGTAGGAAAAGAGGGAGGGGGAGGTGGGAAAAGAGGGAGGGGGAGGTAGGAAAAGAGGGAGGGGGAGGTAGGAAAAGAGGGAGGGGGAGGTGGGAAAAGAGGGAGGGGGAGGTGGAAAAGAGGGAGGGGGAGGTAGGAAAAGAGGGAGGGGGAGGTTGGAAAAGAGGGAGGGGAGGTAGGAAAAGAGGGAGGTGGGATGTAGGAAAAGAGGGAGAGGGAGGTAGGAGAAGAGGGAGTGGGAGTTATGAAAAGAGGGAGGGGGAGGTGGGAAAAGAGGGAGGGGGAGGTAGGAAAAGAGGGAGTGGGAGTTATGAAAAGAGGGAGGGGGAGGTAGGAAAAGAGGGAGGGGAAGGTAGGAAAAGAGGGAGGGGGAGGTAGGAAAAGAGGGAGGGGGAGTTGGGAAAAGAGGGAGGGGGAGGTAGGAAAAGAGGGAGGGGGAGGTAGGAAAAGAAGGAGTGGGAGTTAGAAAAAGAGGGAGGGGGAGGTAGGAAAAGAGGGAGGTGGGAGGTAGGAAAAGAGGGAGGGGGAGGTAGGAAAAGAGGGAGGGGGAGAGTGAGTGATGGGGAGGGGGAGAGAAGGGCGAGGTTGGGGCGGGGTGGGGGGCGGGAGAGGATGGAGTTGGGGAGTGGAAGGAGGAGAGGAGTAGGGAGGAGTAGGAGGGAAGAGAGAATGGAGTGGGAGAGAGGGAGTGAGAGGGAGTTGGATGTTGGGGCTTACTTTGTGGAAAAATGTGGATCTACCCTAGCCGCCTACGAGAAAAGGAATGGACAAAGATTTTTATGCCAACTTTTTCTTTTCGTTATCTTCCTCTTTTTTTTTCTCTCTCTCTCTCTCTCTCTCCCTCCCTCTCTCTCTTTTCCTCTCTTTCAGCTTCCCTCTCACGGGTGGTCTTGCTGCCGCTGCTCTTTCGAGGAAAGAGGGGAAAAGAAGAGGGATTTTTTTTTTTTTCCAGACGAGGGTAGAGTGACTTGATGCCATTTAAATGAAATTTGATGAGTCGAGGGATTTTCTCTTTTTTTCTAATTGTCTTGTTTAGGAGGTGATTGGCGCAGCGAGGGGAGGTAGGGAAGGAGGGAGGGAGGGAGGGTAGGTAGGTAGGGGAAGAGGAAGTGAGGGAGGTAGTGGGATTCCGTGGGATGCTATGGCACCTGGGGAAAAGGGAAGCCTGGACGGCTCTTGAGGGAGCTGACACTGAGCCGGAAAACGAGATGAATTTGGTGAAGGAGGAGGAGGAGGAGGAGGAGGAGGAGGAGGAGAAGGAGGAACACGAGAAAGAAGAGGAAGAGGAGGAGGAGTAGGAGGAGGAAGAGGAGGAGAAGGAGGAAGAGTAAAAGAGGATGATGAGGAGCAGAAGGTGGAAGGATAAAGGGAGGGGAAGAAGGAAAAATAGGAGAAGATATAAATTGAGGATTAGGAAGAGGAAGAGAAAGATGAAGAAGAAAAAGAAAAGCGAGGAAGAACAAGAGGAAGAAGAAGAAGAAGAAGAAGAGAGAGAGAGAGAGAGAGAGAGAGAGAGAGAGAGAGAATAAGTGCGTGAATGAGTGAGTGAGAGAAAAAGAGAGAGAGGAGATAGAGAGAGAGGAGAGAGAGAGAGAGAAAGAGAGAGAGAGAGAGAGAAAGAGAGAGAGAAATAAAAAAAGGAGAGAGACAAGGACAGACAGACAGACAGAGAGATATACAAAGAGAGATGGAGGAGAGAGAAAGAATGATGTGGGTACAGAGAAGGAGTGAGGGAAGGGAAACGTAAAGAGGGATGGAGGGATGAAGGAATGGAGTGATTCACTCCCAAGTATACTCCAATTCAGTGGTTTTTAACCCATGGGTACCTGTATCCCCAAGGAGTACGATACCTTAACCCTGGGGGTATGAGACATAATACCCAGTGCAATGGTACTGAATATTTACCATGAGAAAGCATAATGTCCATTCATTGTATCCTACTAACTGACATTTTCGATTCCAAATAAAAAGTACCTTTGCTCAGTAACGGAATAGACCTAATAATTTCTCAACAAGGATTGTATTACTAATGCTTTTCATATGTTTGCGTTGTATTTATATTTGATGGGGGTACGAAAAAAAATCTGAGATAATCAAAAGGGACGGACACGGAAAACCATTGATCTAATTAAAGGAGGTAATCTTAAAAAGAATTACTCACGTTGTCCCAAGGAGGGAAATTCGGGGTTGGGGGAGGGGGGGGGCATGGACAAGAGATAGATAAAACAAAACAAGACGAGAAATTAAACTAAGATAAAAAATATATATATAAATGTTTTCTTTAGATAGAATTTTAGGGTATGATAAGAAAGAGAAAATAAAGGGAAAAAACAATGAAGAATAAAGATGATAAGTGGGTAAACAAGAGGAGAAGGAGGACAAGGGAGAAGAATAGAAGGGGATGAGAAGGAAAAGGAGTGGAAGGAGGGAGGGAAGGCGTATTATGAAGTGGAAGAGAAGGAGAAGGTGGTGGATGGAGATTGAAGATGAAATTGAGAGGCAGGGGAAAGACAAAGGCAAATGAATAGTAGAAGAAGATGGAGGAGGGAGATGAAGAATAGGGAGAATAGGAAGAGAAGGAGGAGGAAGAGGAGGAGGAGGAGGAGGAGGAAAATGAAGAGTGAAATGAATAATAGTACGAGGAGGAAGAGGAAGAGGAAGATGAAGAGCAAGAAGAATGAGAAAAAATAAGAGGAGGAGGAGGAGGAGGAGGGAGATGAAGAACAGGAAGAACAGGAAGAGGAGTAAGAGGAGGAGGAGGATAATGGAAAATAAAATGAATAATAGTACGTGGAGGAAGAGGAAGATGAAGAACAAGAAGGAGAAAATATAACAAATAAAAAGACGAGGAGGAACATGAGAAAGACTGGGAAGTTCGTAGCATCAAGTAACAGCGTTTCTGGCGGAATATTCTTGAGAAAGTTTTTGAAAATGAATTACATATTCTCGGATGTCAACAACTAGAGGAAGCTCTCTGGGGCTTCACCGGAGGCTACTGGGGATGATGGGGCGCCGGCATGGGAGACAATACTACTGTTCCAACAGTCATTTCGCCCGAGATGAGCGTTCCATCAGCTGAATGGAATAGACTGCCGCCGACTACGATAAGCAAAAAAAGTTGCTAATTGCATCTAAAGGGTTAATATTGATGATGCTGAGATGGTATGTATACATGTACATAGATACAGTATATGCAAAGTAGACCACTTGGAAAAAAGAAACTAACGAAGCAGAGCGCTTTCGTATATTACATCCAGTGCAAAAAGTACTTTTTGCACTGGATGTAATATACGAAAGCGCTCTGCTTCGTTAGTTTCTTTTTTCCAAGTGGTCTACTTTGCATAAGTGAACACACGTACCCGTGTTCTTATTAGCGTGTATATATATATATATATATATATATATATATATATATATATATATATATCCTATTCAAGTTTGCCTTCTCTTTCTGTGCTGAATACGAGTTTCCAGCGTTATCCAAAACGAAATCTGTAGAGACACAAAAGAACGAAATTGTCTTCGAGACAAGATGTGACCTCATTTAGACCTGACGTTTCCTCTCCTCTCAATAAAACCATTTGGTTGTGGCCGAACTAAAGTGTAAATAAAATAAATGCAGAAGAATTTAAATCAAACATGAGGTTAGGAGGAGGAGGAGGAGGAGGAGGGAGAGGAGATGGAAGAGGAGGAGGAGGAGGAGGACGAGTAAGAGGAAGAGGAGGAGGAAATGGAAGAGGAGAAGAAAGAGGAGGAGGAGGGAGAGGAGATGGAAGAGGAGGATGATGAGGATGAGTAGGAGGAAGAAGAGGAAGAAATAGAAGAGGAGGATGAGGAGGAGAACGTGTAGGAGGAAGAGGAGGAGGAGGAGGAGGAGGACGAGTGGGAGGAAGAGGAGTAGACATTAGAACTATGGATATTCTTAAACCCTGTGTAGCCAAAAAAGACAGGTGAAAACTTACTAGTTCATCCGATAGATGGCAGTAGCGTTGCTTTTGAGGCTTTTACGTCATCAAGCACGCAACGCGCGCACGCGCGCACTCAGTCAGGAAGCTCGCTTCCAACACAGCGTACCTGAAAGGAAAAGTATTATATTATATAAGTTCAGCGTGAGAAATGGAGTTAGTTCCTCTCGCAGTTATTCTCTTAGGCGTGAAGTGCCTTAGTCTCTTCGTCCGGGGTAGGAACCTGTTTGCTTAATTTACTTGATGTTTACTCATTAAGAGATACCTTGTCCCTCAACGTTCTCTCTCTCTCTCTCTCTCTCTCTCTCTCTCTCTCTCTCTCTCTCTCTCTCTCTCTCTCTCTCTCTCTCTCTCTCTCTCTCTCTCTCTCTCTCTCTCTCTCTCTCTCTCTCTCTCTCTCTCTCTCTCTCTCTCGTCCATTAATCTTTTCAATATTAAGGCCAACACGTATCTTTTATTTTGACTGTCTTCATCTGATTTTAATTAAGTGAGAGAAACATACAGAAGCCAAAGAATCGAACGCTACCTTGAATTGGCCTTTGACTGCTGAGACCGTCTTCGTCGTCTTTCTCTTCTTCCTCCACATCCTTTTCCTATTCCTCTTCATCTTCTTTTTCTTCCTCTTTTTTCTCCTCCTCTTCCGCTGTCTGTTCCCCTTCTTCTTCTTCTTCTTCTTCTTCTTCTTCTTCTTCTTCTTCTTCTTCTTCTTCTTCTTCTTCTTCTTCTTCTTCTTCTTCTTCTTCTTCTTCTCCTCTTTCTTCTTCTTCTAAAATAATCATTGATGATGATGATTCAGTTTAACATCGCGAACTCCCCCTCTCAGGAAGCTAGGACGGTGTCCTTTACAGAGGACTTTGTAGCCTGGAATTTGATTAACCATGCCCTTGGTCCAACTCGTTGGCGGGAGGACTCAAACAGAAAGTAGTGACGCTCTAACCTGCTCGGCCAGTGAGCAGTATTCTTAGTAAACCTTTAAATCTACCATTCTGTCTAATGTTATGCGATCTTATTTGGCTTTAGAAATATTCTCTGCCGCCTTTTAGGGATCTCTTCTGCTAAATGAAATAGCCTGACGATAGCCTGAAGAAAGGCTTTAAATGTAAGACGAAGGTTTTATGGGCTTACACCAGGAGGCGCTGAGTAGCTGCGGCCGAAACCGCTACCTTTGCCCTATTATGCGCTTGGACTGCTTTGGGCAGGTAACAGTCACTGCTGGCAATCGGAGAGGAGTGCAGGACTCGAACCCACAACTAGGCGAATGCGAGGCGAGCACGCCTCTGGTTATGTCACCAACGCAAGGCTTCAAGAGGTTGGGAGAACGACGAAGATAATGTTGACTTCGACAGAGAACGTGACTAGCAGTTCGACAGCGCTAAAAGAGCAGTAATTGGCTCGTTTCCGGAGGATTCTGCCGTAATCCGGCAGATTCCGACCTAATCCGGGAGCCAGCAGGATCCGAGCCGGATATTAGGCCATATTAGGCAAGGCCATCATAATAAGACATCAGGGCAGGACTCGTAGTAATGGATTTCAACTGGACAAATTTAGATTTAAGAAGGAAATAGGCAAGAACTGGTTTAACGAATGGATTAGACTTGATAACAATGTAGTGAGCGCAGAAGCATTTGTTTGTTTTAAGAGAAGATGAGGATAGGAATGAAAGGTGGTAAAGGACATGGAACTGCCTGGTGTAGGCCTTATGGTCTTTTTTAGATGTGTGAGTGTGTGGGTATGATTGTGTATGAATGAATGTACTTTCCTATAAATATATGGTATTTATGTATAATTGGTATACATCTAAGTATTTACATATGTGTATGCAAACATTATACGGTCACCATATAAATTCATTTGCACGGCTATTTCTATACAGGAGAGAGACAGCCTAGACTAGAGAGAGCGTTTGCGTATGCTAACAAGTGTTTGGACAGCCAGCTGCCCTCGAATTCTGAATATTATAACACTGTGAGCAAGAGTCCCGACATCAATCTAATTACAAATGTGAGCATTGTTACGCAATTAGATTTACATGTAATAGTTAATGGTACTAAATCAGTTACACAAGCCCACGTGCCAAGAAGACGAGACAGGTCGGCTCGACAGCCAATGGGAAGCGAAGGGGGGCCCTGTAACGAGGCTAACTTAGCCTCGTCTCGGGTGTCAAAGAGTGATGCAGTCTTCATGAAATATGGTGTGGGTCTTGACTTGGAGATGCAAGGTGTTATTCCAGGGGCTGAGGTGGTGCTGGAAGGAAATTGGGCGCTAAAAATAGGGAAGGTAGAGGAGGACGGACGAAATTGGGAATAATGGTTGAAGTGGCCAAGATTATTTCCCGGAACTTTTGTCAATTTACAGACATTATTTTGTGACTGTACTACATAGGGCTTACTAAGGA
>NC_134785.1:25133614-25136114 GCF_046742065.1 Oratosquilla oratoria
ACACACACACACACACACACACACACACACATTATCTCATTGTTCTATACCTCCATCTCTCTCTCTGTTTTTCTATCTATATATCTACCTACATATTTCTCTCCTTATAAAGTCTGACAGCCCAGTGGTAACCTCGTATTTTACCGCTATTCCTTTGTGTCATCATATCTTCTCCCAAATATCCCTCTCGATGACATCTTGTCCAAGACTCTCATCATTATTTGTTTCCCTTTCCCCCTCCACTCCATCTTCTTGGGAAAGAGTGGAGGGTGATTGAGAGTGAGTTCTGAGGTTCATCTCCAGTGGTTACCGTGTCGAACTCGCGAGCAGGTGGTCTTGTGTTCGATTCCTGGGGCCCACTGTTCGGTTCTTGCATTGGTTCCTGATAGGTCCTGGTCAGGCAGGGAGGCGACCCAAATGTCGGCCTAAAAAAAAAATGATAGGGGTTTTTCACTTACCACATCGTGGGAGAGGAGAGGGATGGCGAATTTTAGAGTTTACCTTCTTTGCGTCTGTCATCTGTCAGACACAGGCTTTAACTCTTCCTTTAGTCTAATCACCGCGGACACCTGAGAATCAGAAGTTTTCGTCACATTTCAAGTCTTTTCGTTTTTTTTTTTTTCGTGTTTCTCCTCTGTTCTTAAAGAGTTCTCGCAATATTTTTTCTCGTAATTTCGTACATCCTGTTTCTCAAAATCCACCAGTACACACACACACACACACACACACACACACACACACACACACACACACACACACACACACACACACATACACACAAACACATACACACACAAACACATACACACACACACACACGTTATATTTATATATATATATATATATATACATATACACACACACACATACACACACACACACACACATATATATATATATATATATATGTGTGTGTGTGTGTGTGTGTGTGTGTGTGTGTGTGTGTGTGTGTGTGTGTGTGTGTGTGTGTGTGTGTGTGTGTGTGTGTGTGTGTGTGTGTGTGTGTGTGTGTGTGTGTGTGTGTGTGTGTGTGTGTGTGTGTGTGTGTGTGTGTGTGTGTGTGTGTGTGTGTGTGTGTGTGTGTGTGTGTGTGTGTGTGTGTGTGTGTGTGTGTGTGTGTGTGTGTGTGTGTGTGTGCGTGCGTGTAATGATGATAATATTTATATTAGTAATGATAATAATCATAATAACGATAACAACTGTAACAATACTAATAATAATAATAATAATAATTTCTCTTTTTTCGTCATTCCTATCTTTTGAATTCATAGTTCGCGCTCCGTCTTGCTCCTTTTCTTCCTCTTCTCTTGTTCCTCTTTTTCCTCTTCCCTTGTTCCTCTCTTTCCGCTTTTCTCAATTTCACTTTCTCCATGTCTCCGTGCGGCCTCTCATCACATATTAAGAGAGGCCGGGCCCCACCTGCCACACCGCGAGGGGACAAATTGAAGAAAATTAGGAATCAAGGCTTCCATGACTCCTCTCTTTCTCTCTCTCTCTCTCTCTCTCTCTCTCTCTCTCTCTCTCTCTCTCTCTCTCTCTCTCTCTCTCTCTCTCTCTCTCTCTCTCTCTCTCTCTCTCTCTCTCTCTCTCTCTCTCTCTCTCTCTCTCTCTCTCTCTCTCTCTCTCTCTCTCTCTCTCTCTCTCTCTCTCTCTCTCTCTCTCTCTCTCTCTCTCTCTCTCTCTCTCTCTCTCTCTCTCTCTCTCTCTCTCTCTCTCTCTCTCTCTCTCTATGTGTCAGCGTTAAATATTGTGTTCCTTCGTTAATTAAAAGAGTCGTGTTGCAACATTGATTTTTATCTTTAATCAGGTGCCCAGGAAGTTCTCTTTCTAATAGTTTTGTTTGCGAGTGACAGACTCACAGTGTTGCACGGATATAATATCTCCACTTCTCATAGTTTTAATATTTAATTTTTTTATGAGAAAACAATGATGATTTAGAGGTATACGAACATATATGTTTTCGTATACGTATAAGTATCTAGGTATGTATATCCATATGTATATGTACATATATATACATTATATATATACATATATATATATATATATATATATATAATATATGTGTATGTGTGAGTGTGTATATATATTTGTGTGTGTGTGTGTGTGTGTGTGTGTGTGTGTGTGTGTGTGTGTGTGTGTGTGTGTGTGTGTGTGTGTGTGTGTGTGTGTGTGTGTGTGTGTGTGTGTGTGTGTGTGTGTGTGTGTGTGTGTGTGTGTGTGCATACATATGTATATATATATATATATATATATATATACATATATATACAATATATATATATGTATATATATGTATGTATACATATATATGTATATGCTATAATATCCCTGCATCCATACTGATTATTTATATTCACGTTTTTTGTTTTTGTTTTTCTTTACAGGTAATAACATTTGGTATTTTTCATCAATTTCAAGACATAGATAAGTACAAAAATTCTTTGAATTGATACATGATTATATAAATGCATGCAGTACATTCATATGTTCATCTATA
>NC_134785.1:25143614-25146114 GCF_046742065.1 Oratosquilla oratoria
ATCTTCGGGGTTCTTGTTGCCTCTGGCTGTGCCTCTAAAAATATCCTGAGACACCTTCAGAACCTCTGGTGTGTCCAGCATTTTTTTTTTTTTTTTTTTTTTTTTTTTTTTAATCTTCGATCACCTCTTTGCTTTTTTTCTTGATTTTTTTTTTTGGGGGGGTAACATCTCCTAATTTTCTTCTTCTTCTTCTTCTTCTTCTTCTTCTTCTTCTTCTTCTTCTTCTTCTTCTTCTTCTTCTTCTTCTTCTTCTTCTTCTTCTTCTTCTTCTTCTTCTTCTTCTTCTTCTTCTTCTTCTTCTTCTTCTTCTTCTTCTTCTTCTTCTTCTTCTTCCTTTCCTCTTTTTCTTCTCTTCTTCTTCGTCTTCTTCTTCTTCTTCTTCTTCTTCTTCTTCTTCTTCTTCTTCTTCTTCTTCTTCTTCTTCTTCTTCTTCTTCTTCTTCTTCTTCTTCCTTTCCTCTTCTTCTTCTTCTTCTTATTCTTATTCTTCTTCCTCTTCCTCTTCTTCTTCTTCCTCTTCTTCTTTCTCTTCCTCTTCTTCTTCTTCTTCTTCTTTCTCTTCCTCTTCTTCTTCTTCTTTTCTTCTTCTTCTTTTCCTCTTCTTCTTCTTATTATTATTATTCCTCTTCCTCTTCTTCTTCTTCTTCTTCTTTTTCTTCTTCTTCTTTTTCCTCTTCTTCTTGTGTATCATCTCTTGTTTGTTTTATTCTTAAACATTTTCCTTTTTTCGAAATGTTCCTCCTTCGTCCTTATCCTCTTCCTCTTCTTCGTCACTATCTTCTTCCTACTTGTCATATAGTTCTTATCCACCTCCTCCTCCTCCTCCTCCTCCTCCTCCTCTCCTAACTTTCTTTATGTAACCCTTCAGCTCGACCTTGTTACAACTCCTTCTCAGTATCGCAGTTTCAAACTCCTCCCTCACTCTCCTCCCTCACTCTTCTCCTTCACTCTCCTTCCTCACTCTCCTCCCTCACTCTCCTCCTTCACTCTCCTCCCTCACTCTCCTCCCTCACTCTCCTCACTCACTCTCCTCACTCTCTCTCCACCCTCACTCTCCTCTCTCATTATTCTCATTCGCTCTCCTCCCTTACTCTCCTCCCTCACTCTCCTCCCTCACTCTCCTCCCTCACTCTCCTCCCTCACTCTCCTCACTCAATCCTCCTCCTCCTCCTCCTCCTCCTCCTCCCCCTCCTCCACTACGTTTTCTTATTCAAAATATCTGTTTTGGTTTTTATCAGTCTTTCTGCTCTTCCCTTATTTCTCCATGTCATACTCCTTCACCTTTTCCATATCTTTTCGTCCTCCTCCTCCTCCTCCTCTCTTCCTCCTCCTCCTCCTCCTCCTCCTCTCTTAATCCTCTCCTTCTCCTCCTCCCTCTCCTCTTCCTTCTCCTCCTCGTCCTCCTCCTCCTCCTCCTCCTCCTCCTCCTCCTCTCTTGATCCTCTCCTCCTCTCTTCCTCCTTCTCCTTCTCCTCCTCTCTTAATCCTCTCCTCCTTCTCCTCCTTCTCCTCCTTCTCATCCTTCTTCTCCTCTTTTTCCTTCTCCTTCTCGTCCTCGTCCTCCTACTCCTCCTCCTTCTCCTCATCCTCCTCGTCCTCATCCTCATCCTCATCCTCTTCATCCTCATCCTCCTGCTTTCTCTTCTTCTCTTGTTATATTCTAATCTTCATCTTAATCTTCGTTCTCTCATCTCTTATTCATCCAATCCTTCCACCTCCTCCAATTCGCCCTCCTCTTTTTGCTTCTCTTCCGCTTCTTCTTCCTCCTCGCTTCTTCCTTTTCGTCCTTTTCCTCCTTTTCCTCCTTCTCCTTCTCATCTTCCGTCGTTTCTTTTTCACCTTATAATTTTCATACTCTTACTTGACTCTTCTTTTCATCTTGAGTGAGCACTCTTTTTTCCTCCTCAATTTTTCGTCTTCCTCCTCTTCCTCCCCAACTTCCTCCTTCTAATCCTCCTCACCCTCTTTTTTCCCCTCGTCGCTCTTCCTCTCAACCTTTACCTCCTTCTCCACCTCCTTCTCCACCTCCTCCTCCACCTCCGCCTCCTCCTCCACCCCCTCCTCCACCTCCTCCTCCACCTCCTCCTCCACCTCCTCCTCCTTTCTCTATTGCGACTACCATGACTACATCTATTCTCTTTTCTCTCTACTCTTCTTCATATTTCATCATTTCCATCTTCCCATCCGTCCTCCTCTTCATCTATATCCCTCTACAGCCTCTATTTTCCTTTATCTTCTTAGCAAATGTCAACCTTATTGTTATCAACATTTACGACGATGAAAACAAAAATCTATAATTACGTTGGCGACAGAAAACCCGACGGAGAGAAAAGAAGAGGCGGAGGAACGCCAGAAGCCAAGTTTGATTGCTGCTCAGGAATTAGGGATAGATTATATGCAAATAGGCCAAGAGGCTTGTCGTTTTCTTACTTTATGTCTGAGAAAATGTGCATTATTACGGACACGGAAAGTTGACCCATGGGTAATTGTAACTTCTCCTC
>NC_134785.1:25151114-25153614 GCF_046742065.1 Oratosquilla oratoria
TCATTCTTCTCCTACACCTCTTTGTCCCTATTCTTCTTCTACCTCCTGTTTTACCTCTTCTCCTCTACTTCCTCTTACTCCTCCTCATTCTCACTCTTTTTTTCTTATCTTTTTCCTTCTCTTTTTCTTTCTCTTTATCTTTATCTCTCTTTTTCTTTTTCTCCTTCCTCCTCTTTTTTCTTTTTTCCCTCTTTCTCTTCCTCCTTTTCCTCCGTATTCTCATTTTCCTCATTTCCTCCTCCTCCTCTTCTACTTTCTCATTCACCTCCTACCCTCCTTGTCCTAAAACCTTTCTTCCTTCTTCATCTCCTTTCTATTCCTCGTTCCTCTTCTTCCTTCCCCTCCTCCTCCTCATCCTCTTCATCTTCCTCCTCTCCTTCATCCTTCTCCTGCTCATTCTCCTCTTCTTCCTTCTCCTCCGTCCCATCTTCCTACTCTTCCTCTTCTTACTTCTCCTCCGTCCCATCCTCCTCCTCATCCTCTTCATTTTCCTCGTCTCCTTCATCCTTCTCCTGCTCCTCCTCCTCCTCTTCCTTCTCCTTCTTTCCATCTTCCTACTCTTCCTCTTCTTCCTTCTCCTCCTTTCTATCTTCCTACTCTTCCTCCTCTTCCTTCTCCTCCTTTCCATCTTCCTACTCTTCCTCTTCTTCCTTCTCCTCCGTCCCATCTTCCTACTCTTCCTCTTCTTCCTTCTCCTCCGTCCCATCCTCCTCCTTCTCGTCTTCTTCCTTCTCCTCTGTCCCATCCTCCTCCTCCTCCTGTCCTACTCCATCAACGCTTTGTCTTTTGAATAGAAAGCTAAACTCTTCTTCTTGTGGTAGGTAGCCAAGGACGCTGTTCTTACCTCCTCTCAACTCCCTCCCGCCCACTCCCTGTCTCCCTTTCATCTCCCCCTCCCTCCTTCAATACCTCTCTCCCTCTCTCTTTCCTTCCCTCCCTGTCCTACGCATTTTCTTTGTCCTGTGTAACCTCACACGCACACACTTACACACACACACACGCACGCACACACACACACACACACACACACACACACACACACACACACACACACACACACACACACACACACACACACACACACACACACACACACACACACACATTCTTCTTCCTTAACATCTCCTCTTTCAGCACCTCCACCTTGTCTCCAGACCTCTCTGGAGAACACCATTCCCATAAAAGCCAAGAGTTCTCCTTCGGTGCCTCAAAACCACAAGACTTCTTTTCTTGAAGAGTCTCTTCTCTGCCTCCTCCTCCTCCTCCTCCTCCTCCTCCTCCTCCTCCTCCTCCTCCTCCTCCTCCTCCTCCTCCTCCTCCTCCTCTTCCTCCTCCTCCTCCTCTTACTCCTCCTCCTCCTGCCTCTCTTCTTGTCCATATTTCTTCCCCATCACGAGCAGAGTCAGGTTGGCACTCCAGACATTGGCGCCACGTGCCTCGATACAAGGAACCGGTGCCAAAGTTGAGACTCCTACTCTCGGGTGCCAATGTTATCACAGGGACTCTTTGTCCATATCCTCAAATACCCCTGCAGGACCTTTTGTCAAACATATAGAAGTTATGTGTCATTTCTCCAGTATATTGGTTTATTTCTTTTTTCATGTTGTTTATGATCTGAGTCGCAGCTAAATGGTATGCGAGTAGGTTATTAGCATCATCTGCCATATGTCACACACGGACACATAAACATACACACACAGACATGCACACACACACACACACACACACACACACACACACACACACACACACACACACACACACACACACACACACACACACACACACACACACACACACATACACACACAGTACACACACACACACAAAGTATTAGGGAAATCAATACGCAAGGATCATGAAGTGTGTGTGTGTGTGTGTGTGTGTGTGTGTGTGTGTGTGTGTGTGTGTGTGTGTGTGTGTGTGTGTGTGTGTGTGTGTGTGTGTGTGTGTGTGTGTGTGTGTGTGTGTGTGTGTGTGTGTGTGTGTGTGTGTGTGTGTGTGTGTGTGTGTGTGTGTGTGTGTGTGTGTGATTCACCACCATGGTCTTGGATCACGCGTTGGACTCGTGATCGAGTTATTAACCTCCCGGGTGAGAGCTCAGAGCTCGTATGCCCAATCTATGGGTAATAATGTCACCTTACACGCACACACTCCCTGGGCGGGAGTCGAACTCGGACCGCCGTAGTCGCAGGCGTGAACTCTAACCACAGCGCCACGAGGTGTGTGTGTGTGTGTATGTGTGTGTGTGTGTGTGTGTGTGTGTGTGTGTGTGTGTGTGTGTGTGTGTGTGTGTGTGTGTGTGTGTGTGTGTGTGTGTGTGTGTGTGTGTGTGTGCGTGCGTGCATGCATGCTCCCGTGTTCTTGGCTAACCTCTCGTTAGTAGAACTTCTGGATATCCCAAGTCACATCTGTAAGGAAACTTGTAGCAAAAGAAAATTTTGTTTTTTTCTCGAACTTTCCTCGTACTTGAGATTTTTTGGTTTTCTTTTCGAAAAAA
>NC_134785.1:25161114-25166114 GCF_046742065.1 Oratosquilla oratoria
CACGTGATCCAAGACAATGGTGAATCACACTAATACACAGAGTATCTAGCATTCTCGTTTTGCTTCGTTCGTTACCTCGCTGGCTGAGCGGGTTAGGGCGTCGTTACTTGCGGCGAAGGTCGAGGGAATGGCGGTTCGAATCCTGCCACCGGCGAAGCTGAACCAAGGGCATGGTTCATTACATTCCACGGTACAAAGTCCTCTGTAATGGGCAACGTCCTAGCCTTCCAATGGGAGGAGTTTGTGACCCTAAACCATATCATATCTAGAGCATAGGTAATAGCATCGGCCACAAATGTTCACATCATTGTAAGGAGTTTAACTAAATTAGAATATTATTTTCACCTAAATAAAGCTGTTTTAAAGTCATTTACACAACAGAAGAAGAAGTAAAAGATGAAGATGAAGAAGAAGAGGACGATGACGATGAAGACGAAAAAGAAGGAAGAGAGGGAGGACAAAATGGACAAGATGAAGAGGGAGGAGAGGATGGAGAGGGAGGAAAATAAAAAGAGAGGAGAGAGAGAGAGAGAGAGAGAGAGAGATTAAGATTGAAATTTTATTGCCTTTAGAGGATCATGTTTCGTCCTTTGCCTTGATTGGCTTTTGGTTGTGGACAAGCCAGTTACCTTTCGGAAAAAATCTAGTGAATAAGGAGAGAGAGAGAGAGAGAGAGGGGGGGGGAGAGGGGAGGGGAGAGAGGGGAGGGGAGAGAGAGAGGGGAGAGAGAGAGAGGGAGAGAGAAAGAGGAGGAGAGAGGGATGGGGAGAGAGAGGGGGAGAGATAGATGGAGAGAGAGAGAGAGAGAGAGAGAGAGAGAGAGAGAGAGGGGAGACGGAGACGGAAATGGAAAAAAAGTCAGAATGAGAATGTACATAATTATGTGTAAAAGTGTGAGTGTATGAGTGAGAGTGAGCGAGTGAGAGTGAGCGAGTGAGAGTGAGTTAGGACATCAGATAAGACACGTTGCTTCACAAGGTATGAGAGGATAATTTTTTTTTTTTTTTTTTTTTTTTTTTGCAAATGTGAGACACTCTCCCGTGCTGCCATCCAGACCCTCCGGTTGGTCTAAGGTCTCAGTGCTCGTGGACTGACTGATGGGCTGATGGATGGTCTGACGCTGGACTCACGAAGAGGCTTAGAAGAGGATTTCCAACAACGACAGAGTCCACCTGCTCTTTCCTCTCTTCCTCTCTTTCTCTCTTCTTCTCTTCCTCTCTTCCTCTCTCGCTCCCTGTCTCTCTCCCCCTCTTCCTCTCTCCCTCTCTTCCTCTCCCCCTTCCTGTCTTCCTCTCTCCCCCTCTCCCTCTCTTCCTCTCACACTCTCTCACTCTCTCCCATTCTTCCTCTCTTCCTCTCTTCCTCTCTTCCTCTCTCACTCTCTTTCTCTCTCACTCTCTCACTCTCTCCCTCCCTCACCTCTCCATCTCTAGCCCTGTCTCCCTCTCTCCATCTCTTCCTCTCTCCCTCTCTTCCTCTCTCCTCCTCTTCCTCTCTTCCTTTTTCACTCCCTCACTCTCTTCCTCTCCCCCTCTCTTCCTCTCTTCCTCTCTTCCTCTCCCCCTCTCTCCCCTCACCCTCTCTAACCCTGTCTCCCTCTTTCCCTCTCACCATCTCTCCCTCTCACTCTCTCTCTCCCTTCATCTCCCCCTCTCCCCCTCTTTCCCCTCCTCCATCTCTCCCTCTCCCTCTTTCTCTCCTTCCAATCCCCCCTCTCCCTCTCCTTCTTTCCCTCCTTCCATCTCCTCCTCTTCATTTCTACTCCTCCTCCTCCTCCTCCTCTTCCTCCTCCTCTTTATCAACCCAGCCCCTTTTCCCATAATTATTACCTGAAGGATAAAAAATTGGTATAAATGTTCATTTGCCACTTCGATGAGTTCTCTTAGCAACAGCATAGTCATCAGGGAAAGCTCCCTTTCCGACATTTCATACCCGGACATTCCCCCCTCTCCCCTCCTCCCCCTCTCCCTCACCTCCCCTCACCTCCCCCTCCTCCTCCCCTCTTCCTCCCCCTCACCTACCCTCCCTCCCCCTCCTCCTTCCCTTCTCCTCCCCCTCTCCTTCCATCCCCTCGCCCTCTCCCTCCCCTCCGCCTCTCCCTCCCCTCCCCCTCTCCCTCCCCTCCCCCTCTCCCTCCCCTCCCCCTTTCCCCCTCCCCTCTCCTTCCCCCTCTCCCTCCCCTCCCCCTCCCCTCCCCTCTCATCTACCCTCCCCTCCCTTCTCCCTCCCCTCTCGTCCACCCTCCCCTCCCCCTCTCCTCCCCTTCCCCTCTCCTCCCCCTGCCCCTCTCCCCCTCTCCTCCCCTTCCCCTCTCCTCCCCCTACCCCTCTCCCCCTCCCCCCTCTCTCCTCCCTCTCCCAAAAATAATGCCAAATCTTTTGTTTCTCTTAATGCGTACGGTTTCTGTTATATTGTTTGATTAGTATAGTGTTATTACTTGGGGAAAAGAAGCTAGATTTAGCATAATTATGCTAAATCAGTTCACCCTGCCCTCCCCCCTCCCAACGCCCACACGCCTCTGAGATCGGCATCGCCTTCTTCAGGATCCGAGAAGAGAATTTAGACTTCGCCTCACTCTTCACCAAACTGCCTTTTCCGTTTAATACCATATTACGTCATATTGCGTCATATTGTGTCATAACGCCCTGGTGACGGGGATTGGGGGGGGAAGCGAGAGGAGAGGAAGGGAGAGACGGTGAGGGGAACGGGAAGTCAGAGAGGGGAAACATGATTTAAATAAGTGCATGCGTGGGTAGGCACGAGGGGGGAAAGAAGGGAACAGAGGGAGAGGAGAAAAATGAAGGAAAAGAAGAAGGGGAAGCAAGAAGCGCGGGAAGAGAGAGAGAGAGAGAGAGAGAGAGAGAGAGAGAGAGAGAGAGAGAGAGAGAGAGAGAGAGAGAGAGAGAGAGAGAGAGGGCGAGGTGGAAAGGGAAGAAAACATGGCGAAGGATGTGAAGAAGGGTGAAAAATAGAAAGAAGAGAGAGAGTAGAGCAAGAACGAGAGAGAGAGAGAAAGAGAGAGAGAGAGAGAGAGAGAGAGAGAGAGAGAGAGAGAGAGAGAGAGAGGGAGGGAGGTAGAGAGGACCAGGGAGGGAGAAGGAATTTCGACAGGAGTCAACAAATAAGATGATTAGGGTAAAATACATAGGAAGAGCAAAGAACGGAGTGAGGGATAGAAATAGGCAGAGACTTGGCTTGAGAGGGAGGAGGGAGGTTAGAACTGGGGAGATAATTGAAACTAAAAAAAAAAGGGGAGCTAGTTAGGGAGGAGGGGAAGAGGGACGCTGGAATTGGATGAGTGCATGGATAGTTAAGCAAGAGTGGAAGAGGGAAGGGTTAGGAAGATTGGGGGATTGGGGATTAGGGATTGGGGATTAGGGATGGGAATAGGGGATTAGGGATTAGGGGTTAGGGATTAGGGATTAGGGATGGGAATGAGAAACCATACCCAAACTGCCTTCTAGTCCTTAGGCAATTCTTTGGCTCAGATCGGTACTTTTTAGTAAACGCCCTTTGATGAATATAAAGAAGAGCAGGAAAGAGAAGAAAAAGAGAGTAAAGTGGGAGAAAACGATGTAAGAGGAAGGAAAGGGGAAAGAGAGGAGGAGGAGAGGGAGGAAGAGGAAGAGGAGGAGGAGGAGGAGAAAGAGGAGGTGGAGGAGAAGGAGGAGGAGGAGGAGGAGGAGAAAGAGGAGATGGAGGAAAAGGAGGAGAAGGAGGAGGAGGAGGAGGAGGAGGAGGAGGAGGAGGAGGAGGAGGAGGAGGAGGAGGAGTAGGAGGAGGAGGGGTTATCCTAAGAACAGTAAAAGAAAGGAAAAATATAAAGAAGACGTTACAAGACAGAAGGTAAGTAGGAGAGTAAATGAAGGAAAGGAATAAGAAAATAAAAGAGGGAGAAGAAAAAGAGATGGAGGAGGAGGAGGAGTAGGAGGAGGAGGAGGAGGAAAGGAGGAAGAGGAGGAGAAACCTCTAGAGGCACAGCAACACGGAGAAGAGTAGGAGGCGTAGAGAAGAGGGAGACCAAAGCAAGGAATGGAGGGGTTGGAGAGATCGAGAATTTAAGAAAATACGTATGCAGTCAAGAAAGAGAGAAAGAGAGAGAGAAGGAGAGAGAGAGAGAGAGAAGAAGAAAGGGAAGGAGAGAAAAGGAGGAAACGAAATAAAAGAGAGGAGGTAAAAGAAAGACAAGGAAGCAAGAAAAAAGAGAAAAGAGAGAGAGAGTTGCGATGAGGATGGGGAGGAGGAGGAGGAGTGGTGGGGAGTGAGAACTCGCTTCCCACCATCAGGGTTGGGAGTCAGTGAAGTATGAGTGACTCTGAAACACGAGGGAGTTTCAGCGGTTTCAGTACTTTCAGCTTCAGCGGCGCTGCTGTAGATGACTGGTGAGCTGGCTTTCCTTGCATAGCGAGAGTAGCCACGTTGATAGATTGATGGGTAGGTAGGTAGGTAGGTAGGTAGGTAGGTAGGTGAACATGTAAGCTAGAACATAGGTTGGTAGATATGAACGCCGATATTCAGGTAAATAGACAAGTAAAGTAGGAAAGAATGCATACCATCTAAACAAGGATGATCTAGCTATAATATGACATAACTTAACCTGACCCAACTTGACCTAACCTAATCTACCCTAACCCCAGCAGACCTACCCCGAACTAGCCTAACCAAACGTAACCCAAGTTTTATCTTAATTTTAATTTACTTAACCTAACCTAACTTGAACTAACGCGAACTAACCTAAACTAACGCAACCCAAATTGACCTAACATAATACGTAACCTAAAATGACCTGACGTAACGTAACCTAACCTGACCTCATAGAGACATTTTGGCTGTCGAAGATGACACTTGATCTCATCAATCCCTTCCTAACCGTAAGGCCTTGTTCACACTAGCGGTTTGAGCCACGTGGAAACCACGGTGGTACCACGTAGTCACATAAAAAATGCGCGGTGTTGTGTGAACGCCTTCAATGACTTACACTATAATTGGACCGCCGCGGA
>NC_134785.1:25173614-25178614 GCF_046742065.1 Oratosquilla oratoria
AGAGTATGACGAGTACACACACAAAAATATATAAATTAATAAAAAAAAAAAAAAAAATACATGGACAGTGGAACGGCAAGCCAGGTGACCTAACCTCGCGGGCCGCAGTTTGGTGACCTTTGCACCAAATTTCTTGACGAAATTTCTTAACCTCTTATTAAGCACAGGGTCTTCTCTCACCTGAATGAAATCGTCTAGCGCTAACTTGACACATAACAGGATGAAATATGAGGCGTTCAGGAACAGAGGGGCATCCCTATTTTTTTTTTTTTTTTTTTTTTTTTTTTTGGTTATATGCCTCCTCTATATAAACGTGCCTAACTCGGAATTTGTAAAAGTTGCGGGGATGCCCCTCTGTTTCTGGACGCATCGTAGGAGACTGGGATAATTCTTTAGCTATCGCGGTGGTGTCTGGTGGTGGACACAATTGTTTGCCGGCAGCCAAACGGAAGGTAAAGTACCACCCGTTGCAGAAGGGGCTGATTGAAGCGACACACACACACACACACACACATACACACACACAGGTACCCATGCACACACAAGTACCCGAACACATATATGTACTCACACACATACACGTACCCAGATACACATATATGTACCCACACACACAAACACGTACTTAGACATGTACATGTACACACATACACACACGTACCCCCAGATACGCACACCCACACACACATATACACACACATACACACACACACACACACACACACACACACACACACACACACACACACATACACACAAACGCACACACGCACACACACACACACCAGGCACACACACACTAGATACACACACACACACACACACACACACACACACACACACACACACACACACACACACACACACACACACACACGCACATACACACACACACACACACACCACACACAATACACACCACACACACCACGCGAACACACACGTAGCCCCATATACACGCACACGCACACACACGCACACACACACACACACACACACACACACACACACACACACACACACACACACACACACACACACACACACATCATGCACATCAGAGAGGTTCTGATCCTGCCAGCTCACTGGTAACCGCCAGACTTATCTGCTTGATCACCAGCTGATTAAACCGGAGGGGCGTGTTCCCGGATGTGTCATCATGTATTGCTCCAGGCTTGATTGCCTCCGCATTTTCACATGCATGAATGCTCACGCTAACAAACATATTAACGTGTTTGCACGCTCACACACACACACACACACACACACACACACACACACACACACACACACACACACACACACACACACACACACACACACACACACACACACAACTCGTGGCGCAATTGGTAGAGTTCCCGGCTGCCACTACGAAGGTCCGGGTTCGAATCCCGCCCAGGGCTGAAATAATTTCAGTATCGCAGCGCTGCTGGTTGTTGCTCCAACTCTCCTTGGCGGGGAGTTGGGGATGTGTGTGCGTTTAAGGTCACAGCATTACCCATTTATCGGTCATATACGAGCTCTGAGCTCTCTTCCGGGAGGGAAATAGCTGTCGATCACGAGTCCAACACGTGATCCAAATACCACGGTTAATCACACACATACACACACACACACACACACACACACACACACACACACACACACACACACACATACACATACAAATAAAAAAAATATATCTATGAAAAAATACTTGACTTTTTCTTGACATCACAACTGAATAATCAAACGAACAAATTATCTGCAAAGCATTAAAGAGTAGTATATGCTAATGTCTAAGCTCTCTCATACGTGATTTTTTCAATTTTCTTTTTTTCCTTTTTCTTTTTTTCTTAGATTCTGCGCCCCACATCGGCTACCGCTTCATCGAGCAGACACTCCAGCCGGGACCAGCCGTCACCCTCAAGTGTTCCGCTAGTGGGGCCCCGCCACCCTCCATCGCTTGGACACTTGATGGCTTTCCTTTACCACGTCAGGAGAGGTGAGTTCAGGGTGGAGCATCAGAAGGGCCGTTCCTAGATTGTGTTTCGTGAGTGAATAGGCTGGGCTGTGAGGTAGGCTAGCCCAAAGATGGAGCATCAGAAGGGCCGTTCCTGGATTGTGTTTTGTGAGTGAATAGGTTGGGCTGTGAGGTAGGCTAGCCCAAAGATGGAGCCTCGGAAGGGCCGTTCCTGGATTGTGTTTCGAGAGTAAATAGGTTGGGCTGTGAGGTAAGCTATCCCAAGGATGGAGCCTCAGAAGGGCCGTTCCTGGATTGTGTTTCGAGAATGAATAGGCTGGGCGGTGAGGTAGGCTAGCCCAAGGATGGAGACTCAGAAGGGCCGTTCCTGG
The DNA here is from genome assembly GCF_046742065.1 of Oratosquilla oratoria. Classification (NCBI taxonomy): domain Eukaryota; kingdom Metazoa; phylum Arthropoda; class Malacostraca; order Stomatopoda; family Squillidae; genus Oratosquilla; species Oratosquilla oratoria. The sequence continues at coordinate 25,175,952 of NC_134785.1, forward strand.
ATTGTGTTTCGGGAATGAATAGGTTGGGCCGTGAAGTAGGCTAGCCAAAGATGGAGCCTCGGAAGGGCCGTTCCTGGATTGTGTTTCCGGAGTGAATGGGTTGGGCTGTGAGGTAGGCTAGCCCAAGAATGGAGCCTCGGAAAGGCCGTTCCTGGATTGTGTTTCGGGAGTGAATGGGCTGGGCTGTGAGGTAGGCTAGCCCAAGGATGGAGCCTCGGAAGGGCCGTTCCTGGATTGTGTTTCGGGAGTGAATGGGCTGGGCTGTGAGGTAGGCTAGCCCAAGGATGGAGCCTCAGAAGGGCCGTTCCTGGATTGTATTTCAAGAGTGAATAGGGTGGGCTGTGAGGTAAGCTAGCCCAAGGATAGAGCCTCAGAAGTGCCGTTCCTGGATTGTGTTTCGAGAGTGAATAGTTTGGCCTACGAGGTAGGCTAGCCCAGTGGATAAAGTGTCGAACCCATGCACAGCTGGTCGTGAGTTTGATTCCAGGGACCACCTGCGTGTTTTTCGTGTTGGTTCCCGACAACCATGGCCAAGTGGGGAGTCGACCCAAACGTCGAACTAAAAAACAAGATAAAACAAAAAATAATAATAATAAAAATAAAAAAGGCTTACCGGAATTGACAGAGCATGTACTATCAGGGGTTTCTCACTTCCCACTTGGTGGAAGTGCTATGATTTTTTTTTTTTTTTTTTTTTTTAAGTGAATAGCGTGCAAGGTGGATGGATGAATAGAGAGTTTGTCTGTGATAGGGTAAGAGTGAAAATGAAGTACCTATTTTTCTCATTATCAAGCTTTTTTATAATAACAGCAGCATCAACAATAATAAGAGTGATATTTATCATTATTATTGTTATTATTACTAACCATTTCTTATATGGTATCTATCATTAGAGGAAGTGAAAAACTGTCTGTTGGTAAGGTTAGGAATTCAAATTTGGTCAAGTTAGGTTAGGTTAGGATAGGTCAGGTCTGTGAACAAAGGAAACTTGTTACCTCAAGACCTTGTATACCCTAACCTAACCCAATCTAACCCAACTTAACCCATCGAAGCCTAAGCTTAGCTGCCTAATTTAACTTGACCTGATTCAATACAACCCAAATCAAACCAGTGCATCCCAGTGGAACCCAACCAACCCAACCCAACCCAACGCATCTTAACCCAACAAAACCCATCCCAGCACATCTCACTGGAACTCATTATAACCCAACCCAACCCACCCTAACCCAACAAAGCCCATCCCAACACATCCCACTGGAACCCAACCCAACCAAACCCAACCCAACCCAACCCAACAATCTAATACATTTCGTCCTATATCCACATTTTCTCTCTTCGACACCATAGGGGAAAATGTCCCCAGGTCTTGACCAAAATATAGACTAACTACCAACCAAATATATTTTACGTCGTAAAGGTCTGCGTGTTGGGATTAGTGTCCGCAATTGGCCTTCTGTCCGCGCCCGCGGGTCTCAAGTGTCCCACAGTTTCCGACGGAAGCTTCGGCATCAGATGTCCGAGTCTCTTCTTCTCCCTCTCACGCCACTCTTCACCCTCGAGATTCTTCTCATGTTTCGAGTCCTGGTCGTCCTTAAACTCCTCGAGGTCCCCGTCGATCTCGGGGTCCTGGTCGATCTCGAAGTCCTGGACGTCCTCGAGGACCTGGTCTTTTTTTTTTGTATGTGTGTGTGTGTGTGTGTGTGTGTGTGTGTGTGTGTGTGTGTGTGTGTGTGTGTGTGTGTGTGTGTGTGTGTGTGTGTGCGCGCGCACGCTTGTCCATGTATGTGTATATATACGTGAATGTATATATGTGCGTCTGTGTATGGGTGTATATGTATGTATCTATTCAAAAACCATACATCACATACTCATATATGCACACGGACATACATACATACATACACCCATAAGCATAAAAACACATTCACCCTATCAATGCGAAAGACACATACGCACACCGCATGACGGTACACACGCGTTTCCGTGCACGCCATGTACGTACATGTACGCACGTGTGCGTGCGCATAGTCCTACATTTAATAATATTGAGACCTTTTACGAGTGATTTACTCGATATAGTGAATAAAGACACGTTATGGACAGATGTGTCGATATCTCCTCTCAGCCTTGACATGATCGAACAACCGCCGATACGCAATATCCGTTCCCAGCGTTACCAGATTACCGGTAATATGTTACCGGTAACCGGTACCGGGTTACCGGTGACCAGTACCGGGTTACCGGTAACCGGGAAATGGTTACCGGTAACCGGGACCGGGTTATTGGTAATAAGGACCGGGTTACCGGTAACAGGGAAAGGGTTACCGGTAACTGGTACCGGGTTACTTTTGACCGGGACTTGGTCACTGGTAACAGAGAAAGGAATACTGGTAATAGGGACAGCATGGAAAGTAAGTGGGACATTACTAGTAACCGGTGCAAAATTACCTGTAACGGATAACAGATCACCGGTAATATGTTACTGAAATATGTTACCGGTAACCGAAACCTGGTTACTGGTAACCGGGACCGAGTTATTGGTAACAGGGAAAGGGTTACTGGTAATAGGGACAATATGAAAATTAAATGGGACGTTACTAGTAACCGGTACAAAATCACCCGTAACGGGTAACAGATTACCGGTAATATGTTACCGATAACCG
>NC_134785.1:25183614-25188614 GCF_046742065.1 Oratosquilla oratoria
CCTTTTCTTTTATCCTTCCTTCTCCACCTTTCCACTTCCTCTCCCTTTCTCCCCCTCCTCTTCTTCTCTCCTTCTCCTCTCCCCTTCCTTTCCCCCTCCCTTCCCCTTCCTTTCCCCCTCCCTTCCCCTTCCTTTCCCCCTCCCCTCCTCTCTCCCTCTTCTCCCTCGCTCCCCCTCCTCTCCCCCTTCTCTTCCTCTCTCCTCCTCCTCTCCCCCTCCTCTTCCTCTCTCCCCCTCCTCTCCCCCTCCTCTTCCCCCTCCTCTTCCTCTCTCCCCCTCCTCTTCCCCCTCCTCTTCCCCCTCCTCTCCCCCTCCTCTTCCCCCTCCCCCTCTCCCCCTCCTCTTCCTCCTCCTTCTTCCTCCTCCCTCTTCCCCTCTTTTCCCCCACCCCCTCGTGTCTCTCGTAGACATTCAAGAGGACTCTTGAGCTTAATCCCATTGACTGTGTTGAAAAAGAAAAAAAATGTACACAAACAACTGATCGGAAAGGGATAGGAAATCGTTGCGCTAAAGAAAGGCAATAGAATAGATCACAAAAGGGAGGGGAGGAGGTGAGAGGGGAGGAGAGGGGAAGTGGATGGGGACGATTTTTTTTTTTTTTTTTTTTTTTTTTTTTTTTTTCCCTCCGAAGAACGATCTTACTCAGCTGTGGTGATGTTCTCAGACTCATAAACGCACCAAACAATCGAGACAGTTCAGATCATAAGTTTACTCACAAGACACTGAACATATTGAAAAAAAATGTGTACAAGGAATGAATGAAGCTAACGAACATAAATAAATAAATTACTTACACCAGGAGACACTTAGCTGATGTCAAAGCTAGTGATAACTATCAAGTACAGAAATACCCTCGAAGTCATTGTGCATACTCTGATGCCTGTGTCCTTCATTTTTCTTTTTCTTTTTCTTTTTTTTTTTTTTAGATCGATGGAGTTCAAAAAATCAAAGCTCGTCCTCGACCTCGACATGGTCACTCGAGGACGAGTGTGTCGAGGTCACTTACGGGATTTTTTTTTTTCTTTTTTTTTTTTTTTTGAGATCGCAAACGAAATCTGCAAAAACGTAGAATATTGGTCATTTTCATTTATCTTATCTTATTTTATTGGGAATAGATAAATACATATGTATACTTAACAGATAGATACATGAACAATATATATAATATATATAAATAATATATATATATACGTATATATATATATATAAAATATGTATATATATATACATATAATGTATGAAATATATATAATATGTATATATATATAAATATATATGCATATATATATATATATATATATATATGCAATAAAAACACTAGGAACGCGTGTTCACAAATGCGTAAGTAACCACTAGGAAAAGTAAACTAACGAAGCAGAGCGCTTTCGTATAATTACATCTTCAGTGCAGATACAAAGAAGGAATTATAAAATGAAGAAACAAGGTACAGAATATAATATGACTGAGTGAGACATGGTGAAGAGGGCATTCGGAGAGGTAGTGGAAGAAATACACGTGACGTTTAATACCATCCTGGTAACCAATTGTCCCATACTTGTTTTGTTACATTGCTTTACTGTTGAGCCATTCGGCGTCCTATTTTTTAATATAACTCGTGTAAGTCTTAAGATAGAATTTCTCCGAATGAATCAACTTGAAGAAGACTTGAGACATCTTCGTAGAAAAATTGACGTTGAAGTTGTCTTCCCTTAACATGTAGTGAGCACCTCCTTTGACAAGACGACGACATGACGTCATTACAAATTTCGAGAAGAACCCCCATAAAAAAAAAATTAAAGAAAAATAAAACAGAGCTATGAAACAGAGCCTTGAAAGGAAACACGAATGTCAATGTTAGAAAACAGAAGACTTGTCAATTCTTAGACTAGAATATGTAAAAGTAAAAAGAAAAGAGAGGGATAGAACAACAGAAACTCCTGCGTCTCCTGAGGACCAAAGAAAGAGAATCCCGTGTACATCCGGGACTTCAAGTTACTGGCTGTTCCAAATCGACAAGCAGATAAGAAATCGAATCCAAACATACACTGGATTCCCCTCCCCTCTTCCCCTCCATTCCCCTCTCCTCCCCTCCGCTTCCCTCCCCTTCTCTACACTCTCTTTTCCTTCCCCTTCCCCTTCCCCTTCCCCTTCCCCTTCCCCTTCCTCTTCCCTCCCCTTCTCTCCACTCTCTTTTCCTTCCCCTTCCCCTTCCCTTTCCCCTTCCCCTTCCCCTTCCTCTTCCCTTTCCCCTTCCCCTTCCTCTACCCTTTCCCCTTCCCATTCCCCTTCCCATTCCCCTTCCCATTCCCCTCCCTCTTCCCCTTCCCCTTCCCCTTTCTTTTCCCCCTCCTCTTCCCCTTCCACTTTCCTTTCCATTTCCTTTTCCTCTTCCCCTTCCCCTCCACTCCACTCCCCTCATCCCCCTTTCCCTCCTATTTCTCTTCCTTCCCTCCCCTCCATTTTCCTTTCCTTATCCATCATGCCATAATCTGTTTGCACGAGGACTGGTCTCGTCGATAGTCTCTCTCTCTCTCTCTCTCTCTCTCTCTCTCTCTCTCTCTCTCTCTCTCTCTCTCTCTCTCTCTCTCTCTCTCTCTCTCTCTCTCTCTCTCTCTACCTATCTATCTATCTATCTTTCTATTTATCTATTCATCTATCTATCTATCTACCTATTCATCTATCTATCTATCTATCTATTTATCTATCTATCTGTCTGTCTGTCTGTCTGTCAATCAATCTCTATCAATCTATCAATATCTTCCACTTCCTCTCTCTTTCTCCTTCTCTCTCTCTCTCTCTCTCTATCTATCTATCTATCTATCTATCTATCTATCTATCTCTCTATCAAAAATCTTTTCATCCGAGGTCGTAATAAAATGACCTCCAGTGCCGGAGACTCTCGGAGGACACGGTCAATTGTACGCCGGAGAGCTCAAGAGCACCTGCAGTCACCCAAGGGCTCTCGAAAACTCGCCTTCGGGAAGACGAGAGCAGGAGGAGGAGGAAGAGGAGGAGGAGGAGGAGGAAGAAGAAGAAGAGGGGAAGGAGGAGGAGGAGGAGGAAGAGGAGGGGAAGGAGGAGGAGGAGGAAGAGGAGGGGAAGAAGGAGGAGGAGGAGGAAGAGGGGAAGGAAGAGGAGGAGGAGGAGGAGGAGGAGGAGGAGGAGGAGGAAGAAGAGGGGAAGGAGAAGGAGAAGGAAGAAGAGGGGAAGGAGGAGAAGGAGGAGGAGGAAGAGGGGAAGGAGAAGAAGGAGGAAGAGGGGAAGGAGGAGGAGGAGGAGGAGGAGGAAGAATGGAATGGGCGGGGACAGCAGGAAGAAGAGTAGAAGGAAGAAAAAGAGGAGGAAGAGAGAGGAGATGGAGGAGGAAAGAGAGGAGGAGGAAGGAGAGAGGGAGGAAGAGGGGCAGTAGGATGAGGAAGGAGAACTGAAGGAGTAGGAGGAAGAAAGGAAGGGCATGAGGAGGAGGAAGAATAGGAAATGGAAGACAGGGGAGGAGGAGGAGGAGGAGGAGGAGGAGGAGGAGGAGGAGGAAGAATAGGAAATGGAAGACAGGGGAGGAGGAGGAGGAGGAGGAGGAGGAAGGACAGAAGGAGGAAGGGGGTCAGTAGGAGGAGGAGGGAGAGCACAGGAGGAAGGAAGAGGAAAGAGGAAGGACAGGAGGAGGAAGAAGAATAGGAAATGGAAGGAGGAGGAGGAGGAGGACGAAGAATAGAAGGAGGACAGCAGGGAAAGAATAGGAGAAGGAGATGGAGAACGCAGCGAAAGAGGAGAAGGGGGCGGCGATGGAGAATGAAGCGGAGGAGAAAAAGGATGAGGAGGAGGAGGAGGAGGGGAGGAGGAGGAGGAGGAGGAGGAGGAGAAGAGGAGGAGGAGGAGGAGAAGAGGAGGAGGAGGAGGAGGAGAAGAGGAGGAGGAGGAGGAGGAGGATGGACCGGATGTGTAGTTGCCAGGTGTTGTGGTCGATCGGGTTCTTGTAGTATTTGTTGGAGGTACAGATGGGGAAAGGTGGGGGAAGAGGGGAGTAGAAAGGGGGGAGGGGGAGTAGAAAGGGGGGAGGGGGGAGACGTGTTCAGGAGAGGAGGGGAGAGGTCGACAACGTCTGGGAGCTGTATCTTGTAATTGAGTTGGTACGGTGTTTGTTCTGTTGGTGAAATTAGACTGTGTTTTATGTTGGAGCCTGTGTTTTTGTTGATGGAGAAGTTGATGAAAGATGATTTTTTTTTTTTTTTTTTTTTTTTTTTTGAGGGGTTCGGGTTCCACAGTCCATGTACAGTTAGTTACTAATGTTTATTTTGTACCCGTCTCCCCCTATCTTCTCTCTCCTCCCTTCCCGTCACTTAGACTTACTGTCGATTAAGTCAAAATAGTGTTGACACATGTATAGTGCCGCAATCTTTCGGCTGTGATATGAACAAAGTGTTGTCCAATTCCTTTGGTAGGTGTTGTTATTTCTTCCTATATGTGATATGTGATGAATAATACCGCCTAACCTTAGCCAGATTCAAGGGGTTTTCTTATAAAGACTTACCCAGAAACCACGGAGATTTGGAACTGTGAGAAAAGACACGAGAGTGGCAGAGGGGAAGTGGAATAAGAAAAGGGTCCTAGTGTCACGTGACTTGAGTCCGCGAACGTGAGAACATGTTGGCAGAACCACATGAAACTGAGAAGGAAGAAGGATTCCCCTTTAAAGGAAACTCCTTCAGGAGAGATTGAAGTCTTCATTCCCTGTAGTACGTCTCGTTCGTTAAGACTTGATCAAGAAATGACCTCGTACCAAGAATAAAGACTTCGTTTCCTCAGCCATTTACGTAGATGTCTGCCACTTCCGTTTAACAAAACCTCTAAGTGGATTTTTTTTTTCTACACTTGCATCCGAGAGTTCCCGTAACTAGTTATAAGCGAGATTCCCTTTCCTTTCGTTTCTTTTCTTTTCTTCTTTAAGGTTTGCAGGCCTGGAACCTTCCTTGGGGGCGATCCGGAGCAGTTCACACATGAGC
>NC_134785.1:25191114-25193614 GCF_046742065.1 Oratosquilla oratoria
GAAAGAGGGAGGGAGGGCGGGAGGAAGTAAGGGAGAGAGGGAGGATGTTGGAGAGAGGCAAGAGAGAAGGAAGGCTTGGAGGGAGAGGTAGGTAGTGAGAGAGATAAAGTGGGAGAGACGTGAGAGAAGAAATAATGGTGAAGTGAGAGCGGTAGGGAAAGTGAGAGATGTAGCCAGTGAGAGATGTAGCCAGTGAGAGAGGTAGACGAGAGATAGAAAGGTAAGAGATAGAAAGGAATAAAAGTAGGAAGGGAGAGACAGAATGAGGGAAAATGGGAGTATGGAAGAATAAAGTAAGAAGGAAGGAGGAAAAGGAGAGAAAAAAGGAGGAAGAAAGAGGAATAAAGACAAGTAGAAAGAAAAAGAAAGATCTAGAACAGAAGAGAACAGATAAAGAATAAAAACAGAGAAAGAAGAAAGAAGAGAGAGAGAAAGAGGGAGAGAGAGAGAGAGGGGGGGGGGAGGAAGAGAGAAAAAGAGAAACTGAGAGAGAGAGAAAAAGAGAGAGAGAAAGAGAAAAAGAGAGAGGGTGGGGAAGAGAGGAAAGAGAGGAGAAGGAAGGAAGGACTACTATTGAAACAAAATTTACCAATATTGCCTCCTCCCACGCAAAGAGCAGGATGTATGGAAAGGTGACTTGGGAGCAGGTCTGTCAATACCTGAGATGCCTTCTTGTGCATGTACACCAACACGGCATTCAAACCAACGTTTGCGAATATCTTTAAAGGATTTTGTTTAACCTCTATTTCCTCCCGTTCTTTCGCGTGTGCGCGCACACACACACACACACGCATGCATGCACACACACACACACACACACACACACACACACACACACACACACACACACACACACACACACACACACACACACACACACACACACACACATGCACACACATTGGTAAGGCACTGGCCTCACAAGCCGGAGAACCGGGGTTCGATTCCCCGGCCGGGCGGAGACAAGTTGGGTTTGTCTCCTTTCACGTGTAGCCCCTGTTCACCTAGCAGCGAGTAGGTACGGGACGTTAGTCAAGGAGTTGTGACCTTGCATTCCCGGTGTGTGGAGTGTGAGTGGTCACAGACCTACCCAGAGATCTGCTAATAATGAGCTCTGAGCTCACTGCCGTAGGGTGGTGTCTGGCTGTTTCGACAGAGACTGCAGCAGATCCGAGGTGAATACACACACACACACACACACACACACACGCACACACACACACACACACAAACATACATACACATACACACACACACACACATACACACACACACACACACACACACACACACATACACACACACATAAACACACATACATACATACATACATACATACACACACACATACACACACACATACACATAAACACACAAGCACACACACACACACACACACACGCTTATTCACTCACTTAATCTTTCTCTCTCTCTCTCTCTCTCTCTCTCTCTCTCTCTCTCTCTCTCTCTCTCTCTCTCTCTCTCTCTCTCTCTCTCTCTCTCTCTCTCTCTCTCTCTCTCTCTCTCTCTCTCTCGTGATGTCCCGTCTTTGTATCTCGCAGTGTCTAGTTTGCTCTTAAATTCATGTATAGTTTTGGTACATTTACCTGTGTGTGTGTGTGTGTGTGTGTGTGTGTGTGTGTGTGTGTGTGTGTGTGTGTGTGTGTGTGTGTGTGTGTGTGTGTGTGTGTGTGTGTGTGCGTGTGCATGTGCGTGTTTGTGTCTGTGCGTGTGTACGCGACCTGGTGTGTGTGTTTGCATATGTATATGTGTGTATGTGTACGCGGGCATGAGACATACAGTACATACTTTGTCACGAAAGAAAATAAAAGAAAATAATTAAAGTAATGAAGACCCGTGCATTTAACAGAAGTTATTTTCACACCAACTGTAGTAGTTTATCCAATTTAATCCCTACATTACCTTCTGTATATCAAAGGTGCAAATGTACACATGAGTAATGACACATATATAAGTAAAACCGGCTATCTTGTTCCAAATCATATCCTAATACAGTCTCCTAACAAACACTGTTATCAGCCTCATTGTCTGATTTATTTTCCATAGGTTAGATCTACTTATTTACTTGTTTATTTATTTAGTTGTTTGTTTATTTATTTACTAATCTACTTATTCATTTGTTTGTTTATCTATTTATTCATTTATTTACTTATTTACTTATTTACTTATTTGTTTATTCATGTATTTCTTTATTTGCTTATTTATATATTTATTCATTTATTATTTATTTATTTATTCACTTATTTATTTATTAAATGATTTATTTATTTATTTACTTATTTACTCATTTATTTATTTATTTATTTATTTATTTATTTATTTATTTATTCATTTAATGCTATTTTGCCGATGCTCACTACCTTTACCTTCTATTGATGTACTGTTTCCTTGTCATATCTAAAATTACAAGCTCCTCCTCCTCCTCCTTCTCCTCCTCCTCCTTCTCCTTCTCCTTCTCCTCCTATTCCTCCTCCTCCTT
>NC_134785.1:25203614-25206114 GCF_046742065.1 Oratosquilla oratoria
GTGTGTGTGTGTGTGTTTGTGTGTGTGTGTGTGTGTGTGTGTGTGTGTGTGTGTGTGTGTGTGTGTGTGTGTGTGTGTGTGTGTGTGTGTGTGTGTGTGTGTGTGTGTGTTTGTTTTATTTATATATTAATTTATTTATTCATTTATTTATTTATTTTCCATTCATTTATTTTTATTAGAAATATCCCCTTTGGGGCTACAGAGAGTAGGATGCTTAGTCCTATCCCCGTCCCGTTTTTTTTGTTTTGTTTTTTTTTTGCCTTTTACGACTCATGTGGGAACAATCGGCAGCAGTATTCTTCACCCCCTACCTCAAGGTTCGGCGAAAAAAGGAAATATTTAGGGAAATGGTACAGGACAAAATTAAGAGGGGAGGGGGCAGAATAATGGAGAGACAATCGCAGTATGATAAACTAGCATCATTTTTCTATGAATAGAGATTTCCTCTACCACAGACAAAATGATGTGTGGCGCTAGTCCGTGGGGGCGCCCTATATAGGTGGGGGGAGTGAACATAAGGGGGCGACCAAGGATGAGATGGATAGATGGGGTAAAAGGGGCATTGGAAAAAGAGCGAATGTCTGTTGAGGAAGGAAGGGAGAGACAAAAGATGGCAGCTAGAGGAGAATTGTCGTGAATAGATGACGCTGTGATGCATGGAAGGGAGTGGGTGGGGTATGGGGTGTCTTTTTTCCTTCCTCCTTCCCTCCTTACTCCCTACTCCTTATCTTTTTCCATTTCTTCCTTTTTCATCCTTTCTTCCTCCTTCCTTCTCCCTCCATCCTCCTTCCTCCTTTCCTCCCTCCTCGTCCGCCATTCTCCCTCCTTCCCTCTCCCTCCTTCCTTCTCCTTCCTCTCTCCTCCTCCTTCCCTCCGTACACGCCCACCATTCTCCCTCCTTCCTTCTCCCTCCTCTCTTCTCCTCCTTCTCTTCTTCCAAACCCCTCCTCTCTCCTTCCTCTCTCTTCCTTTCTCTCTCCCATCTACCTCAACCCCTACGCTTTTGTTTTTCTCAACCTCCCCTCCTCCGTTGTCTCTCCTCAATTGCCACTGTGGCGGGATGGTTTCGTCCTTGCCTTCTACATAGGTGCAAGCCCAACGCCGACCACTCGCCCTGACAGTCCTAGCACAAAGGGCAAAGGAGACGCCCTCAGTCGCAGCTAAGTGCCTCCTGGTGTAAGACAGTCACGTTTTTTTCATTTGGTGTTTGATTACTCGAGCGAGGGAATTCTCTTCCCCATATCCCTCTTAGTTAAATTAATCCGCATTAACTTCAGAGAAAGGTCTCTGTGTTTAATTGCTCCTACGTAATTCCCCCCGCCCAGTGGGAAACCTACTCCCGACTGAATAAAATCGTCTGGCGTTAACCATGGAAATAAAATATCGCAAGAACGAAGCGGTCTTACTATGGACGTGCTGTGCCTTGCTGCATTGCTTCCGACCCGAGCGGTGGGCAGGAGACAGGGCTGACCCATCATCCACGAGAAGCTAAGAAGGGAAGGAAACAAAGGTGGTGGAAGCTTTGCCTTCTTGCATTGTTTCCGATCCAGGCAGTGGTCAGGAGACAGGGATGACCCATCATCCACGAGGAGCTAAGATGAGAGGGAGGAAGGGGTGGTGGATGGAAGTGGAATGGGTGGAAGAGGGTACGAACCTTTGACTTGGCTATCTCCTTTGTAATAGGGAAAAAGCCCTTGGTATATAGATACATCGATAGAGGTTGACATAGCAGAGGATGATTGAGAGAGAACCAGATCTCTATATGTAATTTGGAATTGAATTTCTATCTGGTATACTAGTTTTATTAAGGGTTGCTGGGTTATCTATGAAAATATGTCGATTATCTTAATAGATATAGCCGAATAAGTTAGTGAAATTATATTTTCTTATGGTAGAAAGAGTTCACTTGGACTGTCAAATATTTTGGAAAATTCTCAAAAATTTCAACTTAAAGTTCTTCTCATTTTCAAGCGAATTAAATGTTATAGCACATTGGTAAGATGAAGTGTAGATCCCAATATAGAAGAAAAGAATGTTATACGAAGATGCGTATATTACGATCACTGTCTGTGATCCTCTTCAGCGTGAAGATTATCACAGATAATCGCATCCTCGTACAATTTTTTTTTCCAAAAGTAAGATCTATCGTTCTTCTCATTTATTAAAAACCAACAATAATAAAACGAGAACAAATAATTTAAAGTAATGCATCAGAGCAAATAGGTTAACCCATTATTTGTGCATTTCTCGTATCTGAATAAAACTTCCTGGCTTCAACCAGTGTAGATACACGAGGAGATATTGCAGACCAAAATGAAGAATATCATCAATTAGGGACAGCCTGGGAGCGCGTTCCTTCAAACACACTCCGACGCCAGTCCCTACGGGGTCTCCGAGCAAGCTCCCATACAGACGCCCTTCCCACTCGAAGGGGTGTCAAAGAGCCAGATGAATGAAATCGCCTGTCGACAACCGGGTTGGATTGAAAAGTATCACGAAG
>NC_134785.1:25211114-25218614 GCF_046742065.1 Oratosquilla oratoria
ATGGCTAGAGAAACCAAGGAGGGAGGAAGAAGGAACTGAGGGTGTGGGAAAAGATCTACTGCGTTGCGAGATGGAGAGAAAAGGAGAAAGGTAAAGAGAAAGGGACGGAATCTGCAGGAAAAAAGAGTGAGTGTAGTACATTAAGCAGGATGACAAATAGAGGGTCGAGGGCAAAAGAGGAAAAGAAACAAAAGGACAACGCGATACTATATAGAAGGAGTGTTCGAAGATGGACAAAATGACATACATAAGAAAAAAAATTAAATGAGAAAAGTGAAATTCTATATTCATACACTTTACCATGGATACTTGGCAAATATTTTCTTATGTTATTATTGTGTTTCCTTTGGTGTCTTTTCCTTTTTATTGAATAATTTTACGCACCATTTTTCACTCTTCTGACACCTTCCCTAATCTTGTGCTTCCTTCAAAGATCTTTTGCAATACGTCTATCATGCTCCTTTCTCTCTATTCTCCATTAAGCATTATACCTGTTGCCTCGTCCACCACTAGAGCATTCCCCACATTTAACGGGTTTTTTACCTTTCTGTATGTGTATGTGTGTGAAAGAGATAGAGAGAAAGAGCGAGAGAGAGAGAGAGAGAGAGAGAGAGAGAGAGAGAGAGAGAGAGAGAGAGAGAGATTCACCACATTTTTAGATCACGTGTTGGACTCATGGTCGACAATCATTGTCCCCTCAGACAAGAGTTCAGAACTCGTGTATGACCTGATCTTTGACCAGTGCTGTTATTCTATAAGCATGCTTGTGTGCGTTTGTATTTGCGTGCGTGAGTGTGTGTGCGTGAGTGTGTGTGCGTGAGTGTGTGTGTGTGTGTGTGTGTGTGTGTGTGTGTGTGTGTGTGTGTGTGTGTGTGTGTGTGTGTGTGTGTGTGTGTGTGTGTGTGTGTGTGTGTGTGTGTGTGTGTGTGTGTGTGTGTGTGTGTGTGTGTGTGTGTGTGTGTGTGTGTGTGTGTGTGTGTGTGTATGTGTGTGTGTGTGTGTGCGCGCGCGCGAGTGTGCCTGTGAGAGTGGGTAAAGTAAGAGAAACGCATAAAGGATATTGACAATCCGGGTTACAACTTCATGAATGAGGTCTTTCTTTAGAATAAAGAAATCTTCTGACGACATTTTGAAACACACGCTTCCTTAATCACAAAGAAAAAAGAAATAACTCAATACATTTTTAACAGTGGTTAGTAAAACATGACCAAACACCGTTTGTAAGCTTAATCCCCTGAAGATGATGACATTTTCTGAGAGGATGATACATGATTTTTTTTTTTTTTTTTTTTTTTTTAAGTAATACAAAAATCTGAGCAAGTCCTTAGGCAGTTCCGCTTCCTGGTTGGGTTTCCGTGTATTTGCAGTTAGAAAAACGGTTCAAAAAACATCCTGGACGGATTTCTTTTGTAAACATACGAAGCCCCGATTGCACGTGGGTAAAAAGAGGAAGAAAAGATGAGATGAAAATGTGTATGTGTGTGTGTGTGTATGTGTCTGCACGTGTGTGTGTGTCTGTGTGCGTGCGTGTTTGTACTTGTCTGCACAATGTGTGTGTGTATGCATGTGTGTGTGCGTGTAATTGTGTGTGTGTGTGTGTGTGTGTGTGTGTGTGTGTGTGTGTATACACTTGGTCTTTGGATCACGTGTTGGACTCTTTATCGAAATCTATTACCCTCCTGTAATAGAGCTCAGAGCTCGTAGGTCCGATATTTGGTTAATGCTATGACCTTGCACACAAACACACACCCCCAACTCCCCGCCCACGAGAGTTGGAGTAACACCCCTCAGCGCTGCGATACTGATATTATTTCAGCCCCGGGCGAGAGTCGAACCCGGACCTCCGTAGTGGCAGGCCAGAGCTCTAACCACAGCGCCATGATGTGTGTGTGTGTGTGTGTGTGTGTGTGTGTGTGTGTGTGTTCAGCACTTTTAAGATTCAAACTGAAAACCAGTGTCGGAAGGAAAATGTTTCTAAATAATGAACAAATAAACAAGAACGTAAATAAATAGATATTTAGATAAATGTATACAATGAATCTTTACACAACTGCATAACGATCCTCGCCCACCAAAACATCCTTTAAATTCTCCAGTGTCCTCAAAATCCTGTCTATCCTTTACCACAAGCACCTGATTGGTCGTCTTCTTGGAGTCGCAGGTACGTGATTGGCCAGCATGTGAGCAGCTCCGGTGACGTCATCAGCCACGTGAATATTTCGCATGTGCGTGTCTCCGATGGCGGACTCTACACGTGCACTGCCAGAAACGCCGCTGGGGAGTCCCAGCACTCTGCAAGACTTAATGTGTATGGTGAGTACTTGGAGTCTGGTGGAGTACACTGTTTAGGGGAGTGGAACTCCACAATAAAGTGAGTCAGTATGGGGGTATGAGTGTGTGTGGCCAACTTGTTGCGAACTTGTTGCTGATATGTTGCTGACATGTGGCCAACTTGTTGCTGACGTGTTGCCAACATGTTGTCGATATGTTGCTGACGTGTTGCTAACTTGTTGCTGATGTTTTGCTAATATGTTGCTGACATATTGGCAAGTTGTCGCTGACGTGTTGCCAACATATTGCTGAAATGTTGTTGACGTTTAGCTAATATGTTGCTAACATGTTGCTGACAAGTTGCGAACGTGTTACCAGTATGTCCCCATGATAACTATTATACTATTACTACTACTAGTACTACTATTATTCTCTCCCTAATCCTCAATCTAATCCTAATCCTACTTCTACTGATTTTGAACGTTTATTCCTACCTCTAATCCTAATCCCAATCCTAATGCTAATCCTTCTCATCCTGATTATGAACACCCAATCCTACCTCTAACCCTAACCCCAATCCTAATGACAATCCTACTCATCCTGGTTCTGAACTCCCAATCCCACTTCTAATCCTAATCCCAATCTTAACCCTACTCTTTCAGATTCTGAACACTCAATCCTACCTCTGTTCCTAACCCCAATCCTAATGTTAATCCTACTCGTCTTGATTTTGAGCACCCAATCCCACCTCTAATCCTAATCCCAATCCTAATACCATCCCTATTCTTCCTGATTCGGGACACCCAATCCTACCTCTAATACTAATCCTACTCTTGATTCCGAACACCTAATCCCAACTCTAATCCTAATCCCAATCCTTAGACCACCCCTACTCCTGATTCTGAACACACACTCCTACATCTAATCCTACTCTTAATCCTAATGCTAACCTTAATCCTCATTCTAAACATCTAATCCTACCTTTGATAGTAATGCCAATTCAGATGCTGGTTCCGGACACCCAATCCTACCCATTAATGCTAATCCTACCTCTGACTCCAAACACCCAATCCTACCTCTAAATCTAAACCTAATCCCAATTCTTATGCTAGTCCTGGACACCCAATCCTACCCCCTAATGCTAATCCTACCTTTGACTCCAAACACCCAATCCTACCTCTAAATCTAAACCTAATCCCAATTCTGACACTAGTCCTGGACACCCAATCCTACCCCCTAATACTAATCCTATAGTGGTTTGTTACCAACTCAATAGTAAAGGAAATCGTCCTTGAGAGAAGGATATGAAAGAAACTCCAATTCTCTTTGGACTGGTTTATTTGAAATACGATGTGACTGTAGGCTACCCAAGCCGCTGTCTTGACGGCTATACATAAGAAAGTGCATATCTCATATTTAGGTGCACTGTAGCCTACACAAATTATTTTATAAGATATGAATTTAACTATATAAAGTATTACTACAGACTATACAAATATATTACTACAGACTAATAATAATACTTCAGACTATATAAATTTGTATATTGATATGAGAAACATAAAACTATTATTCAAGATATATTTACATAAATTCTAGTTTCATTGGGTAACAATTAATTAATACAGGAAATTTTAATTCCAAACACCAAATCCTACCCCTAAATCTAAACCCAATCCTGA
Organism: Oratosquilla oratoria; assembly: GCF_046742065.1. Classification (NCBI taxonomy): domain Eukaryota; kingdom Metazoa; phylum Arthropoda; class Malacostraca; order Stomatopoda; family Squillidae; genus Oratosquilla; species Oratosquilla oratoria. The sequence goes on from NC_134785.1 coordinate 25,215,068, forward strand.
AGCCAACCATAACCTTGACGGCGAACTCCCTTTTGCAGGTCCTCCCGAGGTGCGAGCCATGGGAACAGTGTGGGCGGTGGCAGGAGCCCAACTGTACATCACGTGCCCGGCTGCCGGTTACCCACGGCCAGAAATCACCTGGAGAAGACGTAAGACTTCATATATGTCCTTGGATGTGGAGGGGAATCTCGTGTATATCTATATATATATATATATATATATATATATATATATATATATAATATATATATATTCCCCTTTTGCACATCCTCCCTGGGGTGATTTGTAGCATCCTAGCTTTGTGCATCTTACAGCACAGGCTTAGGATATATATATATATATATATATATATATATATATATATATTATATATATACATACATACATGATTATGGAATGAATCCCTAGTTATAGTGGTGTCTTTCAAATAGTCAAATCCAGCATTCACGGATTCTCGAACCCGGGACTTGATGACTGAGATCCATTCCGCTACCACCTTGTCACATGAACGCTATAAAAAAAATAAGAACCTACCACGAACTGATTACTAAAAAGATGTACACTGAATACCACTTCCCTGCAGAGGGCAAAATCCTCCCGGACAACAACCGTCAGAAGATCTGGCCGAACGGGACCTTGGCTGTCAGCGATGTGAGCGGAGAGGACGCCGGCAGTTATACCTGCACGGCCTCCGCCAGGGGAACAAGACACTCCCAAGGCGTGGTGGTCACTGTGCGCGGTATGTATGAAAGCGCATGCGCGGGTTATTCACTTTGGAGACTAAGGAGGGTTGGTCACTCCTTTCCCTCCGAGGAGATGGAGGGAAGACTCTATGGAGGAGAGGAAGTGGAGGGAAGGGGGTTCGGCAAGGGTAGAATCTGAGAAATAGAAATTGTAAATATATTTATACATTTATATATTTTTTTGTCAGTTTATATATCTTTTTGTTTTCTGGTCTTGACTCAGATCTCATAACCTATTTTCTTTCTGGGTTTTTTTTTTTTCTAACTTGATTAATTCTTGTGCGAGTAGCTTGTGTTCTTTTATAGCTCTTGTGGGAAGAGTAGCCCAGCCTTCTCTCCCGCCCACCTTGTATGTGACCTGACCGACTCTATTACAGTCCCTCCTAAGATCAGCCCCATATATTTCGCCTCGGGCCTCAACGAGGGTGACCGAGCGAGTGTCACTTGCGTGGTCAGCAAGGGCGATCTCCCTCTCACCATCAGCTGGACGAAGGACGGGGCGCCGCTGGCCCCCTCCCTCCGCGCCTCCGTCAGGCAAGTGGACGCCTTCAGCAGTACCCTGAGCATCGCGGAGCTGACCCACGCCCACGCCGGGGAGTACACGTGCACGGCGACCAACGAGGCGGCCAGCGAGACGATCAGCGGTCGCCTGACAGTCAACGGTAACCCTCGGGTGGGCGCTCGGCCCCCCGCCTGCTGCTCGTTGTCCCTGAACCCTTAGTCACCCTAGTTTCTCTCTCCTCTTTTGGCATTGCAGTTCCTCCTAGAGTAGCTCCGTTCTCCTTTGCCCCGTCCTTGCGCGAGGGCATGAGGGTCCAGGTCCTCTGTGCCACTACGCAGGGCGACTCGCCCCTGACCATCCACTGGAGCCACAACGGGGCCACCGCCCCCCCGCCCGATGTGACGATGACGCCCCTAGGGCAGCACTCGTCTGTGTTGGCCATTCCCAGCTTGCAGGCCCACCATACGGGCAACTACACCTGTCACATAAGCAACGAGGCTGGGAGCCACGAGCATACGTCCGTCCTCTCCGTCAGCGGTAACAAGGACTCGCTGTAGAGCAGTAGGTGTGCATGACGCATGACCTACGCCGGTGCCGGCGCCTTAGACCGCTTCCCCACTCCACCACCACGCCCTCACTCAAGGTCACTCAGAGGTCACAAGTCACAGAGTAACTTTCGCGAGACGCGGTGACGCGTCCCGAAGGTGTTTAGCGTTCTAGGTCAAACGAGGTCACTTCATCTCACGAGCGTGAGACTGTGAGGATGTGAACGGGAGTGGTGTAGCGGCTCAAAGACCCGGCTGGCGCGGGACACCGGTGGCTGATGTCGTATACGCTGCTGAACGGTGGTATGTATCACTACACTGCTCTGCATGACCGGCACTTGCTGTTCTCCCCCTTAAAAAAAAATAAAAATAAAAAAAGTAACCAACCCTTTTCTAGATCGTCCGTCTCAATCCCCCCCCCTTCCTTGTCCCCAAAGCTCCCCCTCCCCCCCAAAAAAAAAAATTCTCCCCCAATATATATATATACATATATCTCGCCTCCCGTCATCCCTTCGTCTCCCCCTGTTCGTCTCGTCTCAGCGTATTGTCCTCGTCTGTAGTTATGTGCAGTCGTTCGTCAGTTGTTAGAGATGGTTGTGTGTTCACAAACGTGTCTCGTTGCATCCGTGGCGATTAATACTCCAGCTTCTCGTGTTTCAATGGCTGATCACCGTTAACACGGGCTAAACACAGACTTGTATACTTGCTTCGAGCTATACACATGTCCATACATACATACATACATACATGCATACATACATACATACATACATACATGCATACATACATACATACATACATACATACATACATATATACATACTTCCATATAAACACACATGTTGTACACGCATGTATACAAAAAACATGAAGGTACACTTACACACATACACACACATGATGTGCATACATATATACACAAAAAAGAAACATAAAGGCACACACACGAAGACACACACACACACACACACACACACACACACACACACACACACACACACACACATATATATATATATATATATATATATATATAAATGCGCACGTATGCGCACACACATATATATATATACACATGCACACGCATGCACACACACACAAACACACACACAAATACACACACACATAAACACAAACACACACACACACACACACACACACACACACACACACACACACACACACACACACACACACACACACACACACACACACACACACACACACACACACACACACACACACAAACATGCATACACACACTCACACACAAACTCACATACACATGCATGTATATGTATATGTATATGTATATGTATATGTATAATCATGTACTGGTACAAAATTAGCAGCACACACTAGTTGAAATGATTTTACACTTCATAAACAATCTAAACCCATTTCGCTTTTAAATCAAAAAACAACAAACTTAGTAAAAATTAAATTAAAATAAACATTAATTCCCTTATTCCCAATAAGTTGCTATCACTAAAGACACTAATTCCTAAAAATCGCAAAATTTAATTATTTCCTACTTCATAAAATCAACTATATGACATAGCTTTCTTTTCGCTACTTTAGATATAAATATGTCAAATAATCAACAAAGATATATTTACATAATGTTGATATGCTCTTGTGCAGTGTTTTGTGTCTGTAAGATTACCATAGACAAAGAGTACCATTGTTATTAAATAATGTAAACAATTTAATTCACGTCGTTAGTAAATATCCCTAATGATATATCAGAAAGGCCT
>NC_134785.1:25223614-25226114 GCF_046742065.1 Oratosquilla oratoria
ATGTTCGCTGACCAAGCTACTCAGACTGTCGCTACTTGCGACGGAAATGGAGGTGACGGTGGTTCGAACCCTGCCGCCAGCGAGTTGGACCAAGGGCATAGTTCATGAGATTCCATGCTACAGAGTCCTCTGTAAGGGGAACCGTCCTAGACTCCTGATAGGAGGGAGTTCGCAACATGAAACTGAATCGAATGTGAATTAATTTTGGTAACGATAATCACGGTAGAAGAAAGATATTTCTTTTTAGAACTATTTCATTTAGATTTTTTAGGCTAACAATTCAATACTAGATATAGATTCCCTAGATGATATCAATGATCAATCTCGTTAATATCATAGCCGAAGAATGAAAGAAAAGGCAGCTTTAGCCACAATAATGTAAAAGATAATCAAGTAGTTAATTAAGACTGCATTTTATCACCATCGCTTTAACATCAAGTACTCATTGTGTTGATAATATATAAACTATTGGAGTGAGTCGAGTATCAAGAATTGATTTGGAACTCGAAAAATGGAGATAGAGGTTAATAATTGAAATAAATTATTGTAACATTAGAGATGGTAGGGTAAACTTGATGGTAAATAGAAACTGTCACCAAATCAAAAGATATCTCATAGTTTATAAAAAAGAAAAATATAGTTATAGTAATCTATCGCACCGATATTCCTATTTTTGGATAGTTTAATATAGTTACGTCTAAAGAGATTTTTTCCTAGAGTAGATGGTATCAAGGTCAAATTTGGTTTGAGTTCATGATTATGATAGCGATTGTTGACATTATTTTCAGGGCTATTTTTTGTTTTTTGTTTCGTTTTGTTTTGTTTTTTTCTATCTGGGACATTTAAAGTTGGTCATTCAAATTGTACATGAATTAGGGTCATTGACAAGAACGAACTGTACAGACACATTTAAAAGAGATCAAGATATCGTTAAGAGAACGAGGACACCATCTGGGACAATTTGGTACAAAACACGAAGCAGAAGAAAAACCGAAACCGCGTTAATTCTTCTTTTCCCGCACCAGCGCCGAAGAGTGTCAAACCGTCTCTAACGGACTTCGTCAACGGTTTTAACGGTCGTAACGGACTTGAACCAAAGTACTGAGAATTAGCCGCAGAATCATTTGTATCGTCTTTTCATCGATAGAATCGCATCCCGACGTTTAGGTTCGAGTTCTTTTCGTAATGGTTTTCCAATTTCTAAGAACCACTAACACATCCTCTACCCTTCCCCATCAACAGTGTCCCCGAAATGGGTCGAGAAACCGAGGGACAGCGCCGTCAGGAGGGGAGAACAACTCGCCCTTCATTGCAAAGCCAGAGGCTTTCCGTCACCCAGCATCACTTGGTCCAAAGAACTCGGTAAGTATAAACACCTTTTATTGAAATGTCTTTGTTTCTGGCTTTCTCTACGACTACGTTTCCTACATATTTCCTGTTTTTGGTTTATATAAATGCAAGCCTCGATACCCGAGGTAACCGCCCACGGCCACCATCACTCACTCAGTGAAGATATTTTGTGCTGCTTTGGAGAAGGAGTGAATGTAGGACAATGTGGTATAAAGTGCTCTGTGACTTCTGTGTGGTGGATGCATCTGAGGCAATTAGGGAGTGTTGTTAGGCCTATTCTATGTTGGCACCACTTTGGTGTTGCATAGTAACCCGAACATAAGAGTGTTAGTTCAGTTCTTGGTTGTCCTGAAAGATTTTTTTTTTTTTTTTTTGGGGGGGGAGTATTGATTTCTAAAGAGAGTGAAGATGAGTCTGTGAACGAGTAAATAAGAGTAGGAGGAGTAGAGAGTAAGAATGGAGGAAAAAGTAGCGAAGGAGGAAGAAAGGAGGAAGGGAGGAAGGAAATTGTATGGGGGGGAGAAAGGTAGGAAGGAGGGAGGAAGGGAGGAAAAAGTAGAGGAGGAGGAAGAAAGAAAGGAGGAAGGAAGGGAGGGAGGAAATCGTAGGGTGAGGAGAAAGAAAGATAGGAAGGGAGATAAAGGGAGGGAAAAGTAGAGAAGGAGGAAGAAAGAAAGGAGGAAGGAAGGGAGGGAGGAAATCGTAGGGTGAGGAGAAAGAAAGATAGGAAGGGGGATAAAGGGAGGGGAGGAGGAATAGGAAGAAGGGACTATATCAACTCGAGATCAAGTTTCAGTAAATGAAGGGTGTCTTGAAATCATGTCCATCTAGGTATGTACAAGAAGAATAGATTCCCCTCCTATTGTATTGAATTGTATTACATTGCATTAGAAACGTATTTCATTGCATCAGAAATGTATTCCATTGCATTTTATTGTATCATATTCTAATTTTGTTGTAATTCATTGTATCGTAAATATATTCTGCTGTCACAGCTAACACCACATTCGGACGAAAGCAAGAGATGAGTAAGCGAAACTATATATATTTCGATTGCTAACTGCAACCCTCTTCAGTATCAATCGAAATACATAGTTTCGCTTACTCAGCTCTTTCTTTCGTCCAACTGTGGTGTTAGTTGCGATTTACA
>NC_134785.1:25243614-25251114 GCF_046742065.1 Oratosquilla oratoria
TGCCCCATAAGGCCAGGTGGGTCTTCTTCCTCCTTCGGGAGAGTCTGTGTTCTTCTCTGAAAAAGAATACAAAAAGAGTGAAGGAGTCCCATTTCGTAGTTTTTTTTTTATGTATTCATTTTTTTATATTACATATTGTTTATTTATATATTATCATATTTTTTAGTTTCTATGTATTCAGCAGCCTTTCTCTTTGTGTATTCAACTGTAGGACCATTTCGTACTCTTTAATTATGCCTCCAGCTTGTACATGTGTACATATATGCACATGTGTACATATATGTACATGTGTATATCCATGTACTCTATAGTCTGAACTACGAGCGTGCTCGCACGTGTACGTCTTCATGTTTGCTTGTGTGTATTTTTATGTGTGTATGTGTATATGTGTGGTTCACCATGGTCTTGGATTTCATGGTAAACCCGTAACGCGCGCGTGTTTGTGTATGTGTGTGTGTGTGTGTGTGTGAGAGAGAGAGAGAGAGAGAGAGAGAGAGAGAAAGCGTGTCTGTGAGCTTACAACTACTTACAAGATATTAGATACGAACCTCTTGAAAATGCCTCGTTCTTTCTTCGTTCTTCAGAGTCTCGGAGGACGCACAGGGTTGGCTCCTCATCCAGGGGGCGGAGCGCGGAGACGAGGGGAACTACACGTGTAGTGTAAGCAACCCCCATGGCTCCAACACGGAAACACACTCGCTTCTTGTTCTCGGTAGGTACTTCTGCTGCTGCTGCTGCTGCTGCTGCTGCTGCTCCTGCTCCTCCTCCTCCTCCTCCTCCTCCTCCTCCTCCTCCTCCTCCTCCTCCTCCTCCTCCTCCTCCTCCTCCTCCTCCTCCTCCTCCTCCTCCTCCTGCTCCTCCTCCTCTTCCCCTTCCTCCTCTTCCTCTTCTTCCTCCCCTTCCTCTTCTTCCTCCCCTTCCTCTTCTTCCTCCTCCTCCTCCTCTTCCTCCTCTTCCTCCTCTTCCTCTTCTTCCTCCTCTTCCTCCTCCTTCTCTTTCTCTTCCTGCTCTACCTCTTCATCCTCTTCCTATACTCGTGAGCAATCTCCACTTCCTCCTCCTCCTTATTCCTCTTCTTCCTCCTTTTCCTTATTCCTCCTCCCCAGCCTCCTCCTCCTCCTCCTCCTCCTCCTCCTCCTCCTCCTCTTCCCTTCTCCCCAGCATCCTCCTCCTTGTCCTCTTCCTTTTCCTATTCCTCCTCCTTCTCTATGTCTTCTTCCTCCTATACTTCTTTATCATCCTCCTTCCCCTTCTCATCCTCCACTTATTCCTCTTTCTCCTCCTCCTATTCTACTACTTTCTCTTCTTCCACCTCCTCTTTCTCCTGCCCTACTTCCTCTTCCTATTCCTTCTTCTTTTCTTCCGTCCTCCTCATCCTCTTGTCCCACCTCCTCTTCCTCTTCCTCCCCCTCCTTCTTACTACTCATCTTCCTCTTCCTGCTCCACTTCTTCCTCTTACTGTACTTGTTCATACTCCTTCCTCTCCTTCTTATCCTCCAGCTCTACCTCTTCCTCTTCCTCCTTCTCCTCTTCCTCTTCCTCCTCCTCTCCCTCTTCTTCCTCCTCTTCCACTTTTTCCTCCTACTCCACCTCTTCCTCCTCCTACTCCACCTCTTCCTCATTTTCCATCACCTCCTCCCCTTCCTGACCCACCTTCTCTTCCTTCTCCATTTTTTTCTCCTCTTCCTCCTCTTCGTATAGAGTATTGACTACACAGATTTCATGATCTCAATACTTTAAGGGATTTTCGTGACACCCCAACGGACCAGAGTCTCGCAGAATTATTTCATGGTTAGGAATTAATATCCATTCAAGAATACTGATCTTACCTTTATGACTTTACCTTCTCGGCACGATAATGTCTTCTAGGATAGAAATGCTGGTTATCAGGATTTTAGAGGGAATGAAGTGAGTGAGGATGGGAAGGAGGGAGGGAGGGAAGGAGAAAGCGAGGGAAGGAGGGAGGGAGGGAAGGAGGGGGAGGAGGGAAGGAGGGAGGGAGGAAAGGAGGGAGGGAGGGAAAGAGGGAGGGAGGGAAGAAGGAAGGGAGAAAAGGAGGGAGGAAGAGAAAGAGGGAGGGAGGAAGGAGAGAGGGAGGGAAGGAGGGAGGGAGGAAAGGAAGGAAGGAGGGAGGGAGGGAAGAAGCAAGGTAGGGAGGGAGGGAGAGGAAGGAGACATTACGCAATAAGGTTTACCCCGAACTCATCCTCATCCTCCTGGTCTACTTCCAGTTCCACCCGTAGCGCCACTCCTCCATGCCACAGTCGTCACCGCTTCCAGTGTCAGAGTGGCCTGGAAACAAGGTGACGACGGAGGGGCGCCAGTCACCAGGTTCCAGCTCAGCTACCGGCGCCGGGGCAACAGCGGGGCCCCCGGAGGAGCCGGTGCTGGCGCCAGCGGTCGCGAGTCTTGGCACCAAGTGAGCATACCACGGAGAGCCACGTCGCATCTCTTGTCCGAACTGGACTGTGGGACGCACTACACCTTTACGCTCGTTGGTAGGTGGGATTTTGTGTGTGTGTGTGTGTGTGTGTGTGTGTGTGTGTGTGTGTGTGTGTGTGTGTGTGTGTGTGTGTGTGTGTGTGTGTGTATTTACCTAGTTGTATTTACCTAGTTGTATTTTACGGGAAGGGGAGCTATGCTCGTGAGGTCCCGTCTTCATATCTCATTTTATCTAAACTATTTTTAAATTCATGTATTGTTTTTGCACACACCACTTTCTCATCTAACTTGTTCCAACTGTCTATTGCTCTGTGAGGAAAGCTGTTCTTTTTCAAATCTCTTCTATAGTTGTCTTTTTTTATTTTCTTTCCGTGTCCTCTTGTATTTCTGTCATCCCATTTTATCAGATTCTCTCTATCAGTAATTTCTATGCCTTTCATGATTCTGTAAATAGCTATCAAATCTCCTCTCTCTCTTCTTTGCTCTAGTGTCTGTAGTTTAAGTTTTTGTAGTCTCTCTTCATATGATAGTTTTGAGAGTGTTGGTGCCAGTTTAGTAATTGCTCTTTGTATTCTTTCAAGTTTTTTTATACATTTTTTTGTACTTGGTGACCATATCGTTGCTGCATATTCCAATCTTGGTCTTATCAGGGTGACTAGGATTTTCCTCACCATTTCTTCATCCAGGTATGTAAATGCCACTTTGATTGTTCTTATTAAATTATAAGTTTCTCCAAAAATCTTATTTATATGTTTCTCAGGTGACATATTATTCATAACAATGACTCCCAGGTCCCTCTCATTTTCTACTCTTTTTATTCCTTCTTCTCCCAAATTATATGATCCTGTTATTCTGTTTTTGCTTTTTCCAAATTCCATTATACTACACTTTTTTGTATTGAACTCCATCTCCCACTTCCTACTCCATTCTTGTACTTTATTTAGATCTCTCTGTAGTGATTCACAATCTTCTTCAGTTTTCACTCTTTTCAGTAATTTTGCATCATCTGCAAAGAAGCTCATATAGCTTTCAATTCCTTCATCCATATCATTAATATATATAGCAAACATTATTGGGGCCAGAACTGTTCCCTGCGGGACACCGCTTATTACTTCATTCCATTTTGAGTGCTGATCTCTTATCACTACTCGCATTTTTCTTTCTTGCAAAAAGTCTTCCATCCAATTTAGCAATTTACCTTGTATTCCTCCTTCATATTCTAATTTCTTAAGCAACTTCTTATGTGGTACTTTGTCAAAAGCTTTTTTTTAGGTCTAGAAATGCACAATCAGCCCATCCATCTCTTTCTTGTATTATATCTATTAGCCTTGAATAGAAACATATTAAATTGGTGACGCATGATCGTCCTTGTCTGAATCCAAATTGCCTTGGATTTAGTACGTTGTTTTTTTCCAAGTATTTTACCCATCTACTTTTGATAATTCTTTCACATATTTTTGCTATTGTACTTGTTAGAGAGACTGGTCTATAGTTGGTAGGTTCTTCTTTATTTCCTCCTTTATATATAGGTACTATATTTGCTTTTTTCCAATCTTCTGGAACTTTTCCTTCTTTTAAGGAACTGCTTATTATGCTATGTATTTTGTCTGCCAGTTCATTCCTACATTCTTTCAGAATCCAGTTTGCTATTTCATCTGGCCCATGCGATTTTCTGACATCAAAATTACCCAAGTGTGTCAATATTTCATTCTTCGTTACTTCTATTTCTTCCATAGGGGGGACTTTTTCCTTCCACTCAATCTCTTCAGGTTGTATATTTTCCCTTGTAAACACTGATTTAAAATGTTTGTTCATAATTTCTGCCATTTCCATTTCCTCAGTGTATTCAACTCCCCCTTGTCTTAATTTCTCCAAGTCTTGTTTGTTTTTCAGTTTATTGTTTACAAATCTGTAGAATAGTTTTGGTTGATCTTTACACTTTTCTATAACATCTTTTTCATATTTTCTTTTTTCCTCTCTGCACTTTTGTACATATTCATTTCTATAACCAGTATATATTTTCCATTTTTCAGGTCTTCTGTCTTTTTTCCATCCGGTCCAGGCTTTGTCTCTTTTGTCTTTTAACTCCCTACAACTTTTGTTGTACCAGCATTTTACATATTCTTTTTCTTGTTTTTGTCTTGGGACATACTTTTCCACTCCTTCTTTGTAAATTTTTGTCAAAATATTCCATTTCTCTTCCACTGATGTTTCTTCTTTGTATATTTCTTCCCAGTTTTCTTGTTGGAAGAATTCTCTTATCTTATCAAAGTTTGTTTTTTCATACATCATTCTTCCTTTTCTATATTGTTCATTTCTTTTCATATATTTTTCTTCATTAAGTTCCAGTTCAATCAATATGTGGTCACTTTTACCTATTGGTGTTTTATATTCAATCTTGTCCACTATTCTAGGTTCAGATGTAATTATTAAGTCTAGCCTCGATGGTTCTTCTTCATTTCTATACCTAGTGTTCTCTTGTATCCATTGTGTCATTGAATGGTCAGTAATCATCTCAAGTAGAGCATTTCCCCATGAGTCATCACCACTCTTTACTGTCATTTCTTCCCAGCAGATTTCTTTGCAATTAAAGTCGCCCATCATAACTATTCTTCCTCCGTCTTCCATTATTTTAGTTAATGCTATCTTTGTGTCCTCTAACATACTTTTATGTTCATTCTCCTCCCATGAGGCTGTTTTCGGAGGCACATAGTTGATCACAAATTTTCTGCTCTTCTTATCTCGGTCTTCCACTTCTATCATAATCATCTCTACTGTATTCTTTCCATATATGACACCTTTCACGTTTATATCCTTCTTTGTCAGGAACATAACTCCACCCCCTTGTTTTTTCTCTCTGTTTCTAATCCAATAATTGTATGTATCATGTCCTACACTGTTGGGTGGTAGTGGGCCTTTTAATTTTGTTTCTACAATTCCCATTATGTCCGGTTCTTTTTCTTTCAAATAATCATTCAGTTCATTCAATCCTGTTATCAATCCATCTATATTTGTGTAAGACACTCTTAGTTTTCTGCCACTTCCATTGTGTTCTCTGTTTCCCTTATGTTTTTCTTTAGTATGTCGAACTGCTTTATTTTCATGTTCACTACTCTCCAATAGAATCTCTCTTTCTCTGACTCCGTTCTTTCCTCGTTTTTTGCCTTAGCTTCAATTCTTTTCTGCTTTTCTGCCTCTCTTTCCTCCTTATTCATTTCTCTTTTTATCCATACCTTTTTATATTGATCATTTGTTGCTAGTTTCCCTGTCTTGGATAGAATTTTCTCTGCCGTTGTTTGTGACCTGAATTTAATCTTAATTGGTCTGGTCTTATCTGTACTATATTTTCCGAGTCTGAATTTTTCCTCAATTTCCTTTATAATTTCTGGTTCATCTTCCTGGACTAATTTTAATAAACTGCTTACCCTTTCATTTTCCTCCTTGATTCTTGCGGTTCTATCTGGGTTATGTTTCTCTTCCATTCCTAATATAATTATACATTTCTTTTTGTCAGCTAATTCTCTTACTATATTCTCCTTCTGTCTCATCACTTTAATAACTGAGTCTTCATTATGTTCTTTCAATTGCTGTTTGACTATGTCAGTGAATGAAACCTTATTCCCTTCTTGAGTTATTCTCCAATTTTTAGCTTCTGTAGCTATTTTCTCACTGTTTTCATTACTATTCTTCTTCAATTTCTCATTCTCCTCCTTTACATTTCCTAACTGTCTTTTTAGGTCCTCTACTTCTTCAGTTAAGTTTCTGTTAGCCTTCTCTAGTTGTTCCAATCTTTCAATTCTTTGGAGAATGGAGCCTACATTACCTAACTTACGTTCCAAGTCCTCGATCACCTTATCAACTCTCTCCTCTAGTCTTATCAGTCTGGGGGGGGTTGTGTCCCCCCCACCCTCTTTAAATCCCTGGAACATATTCTCGTCACTTTCTACTGTATTTCTCCTCTCTATACTTCTAATCTTTACATTTTTATTTGCCATTTCGTCATCCGGTGGTCGTTTCATGTTGACCTTCCGCCCGTCTGCCTGGGCCAAGTCCTCCACATCCTCATTACCTTCCATTTCCCCAGTAATCCCTCCCCCTCTCCTCTTTCCTTACTTTCCCACTACCTCACGAGCAATTCCCCCCCCCCTGCAAATACAAAAAGGCACTTCTCTTTGCGTTGGTATCCTCAATCTGCACTTTTCTTCAGAGCGTTCGTCAAGCCGTCCGTTCGTTGAAAGTGTGTGTGTGTGTGTGTGTGTGTGTTTGTGTGTGTGTGTGTGTGTGTGTGTGTGTGTGTGTGTGTGTGTGTGTGTGTGTGTGTGTGTGTGTGTGTGTGTGTGTGTGTGCTCACGCATTTAGACCAATTGTATTTACCTAGTCGTAGTATACGAAGTTGGAGCCGTGCCCTTGAGGTCTCGTCTCTTCGTGTGTGTGTGTGTGTGTGTGTGTGTGTGTGTGTGTGTGTGTGTGTGTGTGTGTGTGTGTGTGTGTGTGTGTGTGTGTGTGTGTGTGCGTGCGTGCGCGCGCGTATGCGTGCGTTACATCTCGAGTTATCCATGCCAACCACGTCCTTGAACTATCACAGCAACCCAACACGCTCACTCCTCTCCTTTGACCCCAAACAGCATACAACCGTGTAGGTCCGAGTCCCCCGAGCCAAGAGGTCGTGGTCCGGACTGAAGGAGGTCCGCCGGTGTCCCCGCCCGCCCACTCCGCCCTTGCGGCCAACTCCTCCGCCGTGGCCGTCTTCCTCGCCCCTTGGAGTCCGACCCATTGCCCGGCCAACGGGATGACCGTCCATTACCGGGCGCTCGGAGACGGGCCTTGGCTTGCCGGTAGGCTTGTAGTGTTGAGTGACAGGTGACCTTCAGTGAGAGAATGGAATTATTTAAACTCCAATTTTCTTGGAACTGTTTGTTAAAAATATAATGTGAGGTATAGACAAATGAGCCCGCTGACTTAGCGGTGGAACATAATTCTTTATGCAAGGACATATACAACGTTTAATACCACCACAAAAATAGGTTTACATAATACAATTTAAATTCTATAAAAAAA
>NC_134785.1:25256114-25258614 GCF_046742065.1 Oratosquilla oratoria
TGTGTGTGTGTGTGTGTGTGTGTGTGTGTGTGTGTTTGTAGAAAGAGAGAGTACCAGGGGAGAGAGAGAGAGCGCAAAGGACAAAGCTGTGCATACGTTTTATATTATGTGTAAGTATACACCTATATGCTTCCATATATACACACAGATCTGCTTCCATATATACACACAGATCTGAAGATCCGTGGTGAATGTTGACATCTAAATATAAATACGAGCATGTTTTTCAATAACAACTTATCAATAACACACCTAGAATTCATTTACGAGTATATCCACAATGTGCATTCAAGAGGCACAAAATTGGCTTCACTATATGAATAGACTATTGACATTTCTCCAGCAAATATCCAAGCCTATTGATTTTCTTTCGACGTAGGAGTCTCGTGTTTTTTGTGCACCTTACGTCACTCGTATAACCTAATCAAGACAGATTGAGCCAAAGTGTACAATGGCTATATTGCCTTCAAGGGAAAGGATCTAGCGTCTTAGCATTGACTCCTTCCCTCACGTAGATAGCCTGGGGTACTAGACAGAGTCTTCGATCAATGTCACTGCCGTAAATCCATTGATAACATTAAGGTCGTTGATATTATCTCTACTGATGATGCTGTACTTCTTGCAGAATCGGAGTTCTTGGTTGCAATGAGAGGCGAGACCTCATCCCTGGAATTCCAGTTTTTCTGGACCAAGATCAGGGTCCAGGAATTTGGGGACTTTATGGATGATACAGCTCAGTCCGTCCATGCATATGGCAGGATATTGAGGGCTTACAAAGCTTTATATACCTCGGCAGTGTAGGATATATCAGTGAGAGGTTATGCCAGGAAATCCTTCGTAGGTTTGACATTTCCCTTGGTATAGGACTTGTTCAACCAGAGTACAGATGTTATCGGTATTTATACAGAAGGACAACTTTCTAAATAATCAAGTCGTTTATGTTCCCTCTTTTACTGAAAGACATGAATACTTAATTCTAATTCTAATTTAAAAAGGCCTCTCGATGTCTTTAGCACCAAATGCCTTTGGAGAACTATGGGACATCGCTGGGATAACTTTGTCTTAAACCAACGACTGCTCACTGAGACTAAACAAAGGACTGTTACTTACATGATACGTGAACATCAACTCCGGCTATCCTTATATTGGGTATTGACAGCCTTTCTTTTTATACAGTTGGTATTTTAGAGATTTTAGTGATATTCGTACGGACGAAGTTACTCCGTATTCGTTTATGATGGGACACTAATCATTCAAAAAAGAATACAGGTCGCTTTTATCTTTTATTATCTCTCCGTTCTGCTACCATCTTTAGATCTTTCTTTTATTACTTTTGTGATAGCATAATTTCATTTATTTTTATTATTTTTCTTTTTTATCATTTTTGTTATTATTATTATTATTATTATTATTATTATTATTATTATTATTATTATTATTATTATTATTATTATTATTATTATTATTATTATTATTATTATTATCATCATTATTATTATTATTATCATTATTATTATTATTTTATTTTCATTTATTTATCTAGTTATTTAGTTGTTGTTGTTGTTGTTTTTTCTTTCTTTCTTTTTTTCTGTTTTTTTTTTTTTTTTTTTTACTTCGGTGCGATAGTGTCACCAAGGATAGGAGCGACTAAGTACAACCCCGGCTATATAGCCCAATGGCTGGCTTCCATGTTAATCCCACTCTCAGAGTTAACAAGAGACAATCCTCACGACTAGAGCAAGTTGATCGACCCTGGCAGAAGACGTTTGCAATGTGAAAACTGGCTGTATGGTCTATCTACTTATCTATCTGTATACCAAGGGCTTCTTCCCACTTATAAGGGACGTAATCAAGGCACATACCCACCCATTCCAGTTCCATCCACCACGTGAAGACCACCGCCCGACTGGAGCGGTAGCTTGGGGTAAACAGTGGGAAATGACGTCAGCGTTTGATCGAAGTAATGCATCCTCCAGACTCCCACCCTCCCAGAACATGCTCCCCATTGAAGAGGATGAAGCGTATGTCAATAAGAGAAAACGAGGCATTTGCGCTATTCTTAAGCACTCACTTTAACATTTCCGTAAGAGACTCGTAATCTGGGTTTAGAGGTTTATTTTAATCGCCCTACAAAGTATCAGTTCTTTTTCAATCATGTACAGAAAATAGCTCAGATATTTTTGCCTCCTCTACCTCAATACCAGAACCGGAATTCGTAGACACCTGAACAGAAATAGTGTATAAATTTGTTCATAACCAGCAAACGAAGATGATACGCTTTCAACCATCAATGAATCCCAGCCACAAGCGTTGCGCGATGCAGAGGGAGGTGAAGGGACTTCAGGCGTTATCACACCGGGCTATTTTTCCCTCGACTGTTAGAGCAGATTTGCTGCCCGCAGCTTTAGGGAAGGAATTTGGTATGCTGAAGGAAAATAATTTTCCTCCAGCATATCAAATGACACCCCATGTAAATTGTTGACAAAGCAAAATAGTTTGT
>NC_134785.1:25276114-25323614 GCF_046742065.1 Oratosquilla oratoria
TTTGAGAGACAGATTGACACTATGCGTCTTGATGTGATGGTAAGCGTGATATCAATAACTTTGTCCGAATTGTTCAAAAGTTTTGTTCTTATTGATGGAATGGATATGTACGTTATATCGCCACCACTAATTACAAAGAAACTGAAACTAGGGGCCAACAAGAACAGATGTCCGATGTCCACAGGCCAGTTTAATAAATCTTTCATAGTTTGCATGAGTACATCTTATAAATTTTTCACTAGATGTTGTGTAAAAGATGTGATGAGTTTCCAATTAACTCAAAAACTGTTTTCCTGAAAATAGTGTGATGAAGAAGGTTACTGTGTTCACCTACGTAGCAAAGAATGAAAACTGGCGTCAATGCAGACCCATAAGGTTGAAAGGACAAAGAGTTTTATGACATTAAGAAAGGGATATAACCCAAATGATCGTCTAGCAAGGGTGTATACAACTACAGATAACATGAATTTCATCATTGGCTTGTGTGATAATGACGTAATAAGTCTCTCGGCCAATGAGGATGCGTTTCTTGGCACTGTGCCAGCTAGCATCTAGTCTTGTATGATAATGTCTCCTTCAGTGTAATCCGCGTGTTCACATTATATATGTTAACGAATCAAATTTTCTCAAATTGTACCAAAATGTTGTATATCACTGTTTTACAGAAATTCGATTTTTAGTGAATTTTCTGTTGTAATGATGTTTAAATTGTGAATATTATTGAAAATGTATTGACAATGACTGTGATAAAACAGGAGGATTAAGTGAGTGCGATGAAGTTGGATGAAGTGTTCAGTGGTGGCCTAAAGTTACCAAGTTCTAAGAAGTGAGACAAGAACCATTGCGAAAGATTTGTGTGGGAGAATGCATCTATTTTCTAACCGTATACATTGAAGACCTATCCCATATAGAACTATACCAATAGGGTTGGATTCTCAATTATGATTTTCTTTTCGACCAGAGTAGAAACTTTTTCGAGTTTAGCAGTACCTATAGACATAAGGATGAAGGAATAGATATTGTTCGACTTGCTTTCTTGTTTGAGGTTTCAGTGGAGTTTAAGAAAGATTATTTCACAATGTGTACCAGAAACTTTTCCCTTCTGGGGTGCCATGGAGGCGAAGGTGAAGCTGCCATGTTTTTTCTACAATGCCACCGCTTTTATACAGTTTGTTTATATGCTGTAGAATCCAGAATCCCCCCCATCCCACCCGTACATACATTTGCATTGGTGTTCTTTCCAAAGTAAATATACGAGTCACTAAATGAATAAATGTTAAAATGGAGACATGCTTTCAATTCGTTGTAACCTTCAAACCAAACAGTTCCCAGGCAAATGGAAGGTATTCCTGAGGTGACTGAAATCATACGAAATGTTTCTTAATTTTTTTTTTTTTTTTTTTTTTTTTTTGCGAGGCTGTTACTTTCTCGGACCTCAACGTTGCCGGTGATCCGGAACTATTCATGTATGAACGCAGCAAGTATCCACGGTGTACCACTACAGCAGGGCTCCGACAAGGGGAGGGCCGGGGGGGGCTGGCAATGCCCCGGGGCGGCACTTTTGGTGAAAAGAAGGTAAATCAAATTCCCGTAATGTACTTTTAATGAATGATTTATTTATCATGAGCTGTGTGTATGAATGATGTGTGTATTAACGTTGTTTTGTGGATGAATGTTACCTGTGAATCGTGCTAGTGACCATCAGATATGGAAGGTGGTGGTAGTGGTGGTGTGTGGGTGTGGGTGTGGGTGTGGGTGTGTGGGTGGGCGGGGGTGGGGGGTGTGGGGTTTGACTTTTCGACTCGCCCCGGTCGGCAACTACCCGTATCGGGACCGTGCACTACAGTCACGCTACAGGGAGGCAGGTAATGTCCACAGTGGTGTCACCAAGTTACTTCAAGTCCGTGGTGTGCAGTGGTCACAGTAGTAGTAGTACTAGTACCTTATTTGGCAATGAATCAATATACAAGAAGTGCAGATAAAGAAAAGAACACATAGTTCGAAATAACAGCTACAAATGCCGAGGATAACACAAAAAAAAACATGTAAGCTTATTTCTACACTAAGTTACAAAGACAACATACGTAGGGGTTAAGGGGACCAGAGACAGTCATGAATAATACCAATCAGTATACGTATGACACATAAACATTATTAGATCTGCTAATACAGTCGTCAGAACTATAAATCTATAAACCAATAGGCTTCTTCTTCCTTATATGGGAGGTAGTAAACAAGGCATGCACCCTCCTTTACTTACGTCCATTCTATGTTTCCTTTCAATCATAGCTCAGAACAATAACCATGGAATTAGTTATCAACAATCACATTCAATGGCGGATATATGATCGGGGTCGTGTCATTTCATTCCCACACGGACACACTTCCCCATATTCAGATTCTTTCATTTCTAAATCCCATATCTACGTTAATTTGGTATTGCAACAATCAAGCCAAATCACAGTGTAAGGCACGGACGCAAGTGTGATAGACAAACGCTCCCACCAAGAGCCTCAGAGAGGGTTAACACCTTACTGGCACCCAGCCTAGGTCACGAGGGTCCAAAAATTTTCAACGATCTCCCAAAAGAAGTGAGAGAGAGAGCCAGCTGCTCGGTAGACAGCTTCAAGCATGTACTGGAAAAGTTTCTATGGAAGGTGCCAGACGAGCCCCCAGTGCCAGGCTACACCGCCATCAATAGGCTGTCATCAAACACAATAACAGACCAACTGGCCCTAGGGAGGAGGTACAGCGTGACTGGCAACAGCGGTAGATCACTACGGCTGTGACTTCTCCAAGTAAACCAAGTAAGCAAACCAAATTATTACCATAAATAACGAAAACATGTTTCATACCTTGAAATCCACATGCACGTTCTCTTATTCAATGTTACCCGATTAAGAAAAAACGACATAAGGTAAGGAATAACTACATGAAATGTTTTTACTTCCATCCTATGTACAAGAACTGTTGTGTTTGATTTCTATGGGTCCTATATTTGAAATCAAGTAGGTGTGGTAGATAGAATAAATGTTCACATCAACATTCACTTAAGTGTAAGTGGATTTCAACGTGTTTTTATACATTTGTATGTTTCAATTCAGGTAAGAGAGAAAAAAAATTCCACAAGGTTTGTGTATGTGTATATATATATATATATATATATATATATATATATATATATATGGGAATATATATATGGGGATATCCAGTTATATATATATATATATATATATATATATATCATCTTATATATATAGATATATATATATATATATATATATGTATATATATATATATATATATATATATATATGTATATATATATAAATTTATATATATGTATATATATATATACATGCTAGGTTAGTTTAGGTTAGATTAGGGAAGGCTAGGTTAGGTTAGGTTAGGTTAGTTTAGGTTAGGTTAAGTCAGGTTAGGTTAGGTTAGGTTAGGCTAGGCTACGTTAGGTTAGGCTAGGTTAGGTTAGGTTAGGTTAGGATAGGTTTTGTTAGGTTAGGTTAGGTTAGGTTAGGTTAAGTTAGGTTAGGTTAGGCTAGGTTAGGTTAGGTTAGGTTAGGTTTTTTTAGGTTAGGTTAGGCTAAGTTACGTTAGGTTTAGATTAGGTTAGGCTAGGCTAGGCTAGGTTAGGTTAGGTAAAGTTAGGTTAGGTTAGGTTTGGTTGGGTTTGGTTAGGTTAGGTTAGGTCAGGTTAGGTTAGGTTAGGTTGGGCTAGATTAAGTTAGGCTAGGTTAGGTTAGTTTAGGTTAGTTTACGTTAGGTTAAGTTAAGTTAGGCTTGGTTAGGTTAAGTCAGGTTAGGTTAAGTTAAGTAAGGTTAGGTTAATCTAGGTTAGGCTAGGTTAGGTTAGGTTAAGCTAGGTAAGTTTAGGTTAGGGTATGTTTGGTTAGGCTAGGTTAGGTTAAGTTAGGTTACATTAGGTTAGGTTAGGTTATGCTAGGTTAGGTTAGGCTAGGATAGGATAGGATAGGTTAAATTAGTTTAGGTTAGGTTAGTATAGGCTAGGTTAGGTTAGGTTAGGTTAGGTTAGGTTAGGTTAGGCTAGGTTAAAGTAATTTAGGCAAAGTTAGGTTAGGTTAGGTTAGGCTCAGTTAGGTTATATTAGGTTAAGTTATGGTAGGTTAGTTTTGGTTAATTTAAGTTAGGCTAGGTTAGATTAGGTAAGGTTAGATTAGGTTGAATGAGAGTTATGCTTTTTGTTATAAACTTATACAGTGGAAGAATTGTAAACCCAGGATGGCCCATTTGAAGAATTATAACCGTAGGATAGCCCACATGAAGAATTGTCACCCTGTCGAATACTGGGGTGACAATGGGAAGGTTGAAGAAATTAAAGAGCGATAAATTCGTTTATTCTAAATAAACGAATTTATCGCTCTTTAATTTCTTCAACCTTCCCATCTATCAAAGCAAAGATGGCGTTTCAAGCAGTCACCGCGGAAAGGTAAATAAAAGTCGAGGTTAAGTGTTATTTGGTATTAAGTTACAAGCGACCAACACAAGCAGCTTATTCTTTCGCAATAAACCTAGGTCGTAGACCTCGAGTGTCTCTGCCCGGGCATACAGAGTTGCCACGTCTAACCTATTTACGAAGGACATACATATATAGTATAAACAGAATTACATTATGGACATGGATACATATAAGGCATCTAGATGCAAAGGTGTTACAGGAAAAGGAAGGACTGGATAAGGGTAGAATATATGCATTGGTGTACATAGTTATAAATCATATGATGTCGCATCGCCGTATGTTGCTGCGCCAGAGAATGCGCGGGTACATACGCAGTTATAAATTACGCTACAGCGGCTCCGTTAGGCTAGGTTAGGTTAGGTTAGGTTAGGTTAGGTTAAGTTAGATTAGGTTAGGCTAGGTTAGGTTAGGTTAGGTTAGGTGAAGTTTGGTTTGGTTAGGTTAGGTTAGGTTAGGTTAGGATAGGTTAGGATAGGTTAAGTTAGGTTTGGTTAGGCTAGGTTAGGTTTGGTTAGGTTAGGTTAGGTTAGGTTAGGTTAGGTTAGGTTAGGTTAGGTTAGGTTAGGTTGGGTTAGGTTAGGTTAGGTTAGGTTAGCTTAGGTTAGATTAGGTTAAGTTAGTTTAGGTTAGGTTAGGTTAAGTTAGGCTCGGTTAGATTAGGTTAGATTTGGTTAGGTTAGGTTTGGTTAGGTTAGGGTAGGTTAGGTTAGGTTAGGTTTGGTTAGGTTAGGTTAGGCTAGGTTAGATTAGATTAGGTTAAGTTAGTTTAGGTTAGGTTAGGTTAAGTTAGGTTCGGTTAGATTAGTTTAGGTTAGGTTAGGTTAGGTTAGGTTAGGCTAGGTTAAATTAGGTTAGGCTAAGTTAGGTTAGGTTAGGCTAGGTTAGGTTAGGTTAGGTTATGTTAGGTTAGGTTAGGTTAGGTTAGGTTAGGTTTGGTTAGGTTAGGTTAAGTTAGGTTAGGCTAGGTTGGGTTAGGTTAGTTTAGGTTAGGTTAAGTTAGATTAGGTTAGGCTACATTAGGTTCGGTTAGGTTAGGTTAGGCTAGTTTAGACTAGGTTAGGTTAGGATAAGTTAGGTTAATTTAGGTTAGGTTAGGTTAGGTTAGGTTAGGTTAGGTTAGGTTAGGTTAAGTTAGGTTCGGTTAGATTAGTTTAGGTTAGGTTAGGTTAGGCTAGGTTAAATTAGGTTAGGCTAAGTTAGGTTAGGTTAGGCTAGGTTAGGTTAGGTTAGGTTAGGTTAGGTTAGGTTAGGTTAGGTTAGGCTAGGTTGGGTTAGGTTAGTTTAGGTTAGGTTAAGTTAGATTAGGTTAGGCTACATTTGGTTCGGTTAGGTTAGGTTAGGCTAGTTTAGGCTAGGTTAGGTTAGGATAAGTTAGGTTAATTTAGGTTAGGTTAGGTTAGGTTAGGTTAGGTTAGGCTACATTAGGTTCGGTTAGGTTAGGTTAGGCTAGTTTAGGCTAGGTTAGGTTAGGATAGGTTAGGTTAATTTAGGTTAGGTTAGGCTAGGTTAAGTTAGGTTAGTTTAGTTTAGGTTAGGCTAGGTTTAGTCAGGTTAGGTTAGTTTAGGGTAGGCTAGGTTTGGTTAGGTTAGGTTAGGTTAGGTAAGGTTAGGTTAGGTTTCGTTAGGTTAGGTTAGGTTAGGTTAGGTTAGGTAAGGTTAGGTTAAATGAGGGTTATGCTTATTATTGTCAATTCATACAATCGAAGAATCGTAAACCCAGGATGGCCCATATGAAGAATTATCACCGTAGGATTCCCACATGAAGAATTGTCACCCTGTCGAACACTGGGGTGACAATTCTTCATGTGATCCGGTTAGGTTAGGTTTGGTTAGAATAAACGAATTTATCGTACTTTAATTTCTTCGACTTCCCTATCTATCAAAACAAAGATGGCGTTTCAAGCAGTCACCGCGATAAGGTGTGGGTTACTATCATTACCGTGTGGATACAGTAAATAAAAGTCGAGGTTAAGTGGTATTTGGTTACAAGCGACCAACACAAGCAGCTTATTCCTTCGCAATAATCCTAGGTCGTAGACCTCGAGTGTCTCTGCCCGGGCATACAGAGTTGCTACGACGCTCTGGAAAGACGCAGAGTGCGGGGTGATCTAATAGAGGCGTTCAAGTGGATCAAAGGCTTTAACAAGGGTGATGCAAACAAGGTCATCTTATTAAAACAACAGGTCAGGACTCGCAGTAATGGATTTAAGCTAGACAAATTTTGATTTAAGAAGGAAATAGGCAAGAATTGGTTTACTAATAGGGTGGTCGAAGAATGGAATAGATTTAGTAACCATGTAGTAAGCGCTGAAACTATCAGTTGTTTTAAGAAACGATTAGACAACTTAATGGATGGAGATCACTGGTGTTCTTATATATCTGCGTACTCGAGCAGATTACACTTGCAGTTGACGTCGCTAACTACTCCGAGGCAAAGCACTCTTAGAGATCAATCTTGTTTGTTTGTTTGTTTTATTGTGATGGTTATTATCATTATTATCATTTATGCATCAGACGTGATACGTGTCTTAAAATAATTTCCGAACAACATTGACTAATTATATATCGTAGAGTGAGATTGTTATGTTGTTTAACTTAAAAAGAGGGGAAAGAGAAATAATGACGGAGGAAAACAGAGAAAGAGGAAAGAAGAGAGAGAGAAAAAAAGAGGTTAGAAAGAGGGAGGAAAGGAGGGAGAGTGGGGAGGGAGGAAGAGGACAAGAGGACAAGGAAAGGTGCCCGGACAGATTAAGAGTAGAAAAAGATAGTCATTCCACATGTTCTACATATCATCCTAATCTCATGTTATTCAATAGTTTTAATTCTGTTTAATATGAAGAAAAATATGTCAGGGGCCACATCAGCTGTTGTAGAGGCAAGACCCCTAGAAGGCAGACGTCACTGCTCAAGTGTGCAATTTCTTTCAACTTCATGAAGACAACTCAACCAGTGGCGGATCCAGGGGGGCTGAGTGAGCTAAGGCGCCATTCCCCCCATTTGTTCTTTCATTACCTCATTACAGAGGTCGAGAAACCTGGCTCGTGAACATGCGGCAGAAAGGGGTAATACAGTGGCAGATTTCTTTCCCCAGCGTTTAATAAAACACCTCACTTTATATTCAAAATCATCATATTCGTGCTACAAAGTACATCTGTTTAAAAGCGTCATCTATACATACAAAATTTAAGTTAGCCCCCCCCAAAGCGTCATTCATATACAAATTAGACATAACATTTGTTTATTCTACAGGTTTCTGTGCCAATCGATAAAGATTGAGAGGTTTCTTGGAAGTTTCTAGTCCGCCACTGATAGAAACTCGATAGAAACCAGGTTTCTGGGGTGTTTACCTTGACGGCACATTTGTTGTATTGCTTTGTACTTCAACTGCAGAGTTAGTGTAGTACAGCCTATCTTGTTGTACTGTTGACAGTCTCCACTTTGATGAGGACCCCAAAGGGAGATACTAGGGTCGATGGTGTATTCTTTTCTGGTACACATTCATGGACACACAGAAGGCATTAGTGCCAACGTGAAGTGTCCATGGAATAGAGACGATTGGGTTGGCTTTGTTTGTGATCGTTGCCTGATTATAGGTACAATGACCACTACGTAGACGTCATGAGGCCCGAGTGGGTATACGAGGATGCTGGGGTCGGCGTCTTGATTATACACACACACACACACACACACACACACACACATATATATATATATATATATATATATATATATATATATATATATATATATATATATATATATATATATATATATTTGGTTAAATTTAATGGCAAGATTATTATTCCAGAGTTTTTTATCTGCCATTTCTCTTTCTCTGAGAATCTTACGTCCAAGTATCTCACAGATACCATTACCAACTTACAAAATTGCCAAAAAACTTGCTGAAATCCTCACTCCTTATACTCCCGCTGACTACAATGTCAAATCCGCCACTGATTTTCTAGATCTTTTAGCAAACAATAACTCAAAAGGCCCTTATAAATAATGGATTCGCCAATAAGGATATAGAGCGAATCACAAAAAGAACTCTAGACAAATGGTACTTGGACAAAAACCACCAGGACAAAAGCCACCCAGACAAAAATCCCACAGGACATTAACGCCAAAAACCTGATTAAAATTTACTATAAGTCCTTCTTCTCCACAGCCTACAAAGAAGATGAAAGGGTTATGCAACAAATTATTAAAAGAAATATTAAACCAAAAGAAGAAAACTCTAAAGTACAACTGATTATATATTATCAAAATAAAAAGACATCTCAACTGCTACTAAAGAATAATATAAGAGAAAGTAAAAGTGACCTTCAGAGAACTCATGTCATATATAGGTACACATGTAAACTTGGGAACTGTGCATCCCAACCTTCAAACTATATTGGCATGACAACAATGAAGCTCTCACGCCGGTTATCATACCACCTCTCTTCAGGAGCTCCCAAAAACCACCATCATTCTGCTCACAAAAGAAATTTAAAAAGAGAAACTCTAATAGAAAACACAGAAGTGCTGGCAACAAACCAAGACCATAGAAGACTACCTATCCTCGAGGCTCTCTTTATTAAAGAAACATCTCCCAATTTTAATATACAAACTAGGGATTTAGAGGCCCTCCCTAGCGTAAGGAGATCTCAGCTCCCTGAAAGAAGGCACAATACTGATGACGTCACACAACAGCCGACCAATCAGGAAGTAGAATAGTTCGGGAGTCCCAGTCCAGCCCACTAGCCAATCAGAAGCCTCAAAAATGAAATATCAGACCAACACTAATAGTATATAAACACAAAAATTCAATCAGATATTCACACTCTAGCCACTGATGAAGCACTAAATAGTGTGAAAACGCGTTCTGGCCAGTTTTTCACTTTGGTAAAGCCATGCCCAAAGTAACTTACAAAACAATGTCATATGGTGACATTATAAGACAACTTCCCGTGGAAGGGAAAAAGATTCTCAGAGAAAGAGAAAAGGCAGATAAAAAACTCTGCAATAATAATCTTGCCATTAAATTTAACCAAACATGCTTGAGAGAAAATCTCCTGCCCATATATACAATGAATATATA
Source organism: Oratosquilla oratoria (assembly GCF_046742065.1). Lineage (NCBI taxonomy): Eukaryota > Metazoa > Arthropoda > Malacostraca > Stomatopoda > Squillidae > Oratosquilla > Oratosquilla oratoria. The sequence continues at coordinate 25,285,693 of NC_134785.1, forward strand.
TATATATATATATATATATATATATATATATATATATATATATATATATATACATATATATATTTGTAGTTGTACATGAGTTACCCCCCGGATTCTGTGAAATGGTTTGATCATGTTTTCTATATTATTACTCAGAGTGAAATAGAACGAGTAATACAGCAGTGACTTTATATTTTATAATGTGAGTAGTGTGATGCATCGTAAATATGGTAGCCGATGCTGCGTGCGAGAATTTGACTCGTATTAAAATGGTTAAACATGCACATATCAACCCTTACTACCCCCCCCCCAGCCTACTGGGAATCGAACTAGATAAGGCTCAGTTTGTGGACATAGTAGCTAATCACAGACCAAGGCAGTGTAATACTATCAGAATGATTAGACTATATACTGTAAGGCTGAAGTAGAGACTACTGTGATAAAGATTACTCAGTCTTCTTCTTCTTGGCCTTAGAGTGGCAACAACGCCGTAAGCAGCACCTCAGTATAGCGAAGTTCACGTAGACCACCACACAGACGGAAGCCACCACGGTGAGCCAAATGTCACAGTTGTACAGGACAAACCTGGAACAACATGGTACAATACAGTAGAACGCCATATAAGTGAAGAGTACAGTATCAGAAGAGCTTTTGATTTGCAACAAATCCAGTTAAACGTTTAAATTAAACATTATTTCATTTTGCTTTGAATGTGAATCTCGAATTTACTTGCTTTCTGTCACGTGCAACTCATGATAGAAAGACGATCAGGGTAGATGCCCGATATCGCCAATTATAAGAGAACCGACTATATTCCAATGAAAATGCATATACGTACGTGGTGGACCACCCAATACAATCACACACATTTACTATACGGCAATTTACCTCATCAGTTCACACCCATGCTACGGGAAAGCTGTGCAGTATCACCATCAGTGGAGAAAAGCGAGAATTACCGCATATATTCAATCCCCAGTCCTTTTCCAGCGCCGAACTCAGGATCGAGATTAAAAAAAAAAATCTACGAAGTCACGTTGGGTACATGCAATATACATACTAATCTATTTGGATTTTGGGTGCAAAGGACACTTACCAACTCATGTCTGCAGCAGGACACCGCAAGTGGTGAGCTCCTCCATGCCGCAATACATAATCGACCCAGTAGTTCAGCGTTTCTGCGGGAGTCATCGGCTGATCCCGAATGATGGTCCCCATCCGACGCGCCTTGTCTCGGACTCTGCCGAAGGAAAGCATGGCACAGTTCCAGGCGAAACGAGGTTTTTGGCCCATTCGGTGTGGTGGCCAAATTCTCAATTAAACATTAAGCCTGGTGGCATACAAACGGGTTTTGGCCAGAATTAACCAAATCGAGGAATAATGCTCTATAACATATGTGTTGATTATTATTATTATTATTATTATTATTATTATTATTATTATTATTATTATTATTATTATTATTATTATTATTATTATTATTATTATTATTATTATTATTATTATTATTATTATTATCATTATTATAATTATTATTATTATTGAAGAGGGAAGGAGAAAGACAAAATCCTATTGGTAGCTTGTGAGACCGGGAGCATCATAATGAGGACTTCCTAATGGAATCTGAATGTTCATATGCCTGATTATTCTATAAATACCCATGCAATAACACAAAAAGTATCCTTTCTCAGCCCTATGATAACACAATAAAGATATATCAAAGCACTGAGTACTGCCTTTCGCGGTCCATGCATTCGGAAAGAAGGGTTACCAATATATCTCTAATCCGCGGTGAAAAATTCCTCCACTATGTTTGCATCTGCGATTCAAGAAGCAACACTGCGCCTACGATAGTGTTGGCAAAACTGTATTCGTATGTATACAAAGTAAAAGTGGCAGAACTGACTGCTGTAGAATCCACACTAGTCACATCCACAGTAATCTACAGACCACCAAAAACCACTCAACGAAACACTGTTAGTAAAACACTAATACCACAGTCGGAGCAGAAGAAAAGACTGGAGAAGTTTTCTTTATATATTTCGACTGCTAACTGTAGTCCTCTTCGACACTACTGAAGAGGACTGCAGTTAACAGTCGAAATATAGAGACAACCCGTCTCCAGTATTTTCTTCTGCTCCGAATTTGGTATTAGTTGTGTTACTATATTTTTCATCAGTGACTATTAGTAAACTTAATACATGCGAGAATATGTGCATAGGAACACTGTCCACCTATCTAATGTTGATATTGCCATTACCTCGTATCATTCAGAGCCATGTCAAGAGCTGACATCAGTGATTCCTCCGTCAGTTCCTTCCAATTGAGGCGAATTGCCCATCCCTGTCGGGCCCCCTTCTCCACGTTGTTCATCTGGTCCGAAAAGATTGGCATTCCGAGGATGGGTACGCCGTTGTGGAGAGATTCCATTATGCTATGAAGACCACCGTGGCTGATGAAGAGGCGCACTTTCGGGTGAGCTGTCAAATGCAATAGAGAGTTCTAGGTAAGTTTTTGAACACAAGAAAAGAAGACCATAAGAATGAAGGAGACTACTAGAGACCACAAGGCCCAAACCAGGCAGTTCCATGTACGTCACTACCTATCATCCCCATCCTTCTCTTAAAACAACCAATAGTTTTAACGATTACTACATGATTATTAAGTCTATTCCATCCGTTAACCACTCTATTGGAAAATCGGATTTTGCCTACTTCCTTCTTAAATCTAAATTTGCCCAATCTAAACGCATTGGACAAGAGTTTTTAGACACAGCTGTAATGGAAAAGCATTCAACAAGTCGACAGTTGTCGCTGTTTATCAGGCAGGGCAGACAATCTTCCTTCGTACTGGATCAAGGAGCTAAGTAATGAACGAATTAAAGATAAAAGTTTCAGGCTCATTGATAGCATGTTGAGAATTTTGTAACACTTAAAGTGGTATTTTTCCTAAACATTTGATTCGCCAAGAGTGTCGCCTCCTGTAAGAGGCTGGTAGATAAAAGTAGACAAGTAAGGTAGATAGAGGGGTAGGGGTGGGAATTTCATTTTATGAGTTGGATGTTTGATAAATAATAACCGCAAAGGAGTTGCATAATCTCGCTCCTCGTCTTAAGTTTATAAACAACTACTAGAGACCAGATTTTATTGTTGTATATTATTGATGTAACAACATGTAAACTATGCCAGTCATGCATCGATATCGTGATTGCTTGAGTAAGCAGTATATCTTAAGACGTTGTAACAATTTTTCTGATTGGAGAAAGGGTGGAGGAGGAGAAAAGTTTATTGGTTCACGGGAGTAAAGTCACGCCCATAGGGGAGGTACTTAGATGCAAGAGTAAAGATCATTGTACAGGGGAAGTCGTGACGTCGCGTCGGTGCGAAGTAGCTTAGTGAGTAAATTGAGGTTCCCAGTTGGGAGTCCACGGTGTAAATTGACAAGTCAAGTGTAATATTATTCGGGAAGAAAAGAAGGAAAATTTTACCTCCGTTTAATTCACCCTCATAAAGAAACATGACCTACTTCCTACAGAAAGATATGGAGAATGACATTCTTACGTAAGACAGTGATGAAAAGAAAATTGAAAGTAAAAGAAGAGATACAAAACCATAGAATGGAACAGTGGCAACGAAAGTAAACCGTAGTTACTACATTGGTAACGGAGGTGACAATAGTGACAGTGGTGAGCAGCTAGGGACGAAACGAGTGAATAGAAAACGCTTCCGAACAGACAGAACTGGTGCATCAATCTACAGGACTTAGAGCAAGATACGGCTACGAGTGTACGGGTACACCAATCTACAGTGCACGCAACCACAACCACGCAGTGCACAACCACAACTACAACCATGCTGACTACAACGAGCTACTACTACGAGTGAACGAGAGAGGTCTACAACGAGCTACTACTACGAGGGATAAGGGGATCATAGAAGGGAACACTAGACGTAGTAGTAAACACTGTTAACGACAGAGGAAGTAACGGAGGAAACAGAGGAAACACAGGAAACGGAGGTGACACCTCCTTTCACTATACTGTTTAGTTATCAGCTAACTGCAAGGAACTCTCGTTTTGTCGGAATACCTAGGACATCTTGCTGAGGGAGCCACTTGGTCAAGCGCACGTTGTGTGAGAGACCCTCGATGTGGTCATCGTTCCACTTCATCAATACCCTCTGCGGGAGACGCTCGAACGCCCTCACCAGCATCTGAAGGTTACTGGAATCAAGAAACGTAAAATTACCTTCAAAATTTCCATCGAAACTATTTATTTCTCAAGTCATAAGAGATGCGGAGCCGAAGTATTTGACAAACCTGAAGAATAAACTGAATTATGGACCAATTTCCTTACACGTCCAAAATGCATCCGACCCCAATTGGTATCACATACTACTTGACCAATGATGCCTCAAGTTCTTGGATTTAGGATTTTTTCGTTTACCTTGAAATTAATGGATTGATTGAGAGTTGCAAATCTACCTCGTAAACATTTTAATTGTATATTTTTATTCAGTCCTGCATGAAGTCAGTTCAGTTTATTCCCCCATGATACTACAAAAATTTCAGTTCATATGTGTGCTAAGTCAAATTAACAAAGTGTCCATACCCTTTTGGCATTTGGGAAGTCTTGACAACAGATCCAAGGCTGAAGTAGATGAAACCGTGGTCTCCAGCACCCTGCACCCACTCCTCCAGGTCCTACGGGGAATGAATTAGTTTAAGAGAATTCAAACATGCAGTCACAGACTTGAATGAGTTCTATCCAGAAAAAATATTTTAGCTAATTTTTGTTTAATATGCAAAGGTGAAAATCGAGCACCCTTTGCCACCACGGAAGTGCCACAAAGATGAATGAAATGGTAATGCATTATTGCATATAGCTTCATATTTTGCTTTATAAGACTAGATCTTTTCGTGCATAGGACGAAGTAACCTCAAAAGAAACTTTAGAAATTTCACAAGTGGCTTGCAGAATGTGCAACATTCTTGCACATTTTTACTTGCCGAAGGCGAGTTCGCAGTTCCCAAAATGTCAGGGGTCATTATTTCTAATATTTTGAGATGGAGTGTGGCAAAAAATATTAGATAAGTTATAGGTCATGTTTGACTACAGAGTTTTGGATTTTTGTGTTTGGGATCGCTACTGTTTCGTACTCCAGGTCACATATGTATCCATTCCTGTGCTACGTCTCGACCACACACAGTTGCCGACAACACCATCAACACGGTGATGTCCTCTCGACAGATCCTCTTCCTGAAGCCGCCGGACAATTTTATTCAACCCTGAGGAAGCTGATCTCCGGCCTGAAATGGGTCCCTATCGGTCGGGACACCGTGGGGTCTACTCGTTTGGTGAATAAAATCGTCTGACGACCGGTAAAATTAGATAGGTCAAATAGGGTCACCGAATTCAATGGGTTAAAACGCCGGAATAGATATTCATATTTGCACCCGAACGCACACGAGATGTTGTCACAATATCCATAACACATGAGGAGAGAAACCACACGGAAATTTTGCAAAGTGTATTTTGCTTTGAAAAGATAACCTAACGACAGCTAGAGTAGACATAAAAGGGATACCAGTCGAAAAGCGGGTTTATCGAGGTAGATTTGTTCCAAGGCGAGGCCAGGGAGATTGAGAGGGAAAGGGATGCCCGGAACGAGAAGAATTAGGTCCTGTTCACACTAGCTGTTTAAACCGCTCGGAAACCACAGCGCTACTGTATAGTCAAGGAAAAGTTGCACGGTTGTGTGTGAATGCCATCATTGACTTACTTTGTAATTGAACCGCCGCGGTTCAAACCGCTAGTGTGAACAGAGCCTTAATCGCTTAACCACGCAGTTGATAGGTCCTACCTGTGCGAGGGGCTTCGTGGGTTTGAGGTGGAGTCCTCCAACATGGATAATGTTGGGCACGTAGGCCTTGGTTGTCTCCATGTATCGGTAACTGCAGACCGGACCAACAACGTCCATTCGGGCAGAGAGAAAAAGAAAGAAGGGAGGATTAATATACCAATGGCTCGGTAGGAAATGGCCAGAACAAATGGATGACGGATGGCTCGCCTGAATAAGGACTCGATGAAATTAAGATTACACACTGTACAAAGCTGACCACTGAGGGGGAATGGTCAGGTCTATTTTTAGATCGTTCCTTTTGTACGGTCAAGTTCAATACAATAACATTCTTACACGTGCAAGAGTTTGAGTCTTAGTGGTGGAGCTTCTTAATCTACAAATGTATACATTACGTAAATGGAAGAAGAAGAGTTTTTTTTTTCAAGATCGGCTAACCTGTTTAGGATGAGAAGACTCGCGTTGCGGTAGAACTCCTCATAGGGTGGCATGTCCTCGGGCAGGATGCCCCGAGACTGACCTACGTTCCTTGATCTGTGGATCACCGGGTGGTAACCGAATTATTTAAGCAGAGGACTGCCACGAATCAACAAAATATGTTCATTCAACTGACGTGGGTAGAAAGAGGAAATGTAGGAGTCTTAATCTGAGTTTATTCTTGTCTAGTCTCGCGGAACCAGTCAGGAATAAACTTGGATTAAGTCTCCTGTGTTTCCTCTTTCCACCCACGTCACTTTGTGAGAATGTCTCAATATTTAATCAGCCGTTAAGAATACATAGAATACATGTGCTAAAGTGTGCACGCTCACGTGTGTTTTTTGTGGGTGGGTGTTTATGTAAGTGTTTGTGGACATGAGGGGGCGACCTAGAATGAGATGGATGGATGGGGTAAAAGGGGCTTTGGGGAAGAGGGGAAAGTCTGTTGAGGAAGGACGGGAGAGGACAGAAGATAGGGGTGAATGGAGAATGGTTGTGTATAGATGATGCTGTGATGCATGAGGGGGAGTGGGTGGGGGATGGGGGGTGAGTGAGTATATATGAAAAATAAATTGACGCAGCCCAAAGGGATTTCTCCCCGTCTTCTCTTTTTCTGGATGAGGGGACGGAGAGAGGGGGGGGTCGCCGATTTAATGAAGCGGGCTTGCTGTGGATGTGCTGTGACTTGCGACACTACTTCTGACCTAGGGCAGTGGACAAGATGCAGGGATGACCCGTCATCCAGGAAGTGCCATGATAAGAGGGAGAGAAGAGGTATTTAAGGGGATGGAATGAAAGGGAGTGGTTTCTATGCTTTTGCTTTATGGCTACCTCCCGTGTAAGGGGGAAAAAGCCTTTAGTATATGTATGTATGTATGTATGTATGTATGTATGTATGTATGTATGTATGTATGTATGTATGTATGTATGTATGTAGAAATCACAATGAATTACAGCTGTATTTTTCAATAACTCTTAGCACCCATTTACATTAACGCCTCATAGTAGGGCGATGCCAAGAACATCAAGTTTACTAAGATGTTGAACATCCGGCTCTTGAAGGAGAGCGGAAATGTTGCGTCAATGAAGAGGTTGGCGTCATAGGAAGGGAAAGCTGGGTTGCCGAACAAGATTTCCAGAGTCGTCGTCATAGATATAGGGTGCACCAACACGAAAGGAACCTGTCAGAAAGGGAACCTGATTAACCTATTGTAAGCATAAGCGCAAACTGAGACGCAGGAGACACAGGCGACGCAGGTGACACAGGCGACACAGGCGACATAGGCGACGCAGGCGACGCAGGTGACACAAGCGACGCCGGCAACACAGGTGACGCAGGCGACGCAGGCGACACAGGCGAAGCAACACAAAACAAAGGCAGACTTCCTTTTGCTGAACTAAAGTACAGTTAGAACTTCTCTCTCACCTGAAATGTTTCTAGATGTACTATGTCAGCATTTCAAGTGAAAGAGAAACTCAAACTGTACTTCATTTCAGCAACAGGATGTCTACCTTTGCTCTGTGTTGCGTCATCTGTGTCGCCTGCGTCTCAGTTTGCGCTTGGTCTAAACTCTTTTCACCCAAAACAGGTTAGGGCTAACAGCAGGTTACTTCATTCATCTGGAGGGAAACTGTCTTAGTGATGGGGGTTAGATTTAAGGAAACTGACTTTTTCAGTAATGATCCGGGAGAGATACATGGTAACGTTTGACGTACCCTTAAGTTGTGCTGAAACACGAGGAAGCATTGTGACCATCCAGGGGTCGTTATGATCATGTCAAAGGTCTCGTCGAGAAGGGCCTGTACCTTAGGATCCAGAAACCCTTGTGCACATAGTTCCGCGGCGTCGTGCGTAACCTTCGCGGAAGAAAACAAATTAGGATTGATATGCTAGAAGGACTGTGAAGTCTGTTGAAATGTTCTTCTAATTGACACAAGCAGAGAAATGCAACATGACACCTGATTGGTTGCTACAGGTATGAGAAGGAAGTGATTTAATAGCCCCTCCTCCCGTCTTTCCGCGAAGTGACGTCGCAATATAGGAGTGCCGCCACCGGTGGCAAACTCTATACAAGAACAGGGTAGGGCACTAGTACTAACGCACCTTTTCTGCGCAAACCCATATTGGCAATATTAATGTGAAAATTTATCCATGCTACTTTAGCCCTTGATCAAATATGGCTTGATTTTTTTTTTTTTTTTTTTTTTTGTAAATGCATCCACCATTACATGTCATGGTTTCATTCTTCTTCAAGACATTGCTTCGCTACCCTCTTATTTGAATATTCCGCCTAAGAGCGTTGATCGGTGGTGTCTCTTCCCTCACCCGTTGCATAACAACCTGGACTATACTTGAAAATGTTATATCAAACAGATTTTGATCCATTGTTCAACTTGAACGGTGCTTTACATTTGCAAAAGCAAAGCTTCCTTTTTCGAAGACGTTGGAGTTCACGAAGAATTCGAGGTTTGGAAGGACGATGTCTCGTACCCTCGGAGTCTCCTCCTTCAAACCACGGGCCGACACGAACGTCATCTAAAGTGAAGAAAGCATAAACCAACAATTTGCCTTACATTTAGAAGAGTTCAGTAGTTCTAGACTTGAAATACACTCAAGAATAACAAACCCAAGGTGTCCCTGCCATCAAAATATATCCTTACAATAAAAATATAACTCCAGGAACTATTTTCACTGATTTGGAGGTCATAATAGACAGTAACTATATAATAGTTTTGTTCTTTTTTATAAAATCATTATTTTATGAAACATCTGGTCTACATTACAAGAATATAGGCCGATTGGACTGAATGTCATGTTTGTATATAGGCATATACGTTTATAAATCTCTATATCTCTCTCGGACATGCACACACACACATATACACACGTACACACACACACACACACACACACACACACACATATATATATATATATATATATATATATATATATATATATATTATATATATATGTGTGTGTGTGTGTGTGTGCGTGTGTGTGTGTGTGTGTGTGTGTGTGTGTGTGTGTGTGTGTGTGTGTGTGTGTGTGTGTGTGTGTGTGTGTGTGTGTGTGTGTGTGTGTGTGTGTTTACCTAGTTGTATTTTGCGGGAAAAGGAGCTATGCTCGTGGTATCTCGTCTCCATATCTCGTTTTATATAGACTGTTTTTAAATTCGTGTATTATTTTTGCACACAACACATTCTCATCTAACCTGTTCGAAACGTCTATTATCATGTGAGGAAAGCTGTTTTCAAGTCTTTTCTATAATTGTCTTTCTTGATTTTCTTTCCATCTCCTCTTGTATCTCTACTATCCCATTTTATTAGATCCTCTCTATCAATAGTTTCTATGTCTTTCATGATTCTGTAAATAGTTATCAAGTCTCCTCTCTTTCCTCTTTGCTCCAATGTCTGTAGCTCAAATATTGCCAGCCTCTCTTGATATGATAGTTCTGAGAGCGTTGGTGCCAATTTCGTAATTGTTCTTTGTATTCTTTCAAGTTTTGTTATACATATCTTTGTACTTGGTGACCACGTCGTCGCTGCATACTCCAATTTTGGTCTTATCAAAGTGACTAGTACTTTCTTCACCATTTCTTCGTCCAGGTATGCAAATGCCACTTTGATTGATCTCATTAAATTATAAGTTTCTCCAAAAATTTTGTTTATATCTTTCTCAGGGGACATATTATTCATAATAATGACTCCTAAGTCCTTCTCTTTTTCCACTTTTTTAATTTCTTCCTCTCCCAATGTATATGATCCCACTATTCTTTTTTTACTTCTTCCAAACTCCATTATACTACACTTTGTAATGTTGAATTTCATCTCCCATTTCCTACTCCATTCCTATACTTTATTGAGATCACTCTACAGTGACTCAATCTCCTTCGGTGTTCACTTTTTTCAACATTTTTGCATCGTCTGCGAAGAAGCTCATATAACTTTCAATTCCTTCATCCATATCATTAATATATATAGCAAACATTATTGGGGCCAGAACTGTTCCTTGTGGAACTCCACTAATCACCTCATCCCAATTGGAATGTTTGTCTCTTATCACCACTCTCATTTTCCTTTCATGCAAGAAGTTTTCCATCCACTTCAGCAGTTTGCCCTGTATTCCTCCTGCAGTTTCTAATTTCTTTAGCAACTTCTTATGTGACACCCTATGAAAAGCTTTTTTCAGGTCTAGAAATGCACAATCAGCCCATCCATCTCTTTCCTGTATTATATCTATTAGTCTTGAATAAAAACACATCAAGTTAGTGATACATGATCTTCCCTGTCTAAATCCAAATTGCCTCGGATTTAGTACACTTTTTTTTCCAAAAGCTTTACCTACATAATTTTGATCATTCTTTCACAATTTTTTGCTACCGTACTTGTAAGAGAGACCGGTCTATAGTTTGTAGGGTCTTTGTTTCCCCCTTATATATTGGAACAATATTTGCTCTTTTCTAAACTTCTGGAACTTTTCCTTCCTTCAATGAACTGTTTATTAGACTATGTATTTTATCTGTTAGTTCGTCCCTGCATTCTCTCAAAATCCAGTTTGCCATTTCATCTGGACCATGCGATTTTCTGACATCGAGATTACTCAAGTGATTCATTATTTCATTCCTTGTTACTTCTATCTCTTTCATAGGGGGGGACTTCCCCCTCCCACTCGACATCTCTAAGTTGTATGTTCTCCCTCGTAAACACAGATTTAAAATGCTTGTTCATAATTTCCGCCATTTCTATTTCCTCTGTGTACTCTATTCCTCCTTGTCGTAGTTTCACTAATTCTTGTGTGTTTTTCAGTTTGTTGTTTAAAAATCTATAAAATAGTTTTGGTTGATCTTTACATTTTTCTATGACATCTTTTTCGTATTTTCTCTCTTCTTCTCTGTGCACTTCTAAGAGAGACCGGTCTATAGTTTGTAGGGTCTTCTTTGTTTTCCCCCTTACATATTGGAACTATATTTGCTCTTTTCTAAACTTCTGGAACTTTTCCTTCCTTCAATGAACTGTTTATTAGACTATGTATTTTGTCTGTTAGTTCGTCCCTGCATTCTCTCAAAATCCAGTTTGCCATTTCATCTGGACCATGCGATTTTCTGACATCGAGATTACTCAAGTGATTCATTATTTCATTCCTTGTTACTTCTATTTCTTTCATAGGGGGGACTTCCCCCTCCCACTTGACATCTCTAAGTTGTATGTTCTCCCTCGTAAACACTGATTTAAAATGCTTATTCATAATTTCCGCCATTTCTATTTCCTCTGTGTACTCTATTCCTCCTTGTTGTAGTTTCACTAATTCTTGTTTGTTTTTCAATTTGTTGTTTACAAATCTATAAAATAGTTTTGGTTGATCTTTACATTTTTCTATGACATCTTTTTCGTATTTTCTTTTTTCTTCTCTGTGCACTTGTACATATTCATTTCTATAACCTGTATATATTTTCCATTTTTCGGATTTTTTGTCTTTCCTCGATTTTATCCAAGCTTTATCCCTTTTATCTTTCAACTCCCTACATCTTTTGTTGTACCAACATTTTACATATCCTTTTTCTTGTTTTTGTCTTGGAACATACTTTTCTACTCATTTCTTATAAATTGTTGTCAAAATTTTCCATTTCTCTTCTATTATTGTTTCTTCTTTGTGTATCCTTTCCCAGTCTGTTTTTTGAAGAAAAAGATCTCATTTTATCATTTATTTTCCATACATCATTCTTTCCTTTCTAGATTGTTCGTTTTTTCCATGTATTTTTCTTCAACCAATATGTGGTCACTTTTACTTAGTGGTATCTTACATTCAATCTTTTCCACTATTTCAGGTTCTGATGTGATTATTAGGTCCAGTCTCGATGGCTCTTCCTCATTTCTATAATTAGTATTCTCTTGTATCCATTGTGACATTGTATGTTCTATAATCATATCAAGTAGTATATTTCCCTACAGGTCGTCTCCACCCTTCACTGTCATCTCTTCCCAGCAGATTTCTTTACAATTAATGTCACCCATTATAACTATTCTTCCTCCATCTTCCATTATCTTATTTAGTGTTATCCTTGTGTCTTCTAACATATTCTCGTGTGTTCTCTCTTCCCACGAAACCGTTTTAGGAGGCACATAATTTACCACAAACTTCCTACTCTTCTTGTCCCTGTCCTCTATTTCCATCATAATCATTTCCATTCTATTCTTTCCATATGTAACATTCCTCACATTTATATCCTTCTTAGTCAGGAACATAACTCCACCACCTTGTTTTACTTCTCTGTTTCTAATCCAATAAATATATACACCATGTCCAACACTGTTGGGTGGTAATGGACTTTTCAATTTTGTCTCCACAATTCCCATTATGTCAGGTTCCTTATCCATCAGATAACCATTTAGTTCATTCAAGCCTGTTATTAATCCATCTATATTTGTGAAGGACACTTTTAATTTTCTGTTACCTCCATCCTGTTTTCTGTTTCCCTTCTGTTTTTCTCTCCTATGGACCATTTCCTCACTTTCATATCTACTACTCTCCAATAGAATTTCTCTTTATCTGACTCTGCTCTTTTTTTTTTTTTTTTTTTATCCTCCTGTCTTTCCTTTTCATTCATGGCTCTTTTTGTCCATACCTGTTTGTACTGATCACTCTCTGCTGGTTTTCCTGTTTTTGATAAGACAATCTCTGCTGTCGTTTTTGACCTGAATTTAACCTTAATTGGTCTGGTCTTGTCTTTACTGTATTTCCGCAGTCTATATATTTCTTTAATTTATTTTCCTATTTCCTGTTTACCTTCTTGAAATGTTATTAGTACCTTGTTCACTCTTTTTTTTTTCCATCTCTTACTCTTGTAGTCCTATTTGGATTATGTTTCTCTTCCATTCCTAGTATAATTATACATTTGTTTTTATCTGCTAAGTCTCTTACTATATTCTCCTTCTCTCTCATCACTTTAATAACTGTGTCCTTGGTGTGTTCCTTCATCTGTTGTTTCACTATATCTCTAAATTCAAATTTGCTTTTCCAACCACTTACCTCTTTTGCTATGGATTCTTTATTATCCCTCTTTAATTCCTCATTCTCATCCTTTACTTCTTTTGCAAGTTAGCTAAACCTAATCTCCCATGATTTGTTCATTTTTGTTAGTTTTTCATCTACACTTGTTAATCGGGGGAGGTTGTCATCTCCTCCCTCATTCAATCCATAGAAATAATTATCTCCACTTTCTATTGCCATCTTCGCCGTCAATCCGACGTGTGTGTGTGTGTGTGTGTGTGTGTGTGTGTGTGTGTGTGTGTGTGTGTGTGTGTGTGTGTGTGTGTGTGTGTGTGTGTGTGTGTGAGTGAGTGAGTGTGTGTGTGTGTGTGTGTGTGTGTGTGTGTGTGTGTGTGTGTGTGTGTGTGTGTGATACAAAATTGAAAAAATAAAAATGAAAGAATGACAGAGTGAAAAAGTGTAAATAATGAAAAAGTAAAAAATTATAAAGTTAAGATAGATCAAATTAATAAGAATTAAGAATTAAGAATTAAGAATTAAGAATTAAGAATTAAGAATTAAGAATTAAGAATTAAGAATTAAGAATTAAGAATTATGAATTAAAAATTAAGAATTAAGAATTGGGAATTAAGAATTAGAATTAATATCTAAGAATTAAAATTAATAATCAAGAATAAAAAATAAAGAATTAGAAATAGTAAATAAGGAATAGAAATCAAAATTATAATTTAGACAAATAAACATTAAAAACTAAAAACTAAAAATTAAACATTAAAAATTAAACATTAGAAATTGAAAAAGTTAAATTCAAAATTCAAAATTTAAAATTCAAAATCAAAATTGAAATTCAAAATTCAAAGTTCAAAATTCAAAATTCAAAATTCATAATTCAAAATTCATCATCCAAAATTCAAAATTCAAAACTAAAATTAAAAATCAATGTTTTCTTTTAAACTTAGAATTTAAAAATTAAGAATTAGAGATTAGAAATAAAAAATAAAAAATTAAAAATTAGAAAATACAAACAAAAATTTAAAAATAAAAATTAAGATTTACAAATTGAAAATTGAAAATTAAAAATTAAAGATTAAAGATTAGAAATTAAAAATCTAAATTTAGAATTTAAAAATTAAAACATAAACAATAAACATAAAAATAAGAATAAGAAATAGAAAATTAAAAACAAAATAATTGAAAATAAAAAGTAAAAAAAGTAAAAAATAAAAACCTAAAACTAAAGAAATTGGAAAATAGAAATTAGAAATTGAAAATAAAAAGATTAGAAATTTAAATCTTTAAATAAAAAATTAATAATTAAAAGTTAAAATTTTGAATAAAGAATATATATAAGATAAGATATAAAAAATAAAATTTGAAAAGTAAAAAAATAAAGTTGAAAAAATAAAAACAGTAATTAACCCCTCAAAAAGGAAAACTTAAAATCAAAAGAAAAATAGATAAACAAAAGCAAAAATAGTAATAATAGATAAAAGAAAATTAAAAGTAGAAAATAAAAAATATATATTGAAAATTAAAAATCGAAAAGATAATTTTAAAAGTTTTATTGAAAAATATCTATACAAATAAAAATGTAAATTAGAAATTAAAAGCTAAAAATGAGATAATAGCAAATAATAATGAAGACACTAAAATAAAAAAAGTATAAACAAATGTAATAAATCAAATATCCTATTTTTTTAATTCATAATTTTCAAATTTCAAATTCTAATTTTCAAAATTAAACATTCAAACATCAAATTTCAAATTCTAATTTTCAAAATTAAACATTCAAACATCAAATTTCAAACATCGAATTTCAAATTTCAAATTTCAAATTTCAAATTTCAAATTTCAGATTTCAAATTTCAAATTCAGAAAATAGAAATTTAAATTGAAAAATAATCATATGTTTTTGAACATTAAAAATTGAAATTTGAAAATAAAACTTTTAAATTTAGAATAAAATATGAGAAATTAACATTTGAAATTTGAAAATTAAAAATAAAAAAAATGAAAATTATAGATTAATATAAAAATTACAGACTGAAAATTATCAATTAAAAAGTAAAAGAATAAAAAGTAGAAAATATAAGAATGGAAAAGTAAAAATGAAAAATAAAGAGATAAAGAATAAAAAGTAAGAAATAAGAATTAAGAAATAAGAAATTAAAAAGTAAGATAAATAAGCAAATAGAGTCTTCCATTCTATTTTTCCTATGCCATTGTTTAACTTGTCTAAGTATGCTCGATTGTTCTTAGAAGCTAAATTATGTTTACCATGATGAGTTGTTTTTGCCAGGTTATCTTAGGTTAGGTGTTTGTGTTTTTCATCACCTCACATTTGAGGAAAACGATTGTATAGAACACTAATATAATTTTGGGTTAATAATTCCAGTAATTACCAAGGGAAGCTTACTGTAGAATTTTTTCAGCTTAAGTGATCAAATGAATTCAGCACAAAAAAAATACATGGACGAAATACATCTTTGAACTTGGCTAACATATCGAGAGTATGTAATCAACTACGCTGCACTTCACTATTCTTTACTCCCACATAACACTTACCTCGTGGCCATGTTTGGCCAAAGTACTGACTATCGATCCATAGAATTGGTTGTGACTCTTGAATGCAACGGGACTTAGGAAGAGGATCTTGGAGGCTTGGACGCCGAACTGCCCAGACAAGAGGGCAAAGAACACCACCGTGGCTCCGACCAGTATTACCTGAGGACGCATCTGGTCTGTCTGGAACAAGTGACATAAATTAAGAATCCTTTCTCCATTTTGCTTGCAACAGGTACATGATACCATAAGAATGAAGGAGAGTGCAAGAGACCATAAGGCCTACACTAGGCAGTTCCATGCCCATTACCACCTGTCATTCCCATCCATAAAGTTGTCTAACCGTTTATTAAAACAACCGATAGTTTCAGCGCTCACTACGTGGTTACTAAGTCTATTCCATTCATTGACAACCCTATTAGTAAACCAGTTCTTGCCTATTTCCTTTTTTAAATCTCAATTTGTACAGTTTAGATGCATTACTGCGAGTCCTGCCCAGTTGTCTTGATATGATGACTGTTTACGTCACCCTCGTTGCCTTTGATCCACTCTTTTAGATCATCCGGCACTCTGAGTCTATACAGTGTAAATTGAGGTGCCTAAGCTTCTCCTTGTAAGGTAAATTTCTGAGCCCTTGTATAATTTTTGTCATTCTCCTCTGTACTGACTCTAGTGAACTGATGTCCATTCTATAGAACAGAGACCAAAGCTGTACCTCATAGTCAAGGTGATTCTTTTACTTATTCAGTTATCTATCTTTCATTTTGTAAGCGTCAATTAATTTAGTTCTGTTTTAAGATTAAACATCTCTGGTTTTGAAATGTTCACACACAATTGCCTATTAGTATGGCGAAAAATCTCTTACTCCTTACTTTAGGACAAAACTTGCTCCGGATGACTCAATCACTAAGACGCTGAGCGTTGGTAGTAGTTATTGCACATGTGCCCTAGAAGAACCACGTCTAAACACACCACAACACGTGACACCAGCTCCGCAGTGGATCCTTACCTGTTGAAAGTAGAGGAGCGAGCGCTTGAATGAAACTGTGGCCTTCAGATACGTTATCTCTTCTTGAAAAAAACAATATGCCTTATCAATCACGTGAGTGACCTTGACGTCACTCCCGCATTATCTCACAGTGTGTCCATAATGTATCAAATGCGTATCATAAACAGAAACATAAACTTAGATCTAAGAAGAGGTGGGGGTTGGAATGGGAGAGGTGTTCTCCCTATATCTAGGTTGTTGGAGGACATTGGTGAGTAGCTCTTTTTCTCATATAATTCTTGCAGGTCTAATTGCGGACGATATCCCTCCAAATTATCTGCGTTAAACAATTTATTTCCACAGGATTCTAAACCCCTACCCAACATAAACTCACAACTACACAAAGATCTCAATCTGGCTATACCGTTTGCAGACTTTATATACTCCCTTCTGGTTAACGGTGGATGATTTTATTTTAATGGAGACGCGAACTGAAGGGGTCTCAATCGAGCAAAGTTACCTTTCAGAGTCTGGCTTTGAATGGACTTGAACAAAGTGTGCTATCATGGCAAGAAGATAAAGTGTCATGTAAACTTTCCTCGAGGAGAAAGCCCTTGTTCTGCTATGGAGAAAAATTATCTCATCCAAATAGTAGTGCTTCTGGGTAGCTAAAATCGGTTGCGAAACACAGCGGACGTATTAAACAGCTATTTTCTTTCTCAAATCACAGTGTGGTTACCATGATGGTATGTTCACTTTCTTTAGATAATCTAAGACTGACGACACCATCTTTAATGACATCTGCCATACATTCTTATACTGATGACACTATACGCCAATCTCCAGGTAATATTCTCCACACGTCAGTCTCAATATCAGTTCAGGATAAAGAAAATTTGTGACTTTCAATGCCACCAATGTAGTTTTTTCTTGTTTTAACTCGATATATTCTTCCACAGAATTATCTCCTTATCTTCAGGGTCATACAGCTTTTTTCAGACATCGAACATTCTCAGTCTGGTATTTACAGCTCAACTCATAAACTAATATATCAGTATAGTTAGAATAGCCTCTGTGAAATTAGGTTTTCTCTTGTGCCTTTTTTTAAGAATATCCTAAACTCCACCTTAGCTGTTGGTTATACAGTGAATCATTTGTCCTAGTATGGAGTATGATTCTCACATTTATGTGATTCACCTCATTCAGTACTTCTAAGCAAAATAGATGCAAAGCTTTACGGCTTATCAATATTTGCGTATGTGTATACATATATATACATATATAGATATATATATATATATATATATATATATATATATATATATAATATGCAATAAAAACACCAGGAGCGTGTGTTCACAAATGCGTAAATCACCACTAGGAAAAAGTAAACTACCGAAGCAGAGCGCTTTCGTGTAATTACATCTTCAGTGCAGATACCAAGAAGGAATTATAAGATGAAGAAACAAGGTACAGAATATATGACATAGTGAAGAGGGCATTCGGAGAGGTAGTGGAAGAAGTACACGTGACGGACGTATGGGCCGTCCTGGTAGCGACAGCAAATTCATTAGAAATTCTTTTTTTTTTCGTAAGTTTTCTAGCTTTCGGAAAGTAGATTTCTGAGGAAAAGAGAGGGGAAGAAGCTAATTTCCAATTAACATTTGCTTCTTCCCCTCTCTTTTCCACAGAAACCTACTTTCCAAAAGCTGGAAAGCTGACGAAAGAAAATAATTTCTTATTCTTTTACTGTTGTTTTCAATAGAATATGCTTGAAAGAGTCTTGCCACGCTTCACGAATATATGTATATATATATATATATATATATATATGTATATATATATATATATATATATATATATATATATATATATATATACATATATGAATAGAACCACCCGCGACGGCGATGTCAATCAAATAATTCCGACAATCGTCCCCGGACTCGAACTGAGGGCTTGCAAGAAGCAAAGCCGACGCTCTACCAACTGAGCTCCCGAAACTAAAATTCTCCAACTTCGAAGTTAGTCTAACTCCCGAAGGAATAACTCGACTGCTAACTGCCGTCCTAACTTAATTTCACGGAGAACTAAGCCCACTCATACTCGTGGTTAAGCTGATACGTATACTTGATGGACTTTCGTTGTTGTAATACATAAATAGAATCGCCAGTGACGGCGATGTCAATCAAATAATTCCGACAGTCGTCCCCAGACTCGAACCGAGGGCTTGCGAGAAGCAAAGCCGACGCTCTACCAACTGAGCTACTGTAAGTTAATATAAACTGATTTTGATCCATTGTTCATCTTGAACGGTGCTTTACATTTGCAAAAGCAAAGTTTCCTTTTTCGAAGACGTTGGAGTCCACGAAGAATTCGAGGTTTGGAAGGACGATGTCTCGTACCCTCGGAGTCTCCTCCTTCAAACCACGGAGCGACACAAACGTCATCTAAAGAAAAGAAAACATAAGCCAACAATTTTCCTTACATTTAGAAGAGTTCAGTAGTTCTAGACTTAAAATACACTCAAGAATATCAAACCCAAGGTGACCCTGCCGATAAAATATTTCCTTCTCTTTACTCCCACATAACACCTACCTCGTGGCCATGTTTGGCCAAAGTGCTAACCATTGATCCATAGAATTGGTCGTGACTCTTGAATGCAATGGGAGTAAGGAAGAGGATCCTAGAGGCTTGGACTAAGAAATAAGGAAAATATATGACATTGCATCGGGCTTGAAATATCCTAAATATCTTATAGATAAAGCACATCCAAAATAAAAATACTTTTTGCAAAAAAAAAAATCTTTTAGTACTTCCCACTCATGAAAATCTTGTAAGACTTCCTCGCATCCTTAAGGAGTTCAATATTAATGTTATTTATAAAAACAGTACTATCAAAGAACTCCTCATTAAAAATTCCCCTTGCGATAATGTAGGATGTGTCCATAGTATTATCAGTAAGCACTGTAGCTCCTATTACATTGGCCAAAGTGGTAAAGAATTAAATATTAAGATGAATCAACACAGATGTAGTATAAGGACGGGCCAAATATCTTGTGGGGTTTTTGTTCATGTAAGGGACATAAACCATAGTACTGACTAAGACAGTGTTAAAAAGATTGTTGTTTGTAATTCTGTTTTAGAAAGGAACATCGTTGAATCCAGTTTTATAAAGAGCAATTTTGATGATAATATCAACTTGAATTTAGGTTTATTTAAACTAGATAATTACATAATTAATTGGATAGTAAAGCAGTACCATGGCTCCTATTTGTACCAGATGTCCTGTGGACGTTTCGGCCACATGGTTATGCTATTTTGTATTTGCTGGTTTATTGTTTTATTATTACTACTATTATTTCCATGCGTATATGAATGTGTGTGTATGTATATTGTCCGAAGGTTTTATGTGGCTATAACCTTCCCTAGTTTTCTTATTTCTGCATAAATATTGTGTTCTCTTTCTCTTTCTTGTACTCTGAGGATGTCGTAATAGACAAAAACTTTTAATATTCCGACTTTATTTTCCCTGTGGTTTCTGCAATATATATACACATATGTATATATATTTATATATATATATACATATATACATACATATATATATGTATGTGTATATATATATACATATACATATATATACACATATACATATATACATATACAACACAATTCAGTAAAACGCATGAATGTAAGATTTTGCAGAAAACCACTCGGGAAATATGACACTATCCATAATGTCTTATTTCCTGAGTGGTTTTCTGCGAAATATATATATATATATATTATATATATATATATATATATATATATATATATATATATATATATATATATATATATATATATATATAGCAACAAGCACCCGGCTGCGCCGGCCCTGTCTACGCCAGGGGTACTTGACCTGCGGCGCTGCTCGCGCTACTCGCTGCTTCCTGGGGGCGCCCCGCCGCTCGTGCTGGAGGTGCCCCGCCGTTCCTCCAGGGGGCACCCCGCCGATCCTCCTGGGGGCGCCCCGCCGCTCGTGCTGGGGGCGCCCCGCCGCTCGTGTTGGGGGCGCCCCGCCGTTCCTCTTGGGGGCGCCCCGTCGATCCTCCTGGGGGCGCCCCGCCGATCCTCTGGGGGCGCCCCGCCGATCCTCTTGGGGGCGCCCCGCCGATCCTTCTGGGGGCGCCCCGCCGCTCCAGCTGGTGGGCGCCCCGCCGATCCTTCTGGGGGCGCCCCGCCGTTCCTCCTGGGGGCGCCCGGCCGATCCTCCTTGGGGCGCCCCGCCGCTCCTCCTGGGGGCAACCGGCCGATCCTCCTGAGGGAGCCCCGCCGATCCTCCTGGGGGCGCCACGCCGCTCCTCCTGGGGGCGCCCCGCCGCTCCTCCTGCTGGGGGCGCCCCGCCGCTCCCCCTGGGAGCGCCCCCGCCGATCCTCCTGGGGGCGCCCCGCCGATCCTCCTCGTAAAGTTCTGGAAACATTGTACTATGCTCTGATTTCAACATCTGAAGTTGTTTACAGTTTTTCAACACTACATTTTTAATTATCTTCTTAGTGTTTATCACCCATTTCCAAAAATGTCTCTGTCTTCGTTTCTTAGCAGCAAAAGACTCCGGCATCTTTACACCGCGCCACTGCCCACAGGTGTCCCCAAAGTACCATGGACCCCGCCCCCCTGGCCAAGAATATTTTTATAGATACTTAGATACAAATCACTAAAACGTATGAATGTAAAATTTCGCAGAAAACCACTCGGGAAATAAGACACTATGTCTTACTTCCCAAGTGGTTTTCTGCGAACGATATATATATATATGTGTATATATATATATATATATATATATATATGTATATATATATATATATATATATATATATATATGTATGTGTGTGTGTGTGTGTATTTACCTAGTTGTATTTACCTAGTTGTATTTTACGGGAAGGGGAGCTATGCTCGTGGGGTCCCGTCTTCATATCTCATTTTATCTAAACTATTTTTAAATTCATGTATTGATTTTGCACACACCACTTTCTCATCTAACTTGTTCCAACTGTCTATTGCTCTGTGAGGAAAGCTGTTCTTTTTAAAATCTCTTCTATAGCTGCCTTTTTTTATTTTCTTTCCGTGTCCTCTTGTATTTCTGTCATCCCATTTTATCAGATTCTCTCTATCAGTAATTTCTATGCCTTTCATGATTCTGTAAATAGCTATCAAATCTCCTCTCTCTCTTCTTTGCTCTAGTGTCTGTAGTTTAAGTTTTTGTAGTCTCTCTTCATATGATAGTTTTGAGAGTGTTGGTGCCAGTTTTGTAATTGCTCTTTGTATTCTTTCAAGTTTTTTTATACATTTTTTTGTACTTGGTGACCATATCGTTGCTGCATATTCCAATCTTGGTCTTATCAGGGTGATTAGGATTTTCCTCACCATTTCTTCATCCAGGTATGTAAATGCCACTTTGATTGTTCTTATTAAATTATAAGTTTCTCCAAAAATCTTATTTATATGTTTCTCAGGTGACATATTATTCATAACAATGACTCCCAGGTCCTTCTCATTTTCTACTTTTTTTTATTCCTTCTTCTCCCAAATTATATGATCCTGTTATTCTGTTTTTGCTTTTTCCAAATTCCATTATACTACACTTTTTTGTATTGAACTCCATCTCCCACTTCCTACTCCATTCTTGTACTTTATTTAGATCTCTCTGTAGTGATTCACAATCTTCTTCAGTTTTCACTCTTTTCAGTAATTTTGCATCATCTGCAAAGAAGCTCATATAGCTTTCAATTCCTTCATCCATATCATTAATATATATAGCAAACATTATTGGGGCCAGAACTGTTCCCTGCGGGACACCGCTTATTACTTCATTCCATTTTGAGTGCTGGTTTCTTATCACTACTCTCATTTTTCTTTCTTGCAAAAAGTCTTCCATCCAATTTAGCAATTTACCTTGTATTCCTCCTTCATATTCTAATTTCTTAAGCAACTTCTTATGTGGTACTTTGTCAAAAGCTTTTTTTAGGTCTAAAAATGCACAATCAGCCCATCCATCTCTTTCTTGTATTATATCTATTAGCCTTGAATAGAAACATATTAAATTGGTGACGCATGATCGTCCTTGTCTGAATCCAAATTGCCTTGGATTTAGTACGTTGTTTTTTTCCAAGTATTTTACCCATCTACTTTTGATAATTCTTTCACATATTTTTGCTATTGTACTTGTTAGAGAGACTGGTCTATAGTTGGTAGGTTCTTCTTTATTTCCTCCTTTATATATAGGTACTATATTTGCTTTTTTCCAATCTTCTGGAACTTTTCCTTCTTTTAAGGAACTGCTTATTATGCTATGTATTTTGTCTGCCAGTTCATTCCTGCATTCTTTCAGAATCCAGTTTGCTATTTCATCTGGCCCATGCGATTTTCTGACATCAAAATTACCCAAGTGTGTCAATATTTCATTCTTTGTTACTTCTATTTCTTCCATAGGGGGGACTTTTTCCTTCCACTCAATCTCTTCAGGTTGTATATTTTCCCTTGTAAACACTGATTTAAAATGTTTGTTCATAATTTCTGCCATTTCCATTTCCTCAGTGTATTCAACTCCTCCTTGTCTTAATTTCTCCAAGTCTTGTTTGTTTTTCAGTCTATTGTTTACAAATCTGTAGAATAGTTTTGGTTGATCTTTACACTTTTCTATAACATCTTTTTCATATTTTCTTTTTTCCTCTCTGCACTTTTGTACATATTCATTTCTATAACCAGTATATATTTTCCATTTTTCAGGTCTTCTGTCTTTTTTCCATCTGTTCCAGGCTTTGTCTCTTTTGTCCTTTAACTCCCTACAACTTTTGTTGTACCAGCATTTTACATATTCTTTTTCTTGTTTTTGTCTTGGGACATACTTTTCCACTCCTTTTTTGTAAATTTTTGTCAAAATATTCCATTTCTCTTCCACTGATGTTTCTTCTTTGTATATTTCTTCCCAGTTTTCTTGTTGGAAGAATTCTCTTATTTTATCAAAGTTTGTTTTTTCATACATCATTCTTCCTTTTCTATATTGTTCATTTCTTTTCATATATTTTTCTTCATTAAGTTCCAGTTCAATCAATATGTGGTCACTTTTACCTATTGGTGTTTTATATTCAATCTTGTCTACTATTCTAGGTTCAGATGTAATTATTAAGTCTAGCCTCGATGGTTCTTCTTCATTTCTATACCTAGTGTTCTCTTGTATCCATTGTGTCATTGAATGGTCAGTAATCATCTCAAGTAGAGCATTTCCCCATGAGTCATCACCACTCTTTACTGTCATTTCTTCCCAGCAGATTTCTTTGCAATTAAAGTCGCCCATCATAACTATTCTTCCTCCGTCTTCCATTATTTTAGTTAATGCTATCTTTGTGTCCTCTAACATACTTTTATGTTCACTCTCCTCCCATGAGGCTGTTTTCGGAGGCTCATAATTGATCACAAATTTTCTGCTCTTCTTATCTCGGTCTTCCACTTCTATCATAATCATCTCTACTGTATTCTTTCCATATATGACACCTTTCACGTTTATATCCTTCTTAGTCAGGAACATAACTCCACCCCCTTGTTTTTTCTCTCTGTTGCTAATCCAATAATTGTATGTATCATGTCCTACACTGTTGGGTGGTAGTGGGCCTTTTAATTTTGTTTCTACAATTCCCATTATGTCCGGTTCTTTTTCTTTCAAATAATCATTCAGTTCATTCAATCCTGTTATCAATCCATCTATATTTGTGTAAGACACTCTTAGTTTTCTGCCACTTCCATTGTATTCTCTGTTTCCCTTATGTTTTTCTTTAGTATGTCGAACTGCTTTATTTTCATGTTCATTACTCTCCAATAGAATCTCTCTTTCTCTGACTCCGTTCTTTCCTCGTTTTTTGCCTTAGCTTCAATTCTTTTCTGCTTTTCTGCCTCTCTTTCCTCCTTATTCATTTCTCTTTTTATCCATACCTTTTTATATTGATCATTTGTTGCTAGTTTCCCTGTCTTGGATAGAATTTTCTCTGCTGTTGTTTGTGACCTGAATTTAATCTTAATTGGTCTGGTCTTATCTGTACTATATTTTCCGAGTCTGAATTTTTCCTCAATTTCCTTTATAATTTCTGGTTCATCTTCCTGGACTAATTTTAATAAACTGCTTACTCTTTCATTTTCCTCCTTGATTCTTGCGGTTCTATCTGGGTTATGTTTCTCTTCCATTCCTAATATAATTATACATTTCTTTTTGTCAGCTAATTCTCTTACTATATTCTCCTTCTGTCTCATCACTTTAATAACTGAGTCTTCATTATGTTCTTTCAATTGCTGTTTGACTATGTCAGTGAATGAAACCTTATTCCCTTCTTGAGTTATTCTCCAATTTTTAGCTTCTGTAGCTATTTTCTCTCTGTTTTCATTACTATTCTTCTTCAATTTCTCATTCTCCTCCTTTACATTTCCTAACTGTCTTTTTAGGTCCTCTATTTCTTCAGTTAAGTTTCTGTTAGCCTTCTCTAGTTGTTCCAACCTTTCAATTCTTTGGAAAATGGAGTCTACGTTACCTAACTTACGCTCCAAGTCCTCGATCACCTTACCAACTCTCTCCTCTCGTCTTATCAGTCGGGGGGGGGGTTGTGTCCCCCCCACCCTCTTTAAATCCCTGGAACATATTCTCGTCACTTTCTTCTGTATTGCTCCTCTCTATACTTCTAATCTTTACATTTTTATTTGCCATTTCGTCATCACTGAGCTGGTCCGGTGGTCGTTTCATGTTGACCTTACGCCCGTCTGCCTGGGCCAAGTCCTCCACATCCTCATTTCCTTCCATTTCCCCAGCAATCCCTCCCCCTCTCCTCTTTCCTCACTTTCCCCCTACCTCACGAGCCATTTCCCCCCCCACCCTGCAAATACAAAAAGGCACTTCTCTTTGCGTTGGTATCCACAATCTGCACTTTTCTTCAGAGCGTTCTTCAAGCCGTCCGTTCGTTGAAAGTGTGTGTGTGTGTGTGTGTGTGTGTGTGTGTGTGTGTGTGTGTGTGTGTGTGTGTGTGTGTGTGTGTGTGTGTGTGTGTGTGTGTATTTACCTAGTTGTATTTACCTAGTTGTATTTTACGGGAAGGGGAGCTATGCTCGTGTGGTCCCGTCTTCATTTCTCATTTTATCTAAACAATTTTTAAATTCATGTATTGTTTTTGCACACACCACTTTCTCATCTAACTTGTTCCAACTGTCTATTACTCTGTGTGGAAAGCTGTTCTTTTTCAAATCTCTTCTATAGCTGTCTTTTTTTATTTTCTTTCCGTGTCCTCTTGTATTTCTGTCATCCCATTTTATCAGATTCTCTCTATCAGTAATTTCTATGCCTTTCATGATTCTGTAAATAGCTATCAAATATCCTCTCTCTCTTCTTTGCTCTAGTGTCTGTAGTTCAAGTTTTGCTAGTCTCTCTTCATATGATAGTTTTGAGAGTGTTGGTGCCAATTTTGTAATTGCTCTTTGTATTCTTTCGAGTTTTATTTTATACATTTTTTTGTACTTGGTGACCATATCGTTGCTGCATATTCCAATCTTGGTCTTATCAGGGTGATTAGAATTTTCTTCACCATTTCTTCATCCAGGTATGTAAATATAACTTTGATTGTTCTTATTAAATTATAAGTTTCTCCAAACATCTTATTTATATGTTTCTCAGGTAACATATTATTCATAACAATGACTCCCAGGTCCTTCTCATTTTCTACTTTTTTTATTCCTTCTTCTCCCAATTTATATGATCCTGTTATTATGTGTGTGTGTGTGTGTGTGTGTGTGTGTGTGTGTGTGTGTGTGTGTGTGTGTGTGTGTGTGTGTGTGTGTGTGTGTGTGTGTGTGTGTGTGTGAGAGAGAGAGTGTGTGTGTGTGTGTGTGTGTGTGTGTGTGTGTGTGTATTTACCTAGTTGTATTTACCTAGTTGTATTTTACGGGAAGGGGAGCTATGCTCGTGTGGTCCCGTCTTCATTTCTCATTTTATCTAAACAATTTTTAAATTCATGTATTGTTTTTGCACACACCACTTTCTCATCTAACTTGTTCCAACTGTCTATTACTCTGTGTGGAAAGCTGTTCTTTTTCAAATCTCTTCTATAGCTGTCTTTTTTTATTTTCTTTCCGTGTCCTCTTGTATTTCTGTCATCCCATTTTATCAGATTCTCTCTATCAGTAATTTCTATGCCTTTCATGATTCTGTAAATAGCTATCAAATCTCCTCTCTCTCTTCTTTGCTCTAGTGTCTGTAGTTCAAGTTTTTGTAGTCTCTCTTCATATGATAGTTTTGAGAGTGTTGGTGCCAGTTTTGTAATTGCTCTTTGTATTCTTTCAAGTTTTTTATACATTTTTTTGTACTTGGTGACCATATTGTTGCTGCATATTCTAATCTTGGTCTTATCAGGGTGATTAGAATTTTCTTCACCATTTCTTCATCCAGGTATGTGAATGCCACTTTAATTGTTCTTATTAAATTATAAGTTTTCTCCAAAAATCTTATTTATATGTTTTTCAGGTGACATATTATTCATAACAATGACTCCCAGGTCCTTTTCATTTTCTACTTTTTTTATTCCTTCTTCTCCCAAATTATATGATCCTGTTATTCTGTTTTTGCTTTTTCCAAATTCCATTATACTACACTTTTTTGTATTGAACTCCATCTCCCACTTTAGTATGTATGTATGTATGTTTTTTTCTAAATATTTTACCCATCTACTTTTGATAATTCTTTCACAAATTTTTGCTATTGTACTTGTTAGAGAGACTGGTCTATAGTTGGTAGGTTCTTCTTTATTTCCTCCTTTATATATAGGTACTATATTTGCTTTTTTCCAATCTTCTGGAACTTTTCCTTCTTTCAAGGAACTGCTTATTATGCTATGTATTTTGTCTGCCAGTTCATTCCTGCATTCTTTCAGAATCCAGTTTGCTATTTCATCTGGTCCATGTGATTTTCTGACATCAAGATTACTCAAGTGTATCAATATTTCATTCTTTGTTACTTCTATTTTTTCTATAGGGGGGGCTTTCTCTTTCCATTCAATCTCTTCAGGTTGTATGTTCTCCCTTGTAAACACTGATTTAAAATGTTTGTTCATAATTTCCGCCATTTCCATTTCCTCAGTGTATTCAACTCCCCCTTGTCTTAATTTCTCCAAGTCCTGTTTGTTTTTCAGTTTATTGTTTACAAATCTGTAGAATAGTTTTGGTTGATCTTTACATTTTTCTATGACGTCTTTTTCATATTTTCTCTTTTCCTCTCTGCACGTTTGTACATATTCATTTCTATAACTGGTATATATTTTCCATTTTTCAGGTTTTCTGTCTTTTTTCCATCTGGTCCAGGCTTTGTCTCTTTTGTCTTTTAACTCCCTACAACTTTTGTTGTTACATTATTTTACATATTCTTTTTCTTGTTTTTGTCTTGGGACATACTTTTCCACTCCTTTTTTGTAAATTTTTGTCAAAATATTCCATTTCTTTTCCACTGATGTTTCTTCTTTGTATATTTCTTCCCAGTTTTCTTGTTGAAAGAATTCTCTTATTTTATTAAAGTTTGTTTTTTCATACATCATTCTTCCTTTTCTATATTGTTCATTTCTTTCATATATTTTTCTTCATTAAGTTCCAGTTCAATCAATATGTGGTCACTTTTACCTATTGGTGTTTTATATTCAATCTTGTCCACTATTCTAGGTTCAGATGTAATTAATAAGTCTAGTCTCGATGGTTCTTCTTCATTTCTATACCTAGTGTTCTCCTGTATCCATTGTGTCATTGTGTGGTCAATAATCATCTCAAGTAGAGTGTTTCCCCATGAGTCGTCTCCACCCTTTACTGTCATTTCTTCCCAGCAGATTTCTTTGCAATTAAAGTCGCCCATCATAACTATTCTTCCTCCATCTTCCATTATTTTATTTAATGTTATCTTTGTGTCCTCTAACATACTTTTATGTTCACTCTCCTCCCATGAGGCTGTTTTTGGAGGCACATAATTTATCACAAATTTTCTGCTCTTCTTATCTCTGTCTTCCACTTCTATCATAATCATCTCTACTGTATTCTTTCCATATATGACACCTTTCACGTTTATATCCTTCTTAGTCAGGAACATAACTCCACCCCCTTGCTTTTTCTCTCTGTTTCTAATCCAATAATTGTATGCA
The DNA here is from genome assembly GCF_046742065.1 of Oratosquilla oratoria. Taxonomy (NCBI): domain Eukaryota; kingdom Metazoa; phylum Arthropoda; class Malacostraca; order Stomatopoda; family Squillidae; genus Oratosquilla; species Oratosquilla oratoria. The sequence continues at coordinate 25,314,743 of NC_134785.1, forward strand.
TCATGTCCTACACTGTTGGGTGGTAGTGGGCCTTTTAATTTTGTTTCTACAATACCCAGTATTTCCGGTTCTTTTTACTTCAAATAATCATTAAACTCATTCAATCCTGTTATTAATCCATCTATATTTGTGTAAGACACTCTTAGTTTTCTGCCACTTCCATTGTGTTCTCTGTTTCCCTTATGTTTTTCTTTTGTATGTCGAACTTCCTTAGTTTCATGTTCACTACTCTCCAATAGAATCTCTCTTTCTCTGACTCCGTTCTGTTCTCGTTTTTTGCCTTAGCTTCCAGTCTTTTCTGCTTTTCTTCCTCTCTTTCCTCTTTATTCATTTCTCTTTTTATAAAATATTCTCTGCCGTTGTTTGTGACTTGAATTTAATCTTAATTGGTCTGGTCTTGTCTGTGCTATACTTTCCGAGTCTAAATTTCTCTTCGATTTGTTTCATAATTTCTGGTTCATCTTCCTGAACTGATTCTAGTAATTGGCTTACTTTTTCATTTTCCTCTTTGATTCTTGTGGTTCTATCTGTGTTGTGTTTCTCTTCCATTCCTAATATAATTATACATTTCTTCTTGTCTGCTAAATCTCTTACTATATTCTCCTTTTGTCTCATCACTTTAATAACTGAGTCTTCAGTATGTTCTTTCAATTGCTGTTTGACTATGTCAGTGAATGAAACCTTATTTCCTTCTTGGGTTTTCTTCCAATTTTTAGTTTCTTTAGCTATTGTCTCTCTGTTTTCTTTACTATTCTTCTTCAATTCCTCATTCTCCACCTTTACTTCTCTTAACTGTCTTTTTAGGTCTTCTATTTCATCAGTTAAGTTTTTATTCGCCTTTTCTAGTTCTTCCAATCTTTCAACCCTTTGTAAAATGGTGTTCATATGACCTAACCTACTCTCCAAGTCCTCGATCACCTTATCAACCTTCTTCTCTAGTCTTGTCAGTCGGGGGGGGGTTTGTGTCCCCCCCACTCTCTTTAAATCCCTTGAAAATATTCTCATCACTTTCTACTGTATTGTTCCTATCTATACTTCTAATCTTTACATTCTTATTAGACATTTCGTCGTCCTCCAGCTCGTCTTGCGGTCGCTTGTTTACTTTTCGGCGGTCTGTTAGGGCCAAGTCCTCTACTTCCTCATTACCTTCCATTTCCCCAGCAATCCCTCCCCTTCTCCTCTTTCCTTACTTTCCCACTACCCCACGAGCAATTTCCCCCCACCCAGTAAATACAAAAAGGCACTTCTCTTTGCGTTGGGATCCACAATCTGCACTTTTCTTCAGAACGTTCTTCAAGCCGTCCGTTCGTTGAAAGTGTGTGTGTGTGTGTGTGTGTGTGTGTGTGTGTGTGTGTGTGTGTGTGTGTGTGTGTGTGTGTGTGTGTGTGTGTGTGTGTGTGTGTGTGTTTGTGTGTGTGTGTGTGTGTGTGTGTGTGTGTGTGTGTGTGTGTGTGTGTATTTACCTAGTTGTATTTACCTAGTTGTATTTTACGGGAAGGGGAGCTATGCTCGTGGGGTCCCGTCTTCATATCTCATTTTATCTAAACTATTTTTAAATTCATGTATTGTTTTTGCACACACCACTTTCTCATCTAACTTGTTCCAACTGTCTATTACTCTGTGAGGAAAGCTGTTCTTTTTCAAATCTCTTCTATAGCTGTCTTTTTTTATTTTCTTTCCGTGTCCTCTTGTATTTCTGTCATCCCATTTTATCAGATTCTCTCTATCAGTAATTTCTATGCCTTTCATGATTCTGTAAATAGCTATCAAATCTCCTCTCTCTCTTCTTTGCTCTAGTGTCTGTAGTTTAAGTTTTTGTAGTCTCTCTTCATATGATAGTTTTGAGAGTGTTGGTGCCAATTTTGTAATTGCTCTTTGTATTCTTTCAAGTTTTTTTTATACATTTTTTTGTACATGGTGACCATATCGTTGCTGCATATTCCAATCTTGGTCTTATCAGGGTGATTAGGATTTTCCTCGCCATTTCTTCATCCAGGTATGTAAATGCCACTTTGATTGTTCTTATTAAATTATAAGTTTCTCCAAAAATCTTATTTATATGTTTCTCAGGTGACATATTATTCATAACAATGACTCCCAGGTCCTTCTCATTTTCTACTTTTTTTATTCCTTCTTCTCCCAAATTATATGATCCTGTTATTCTGTTTTTGCTTTTTCCAAATTCCATTATACTACACTTTTTTGTATTGAACTCCATCTCCCACTTCCTACTCCATCCTTGTACTTTATTTAGATCTCTCTGTAGTGATTCACAATCTTCTTCAGTTTTCACTCTTTTCAGTAGTTTTGCATCATCTGCAAAGAAGCTCATATAGCTTTCAATTCCTTCATCCATATCATTAATATATATAGCAAACATTATTGGGGCCAGAACTGTTCCCTGCGGGACACCGCTTATTACTTCATTCCATTTTGAGTGCTGATGTCTTATCACTACTCTCATTTTTCTTTCTTGCAAAAAGTCTTCCATCCAATTTAGCAATTTACCTTGTATTCCTCCTTCATATTCTAATTTCTTAAGCAACTTCTTATGTGGTACTTTGTCAAAAGCTTTTTTTAGGTCTAGAAATGCACAATCAGCCCATCCATCTCTTTCTTGTATTATATCTATTAGCCTTGAATAGAAACATATTAAATTGGTGACGCATGACCGTCCTTGTCTGAATCCAAATTGCCTTGGATTTAGTACGTTGTTTTTTTCCAAGTATTTTACCCATCTACTTTTGATAATTCTTTCACAAATTTTTGCTATTGTACTTGTTAGAGAGACTGGTCTATAGTTGGTAGGTTCTTCTTTATTTCCTCCTTTATATATAGGTACTATATTTGCTTTTTTCCAATCTTCTGGAACTTTTCCTTCTTTTAAGGAACTGCTTATTATGCTATGTATTTTGTCTGCCAGTTCATTCCTGCATTCTTTCAGAATCCAGTTTGCTATTTCATCTGGCCCATGCGATTTTCTGACATCAAAATTACCCAAGTGTGTCAATATTTCATTCTTTGTTACTTCTATTTCTTCCATAGGGGGGACTTTTTCTTTCCACTCAATCTCTTCAGGTTGTATATTTTCCCTTGTAAACACTGATTTAAAATGTTTGTTCATAATTTCTGCCATTTCCATTTCCTCAGTGTATTCAACTCCTCCTTGTCTCAATTTCTCCAAGTCTTGTTTGTTTTTCAGTTTATTGTTTACAAATCTGTAGAATAGTTTTGGTTGATCTTTACACTTTTCTATAACATCTTTTTCATATTTTCTTTTTTCCTCTCTGCACTTTTGTACATATTCATTTCTATAACCAGTATATATTTTCCATTTTTCAGGTCTGTCTTTTTTCCATCTGGTCCAGGCTTTGTCTCTTTTGTCTTTTAACTCCCTACAACTTTTGTTGTACCAGCATTTTACATATTCTTTTTCTTGTTTTTGTCTTGGGACATACTTTTCCACTCCTTTTTTGTAAATTTTTGTCAAAATATTCCATTTCTCTTCCACTGATGTTTCTTCTTTGTATATTTCTTCCCAGTTTTCTTGTTGAAAGAATTCTCTTATTTTATCAAAGTTTGTTTTTTCATACATCATTCTTCCTTTTCTATATTGTTCATTTCTTTTCATATATTTTTCTTCATTAAGTTCCAGTTCAATCAATATGTGGTCACTTTTACCTATTGGTGTTTTATATTCAATCTTGTCCACTATTCTAGGTTCAGATGTAATTATTAAGTCTAGCCTCGATGGTTCTTCTTCATTTCTATACCTAGTGTTCTCTTGTATCCATTGTGTCATTGAATGGTCAGTAATCATCTCAAGTAGAGCATTTCCCCATGAGTCATCACCACTCTTTACTGTCATTTCTTCCCAGCAGATTTCTTTGCAATTAAAGTCGCCCATCATAACTATTCTTCCTCCATCTTCCATTATTTTAGTTAATGCTATCTTTGTGTCCTCTAACATACTTTTATATTCACTCTCCTCCCATGAGGCTGTTTTCGGAGGCACATAATTGATCACAAATTTTCTGCTCTTCTTATCTCTGTCTTCCACTTCTATCATAATCATCTCTACTGTATTCTTTCCATATATGACACCTTTCACGTTTATATCCTTCTTAGTCAGGAACATAACTCCACCCCCTTGCTTTTTCTCTCTGTTTCTAATCCAATAATTGTATGCATCATGTCCTACACTGTTGGGTGGTAGTGGGCCTTTTAATTTTGTTTCTACAATTCCCATTATGTCCGGTTCTTTTTCTTTCAAATAATCATTCAGCTCATTCAATCCTGTTATTAATCCATCTATATTTGTGTAAGACACTCTTAGTTTTCTGCCACTTCCATTGTGTTCTCTGTTTCCCTTATGTTTTTCTTTTGTATGTCGAACTTCCTTAGTTTCATGTTCACTACTCTCCAATAGAATCTCTCTTTCTCTGACTCCGTTCTGTTCTCGTTTTTTGCCTTAGCTTCCAGTCTTTTCTGCTTTTCTTCCTCTCTTTCCTCTTTATTCATTTCTCTTTTTATCCATATCTTTTTGTATTGTTCACTTGTTGCTAGTTTCCCTGTTTTGGATAAGATATTCTCTGCCGTTGTTTGTGACTTGAATTTAATCTTAATTGGTCTGGTCTTGTCTGTACTATACTTTCCGAGTCTAAATTTCTCTTCGATTTGTTTCATAATTTCTGGTTCATCTTCCTGAACTGATTCTAGTAATTGGCTTACTTTTTCATTTTCCTCTTTGATTCTTGTGGTTCTATCTGTGTTGTGTTTCTCTTCCATTCCTAATATAATTATACATTTCTTCTTGTCTGCTAAATCCCTTACTATATTCTCCTTTTGTCTCATCACTTTAATAACTGAGTCTTCAGTATGTTCTTTCAATTGCTGTTTGACTATGTCAGTGAATGAAATCTTATTTCCTTCTTGGGTTTTCTTCCAATTTTTACTTTCTTTAGCTATCGTTTCTCTGTTTTCTTTACTATTCTTCTTCAATTCCTCATTCTCCACCTTTACCTCTCTTAACTGTCTTTTTAGGTCTTCTATTTCATCAGTTAAGTTTTTATTCGCCTTTTCCAGTTCTTCCAATCTTTCAACCCTTTGTAAAATGGTGTTCATATGACCTAACCTACTCTCCAAGTCCTCGATCACTTTATCAACCTTCAACCCCACTCTCTTTAAATCCCTTGAAAATATTCTCATCACTTTCTGCTATATTGCTCCTATCTATACCTCTAATCTTCACATTCCTATTAGACATGTCGTCATCATCCAACTCGTCTTGGGGTCGTTTGTCTACCTTTCGGCGGCCCGTCAGGGCCATTTCCTCCACCTCCTCATTACCTTCCATTTCCCCAGCAATCCCTCCCCCTCTCCTCTTTCCTTACTTTCCCACTACCCCACGAGCAATTTCCCCCCACCCTGCAAATACAAAAAGGCACTTCTCTTTGCGTTGGGATCCACAATCTTCACTTTTCTTCAGAACGTTCTTCAAGCCGTCCGTTCGTTGAAAGTGTGTGTGTGTGTGTGTGTGTGTGTGTGTGTGTGTGTGCATATAAACAGAACTAAACTAATTGACGCTTACAAAATGAAAGATAACTGAATAAGGAATCATCCTTGCTAAAAGTATATAGAAATAGGCCCAAAGATCAGATTCTTAAATCAGATTATCTGTATACAGAGCAAATACGAGTAGCTCAAATTATAACACCGAACTGATGACGTAGCCGTCCTATCTCTTACTCCTTACTTTAGGACTAAACTTGCCCCGGATGACTCAATCACTAAGACATTGAACGTTGGGAGTAGTTGTTACACATGCGCCCTTGAAGAACCACGTCTAAATACACCACAACACGTGACACCAACGCCGCAGTGGATGTTTACCTGTTGGAAGCAGAGGCGCGAGGGATTGAATGAAACCGCGGTCTTCAGATACGTTATCTCTTCTTGAAAAGAAAAGAATATCTTATCAATCACGTGAGTGACCTTAACGTCACTCCCGCATTACCGCATTGTGTGCCCATAATGTTACATCACCAACTGTGCATTATAAACACAGATACACAAACTTAGATCCTTATATCTATTTTTTTTTTTTTTCACTTTTTTAACTCGACACATTTTTCCACAGAGTTATCTCCTTATCTTTAGGGTTACACAATTTTTTTTTCATATATCAGACATTCTTGATCTATCCATTACAACTGAGCTCAAAAACTAATGTATCAGTGGTGGTAATTGTTATTGGGGATATTAGTGCTTACACTTGTTCGGGAAAATTTCCCTCAAAGTGTTATTTTCTTTCGATTCAGGATCCTTTCTTTCATTCTTTCTTTCTTTGTGAGGAAGCTACAAACCCATCCGCACTACCCAAAAATATATAGTAGTAAAAGAAAATGAAAAGGTGACACTGACAGATATAATCGATAGAAATAAATACATCACTCCCGGACTCCGTCTGGGCGAATTAGCCTGAAACATCACATAATTTATGTGCTTCCATAAAACAGGAAAATGAAATTCATTTTTTTTTTCTCACTTCATATTTTTCTAGTACATTTGTTATCATTAATGATGATATGTCTTTATATTGACTCCATATTTTCTCATTTTGCATTATATATATATATATATTTATATATATATATAATATACATACATATATATATATATATATATATATACATATATATAAATATATATATATATATATAATATACATATATATATATATATATATATATATATATATATATATATATATATATATATATATAGCTCAGTTTGAGAATATCAGAGCGGACCACGCCACAATTCTATCGTCCTGCCTGTGATATGATAAGGTGGCACTATCATCATTCTAAAAGCAATGACTGCCAGTCACAGACCAAATAAAGGTAAACTGCGAACCGTTATGACAATATCAGAATGGCTAGATTATGTAAGGTTAATGTAGAGATTACATTGATCATGATTACTCTGTCTTCTTCTTGGTCACGGCGTGACGACAACACCGTAAGCAGCACCTCAACACAGCGAAGTTCACGTAGACCACCAAACAAATGGAAGCCACCACAGCAAGCCAAATGTCACAGTTGTACAGGATAAACCTGAAACAATGAGGTGCATGAAAGTGAACGGTAAAGCATCAGACGACCTTTTGCTCTATAACAAACATGATTGAACAAGTAAGAAATTCCCTAGTGGACAGCGGTATCAATCAGATAATTCTTATGACTGTCGCGTGTAGGACTCGAACCTATCGCTCAGAGGCCATAAGGCTACTGGACAGCGTTTTAACCCACTGAGCGGTATGTTCGAGTCCTACACGCGACGGTCATAACAACTATCTGATGGTTAAATAATTTAATTGATGAGCATACTATCTGACTTTGAATGTGAATCCATCGAATTTAATTTTCTTTGTAGAATATCTACAAGCCATACCACAATGTAACAGTCCTGTGGATTAACTTTATTACTACCGAAACATTTCTTAAGCTGAATAAAATCGTCTAAACAGAATGGAGCCTTGATTGATCAAAATGCCGCTTGGTCAAGAGGATGTTCCTTATCTGAATGATATTAGCTGGAAGAAGTATGGCACCATGCTGAAATGACTAAGATGATAGAGAAGTGACCATCAAATACATCAAATATAGTCACTCTTCAAGAATTTATCAAATGCATTACCTATCACAGCGAGTCTGTATCATCAATTCACACCCTCTCTACGGAAGAGATGGACAACTCCAACATAGATATAACATAGCAGGAATTATCGCAAATATTTATTGCCCTGCCCCTCCCCGGCCCCGAATTGAGGATCAACACTTTGGGGAGAAAATTTATGCTACAAAGTCGCATCAAGAACAAGTAAGACACACATGGATTTATATAAGCCTTGGGCAAAAGAGAATCTTACCAGTTCATGTCTGCGGCCGGACACCGTAAATGGTGAGCCCCTCCATGCCGTAATACGTATTCGATCCAGTAGATCACCGTTTCTGCCGGAGTCATAGGCTGGTCCCGAATAATGGCGCCCATCCGGCGCGTACTTTCCAGGAGTCTGCCGAAGGAAAGGACGTCAGTAGACATGCAATAGGACCAGAGTGCCTGGCCAAGGAAATTATTTTGCTCATTCATCGTGATGGAACACTTATTACAATTTGTTCTTGGAAATGAGTTTATTCAGGTGAGGGTCATTTCCATGGTTAAGATTCGTTTAAAGACTTGACTTGGTGGTATACCAATAGGTTTTGGCCAGGGCTAACCAAATTGGGGATGGGGTGATGTTCTAGTAAATTAGTTGCGTTCCAGTGAAGAAGGGAGGAAAAGGATAAATATTACTCCAGATTTACATATGGCAACACTACGGAGGCTATGTTACAGCACACAACCTTGCCTTTCTAAAATCCCATGGTTTTAAAAAGAAGGAGAAGTAAGATCTTATTCCATTCACGATAAAAATGTGTTTTCACCTGACATCCACAGTAGAAGTGGAATAATTATCTTAATTCCTGTTGTATGAACTACACTAATTACCCTCACAGTGATCTACAAAATATCAAAACAATAATCAACAAAGAACAAAACTATTGAACTTAAACATCTAAACGCTGGGTGTCCTAGCCTATATGTGGTTAGAGGCGGAAATACAGACAACTCTGCATCCAGTGACGGCTTTACCATTACCTTGTCTCATTCAAAGCCATGGCAAGAGCTGACATCAGTGATTCCTCCGTCAGTTCCTCCCAGTCGAGGCGAATCGCCCATCCCTGTCGGGCGCCCTTCGCCATGTTGTGCATCTGGTCTGAGAAGATGGGAAGGCCGAGGATGGGCACGCCGTTGTAAAGAGACTCCA
>NC_134785.1:25328614-25358614 GCF_046742065.1 Oratosquilla oratoria
CATCGAAAAGTTTTACCACCTTAGGACCCTGAAGCCCTTGGTGACATACAAGAGACATTTAACCTACCCTTAAGCGGTGTTGAAACACCAGGAAGCATTCTGACCATCCAGTGGGTGTCATGATCATGTCAAAGGTCTCATCAAAAAGTTTTACCACCTTAGGATCCTGAAGCCCTTGCGCACAGAGGTCAGCAGTGAGATATGTAAGCTTCATGGAAGAACAAAAGTTAGGATTAGTATACTACAAGCATTATCTAGTCTGCTGAAGTTAATATTATAGTATGTACAAATAGAATATTCCAATAAGACTAGTGATTGGTTGCTCCGGGTCCGAGAAGAAAGTAGTTATGAATCCTTTTTTTCTGCCTTTGTTCAATTTGAAGCAAATTCAACTGTCACGATGATTTACGTTTCTATAAGCAAATGAGCCTTCTTTGAAGACGTTAGGCATCAGAGGGGCAAAGTTGAGGTCTGGTAGGACGATCTCTCGTACCCTCGGGGTCTCCTGCTTCGAAGCATAGGGTGACACGAACGTCATCTAAAGAGAGAGAGAGTGAAAAAAATATAACTCATCAAAGATCCAAGGAACGTATATTCAAAATCAACCAAGAACCTCATGCTCAAGATGAAACCATTATCAGAACATGAATATAATTCCAACAAATGTTGCCGCTAATTAGGTAGTTCCCTATGTTTCTTTTTCGGTGTTACCTTACTAGCATCAGGTATTCAGTCATCATACATTCGGTTTTTTTTTTTTTTTTTGGGGGGGGGGTAACATATTATTTTATCAATCATCTAGATGAGATTACTGGAATATAGGTTTGTTGGGTCGACTGTTAAATTTGTATACATGTGTGCCCATCTGCATACTCACACACGCATTCATCTAGGACAGCAAGAAGGAAACATGGATTGATTAATTATAGAAAAACCATATCAATAGTTATGGGAAGTGACGCCAATGTACAAAATAGCATAGAGTTTAGGCTAGGTAAATACAATAAGGGATGGACGCAACCATTAAGAATTAAGTTTAAGTCACAAACCAACAGGGTTGGAGATCTTTAGACTGGGCTCGACCTCATAACCTGTCTGGAAGCCTAACTCTCCCTGCATTGGTATGAAAAGATGATGACCCGGACTTGGTTTTACGCCTTTTGGCCTCGATAACTTGGCAGAGAGGTCAGCTCGAAACAAATTGATATTTCTTTTCTGTTTCATGTGATTTTTCACATACATTTCTTTTTTCCTCATCATTTTAGTCTACATCTACCAAGTGAACTTTCACGGAATTTCTGCCCTAAGCTGACATTGTTTTGTTTTTTCTGTTTTGTTTTTGTTTTGTTTTACCATTTTTAGAATATTCTCATTTGTATAACTTGAAGTCTTAATGATATATGCGTTACTGTTCAATGCAGCTTTTTTTTTGCGATTTACCACACGCAATGTTAATTCACAACTTAAAAGATTTGGCTGTAGAGGTGCTCATTACTTAGGTCTGTCATTAATTTTGTAGTATCAATGCATCTTCATAAGCTTTTATGGCATATACGCAGTGTGGAGGTTAGTATACCCCCGTAGGTATGTAGCTCTACTGAGTGTTCCTAAACAAAAATTACATGAGAACGTGGCATAAGATGCAAAATTAACCTCTACATACAGCCAATTACAGGGAAGACGACCATTAGGGAGACCCAGGTACAGATGGAGTAAAGGACGTGGAGAGGGTGGCACCAGGAGAAGACTGGAAAGAATTGGCAGAGTATAGAACCATCTGGAGAGGCATAGTGAAAGCGGTGAAGGGCCGTCCGGCCTGATAACCAACAGAGGGGGAGAGGGAGGGGATACAACCAATTATGTTGTAGTGCACTGTTACTTAACCTCGTGGCCACGATTAGCCAAAGTGGTGACTATTGCTGCGTAGAATTGGCTGTGACTCCTGCCTACGACAGGACCCAGGAAGAGGATCCTGGAGGCTTGGACTCCGTACTGGCCAGACAGCAGGGCCAAGAGTAGTAGAGTAATTCCGCGTAGTTTTTCCTGGGGACGCATCTTGTCTGAGTCTCTGTGGGACAAATGACACATCTTATAATTGTTTCACCATTTTGATCTCAATAAATGAACTATATTATTCCCAAAGACGAAAAACTCAATTAAGCTGGATTGGTTTGTCTTCTACAGCAATTCCTAGCTTCTATGGTCTCAAAACAACAATGAATCTAACAATATGTTCGTATACTTTCTTTCCAGACAAGCAAAATCACCATCACTCGTCCTATCAAATGCTAATATAATTGGAAAAATACCATTTACTTATTTCTAATCTACATATGAACACCAAACACGAGAGAATTCGTAGTTTATCATGTAAACTTATAGCAAAATGGTAAATATACAAGCTACTTACAGTTGTTTCACAGTGAAATAAAGATTTACATTTTTTCAGAGATCTAGGCTCATATGAGATCAAAGCTCTGGTCTGGCACGGAAAGTCGGCAATGTATTAGTCTAAATATACGCACGCGGTTGTACGACGGAAAAATATTATATATTTTCAAACTAGTAAAGTAACTGTATATAGATATTTGGAAACCAGGGATGTTTTCTTTTTTATATATATAATTGAATCGACTGGCATTAGTCAAACGAAAGTAATAAAAAGGATAACCATGGCTAAGAGAGTTAAAAGAAATAGGACCAATAGTCATTGGTCAAGGTCACCTACATGTAGAGCAACGTGCTGAAAGCCAACCACCGGACAGAAGAGATTACTGAGATAAATCTGACTTCTTAGTTCGAATACTTCGATTCACACAAATCACTCACCATGACGCTGATGGTGGTTACGTTCCATGCATCCGGGAATGACCAAGTGTAAACACAACATAAGTCCGGATGGTTAACGTTACGCAATGGATCCTTACCTGTTGAAGGGTGTAGAGTAAATGTCCAGAGGCAACTGTGGCCTTGTGACACGCCGGAGATTCATGGGACTAAGTAAAACATCTTATCACTCAAGTGCTGGTCCTTGACATCTTTGCCACATTATCATTTTCAGTATTGTTTTGCTAGTAACAAACAGGGTATCTATCACTGACGACGATGTCGCAACGGACATATAGCCATAGACGTGTTAACAAAAAGATTTAAGGAGGGTAGGAGTACAGAGGGATGGCAGAAGTTAAGAGTTATCAACATTCATGTCTGAGCGGAGATTAGTCTCCATTCATAGAAAACTGGGTGAACATTACCACGTAATGAATCCAGAACAGTACAGCAGCGTATCAGTAACATAAGTACATAGGTAGATCCTAGGGGTGGGAGACAAGAAAATGTACCCCTCCCCCCGATGCCAAGGCAGTTGGGAAGATGTTTACTATTAAATATCCCTCCCCCATATATATATATATATATATATATATATATATATATATCTTTTTTCAACCACAAATCACTTTTAATTCCATGCAATCGCAGTCAAGACTGAAGAATCGCTCGATGGAGGCATCCGTTGGAAATTGAAACGTGGACGAGCCGAGGATTCAAACCCAGCTAACCCGTAACAAAGTTACAGTGACTTAAACCAATACACTATCAAGAGAAATAAAAGCGTATTGGTTTAAGTCACTGTAACTTTGTTATGGGTTAGCTGGGTTCGAATTCTCGGCTCGTCCACGTTTCAATTTCCAACGGATGCCTCCATCGAGTGATTCTTTAGTCTCGACTGCGATTGCATGGAATTAAAAGTGATTTGTGGTTGAAAAAAGATATCAATTGATCACTGGGAACCATTCAATGTATACGTATATATATATATATATATATATATATATATATATATATATATATATATATATATATATATATATATATATATATATATATTGTTGGGGACAGATCATCCCACGCCCCTTACATACACTCAACCTTTTCATCTTGATGATATTATTAGTATAGTGTCCATATGTTAGCATCGTGTAATTTTATTTTGCTGATCACGCAGACCCTAAATTGAAAGAGTTCTTTATCATGCAAGGCTACTCTGTACGTAATAAGTGGAGATAGACATATGTAACCCTCTTATTTTACCTTTTTTATGATTTTGTCATTTACAAATTCAAACAATTCAGACCAGTTTTCTATAAAATCTGTTGAGTCAATTAATGTATTTTCTTCCGCTCCGGACACTCAAGGCATGAATAGACACACTAATGATTATTTCTGAATTTATTTTCTTTGTTAACATGTCTTAACTGCGATATTCATCTTATGGCACATTCCTTGAGCTCCTCTATATATACATAATAATGCTCCCATTCCTACATTATACTGTTTACCTGATACTACTCGATAAAAATTTTATACCTAACATTTGGTGTAGACCTATTATTGAAAAGGATAAATACTTCTCTATACAGGATATCACTATGTCTCAGAGCGACATTGCAGCGTGGCCGAGCAATGCATACATAGATCGCGGTACCTACGGTACATATCATGAGAAAACCCATACACAGTTATATAACCATGGCCTCAGCTGTGACACAACTACTCTCGATATTCAGTTAATTCATTTTAGGAAGATTGTCTGCCTTCCCTAAAGATTCTTAATAAATGAGCTAACATTTTTGCCGTAGCGTCGAGCCCCAGACCACATCCAAGTGACTTAAAAAGTAAAATGGAAGAAAGAATATAGTTTTCTTTCCATGATTTTTGCTGTTTCCTAGAAACGGGAGAAAAGGACAATTTGATACTAAAATTGTTATTTTTTACTTCAACATTGTTCACGACATTTTCGAAAAAAAATGCTGGTCATTTTATTATCATAACTATCTTCTAAGTTGTTTTATATTATCTGTACATATCCTTCATTTTGAAAATACGAGATCGGGTCCAGCAACTATTCTGTCGTGGTGGGCTGTGATTGGTTAATGTTATAATATCCTCAGACTGAAACATGGCTACAAATCACAGATCAAGCAAAGGACAAAGGAGAGGACCCGCTGGTACATTATTGTAGAGAATAGAGTCTGAGGAATTGAAGTAGAGACTAATGTGATCAAGACTATTCTAACTTCGTTTTGGTCTTGTTGTGGCAGCAACGACGTAAGCAGCATCTCATCAATATGAAGATTGCGTAGACCATCAGAGAGAAAGAAGCTATCACGGTGAGCCAAACGTCAAAGTTGTAGATGGTAAACCTGAAACAATATGGGTCATACAAATAGAAACAAAAGAGTAAAGATAAAGGATTACAAAGGATTACAAAGGAGGAGCATGCCGACAGGAGACCTTTCGGTCCATAACTAGGCCGGATGCAAAAATAAAAATAAATAGATGAAATAGAATAAATAAATAAATAGTAATAATAATGATGATGATAATAATAATAATGATAATATGAATGATAATAATAATAATAATAATAATAATAATAATAATAATAATAATAATAATAATAATAATAATAATAATAATAATAATAATAATAATAATAATAATAATAATAATGATAATAATAATAATAATAATAATAATGCAACATAAATGACAGTATCATTTTCTAGACCAATTTTTCGTGCTGATCACGGTGGTAGTAGTCATTTTGCTCCAAAAGTTCTAGTTTATGTGTTACAGCATATGTCCTAGTGTAGTGTTTTGTTAATCCGCGCCAGATTTGTGGCGCCTTACGTTAATTAGTCGAGTGTTGTAGGTGTTAGGTTTAATCTATTAATTGTGAGTATTAATTTAATTAATATATATGTTTAATACTATATATATGTTTAATACTATATGTTTAATACTAGTTTAATACTAGTATGTTTATATACCTATTTTGTTGCAGATTCATTGACGGATTGCTGCAGATTCATTAATTGAAGGATGCCACGGACTTGCAAGAACCACCCCGACTCCTTTTGCTACATATGCGGCAAGTACACACCATCAAAACAGAAGCGCACCATCACTTCTTCAGTAAAACATCTCTATCGTGCCTACTTTGGCATCGGAATTGGAGATCAGGATAAACCATGGGCTCCTCACATTGGCTGTGTGAACTGTTTTTCTGGTTTATGCCATTGGAGTAAAGGAAACCGTAAGTCAATGCCATTTGGTATACCAATGGTGTGGCGGGAACCTACAAATCACCTTGAAGACTGCTATTTTTGTATGCTAAAAAGCTCGAAACACATTAAATACCCAAACATTCCATCAGCTATGCAACCTGTACCACACAGTGATGATGTTCCTGTGCCAATACCTCCTGAGAATGTACACCGTGCTAGTTCAAGTGACTCTTCATGTAGTGACGGTGAAAATCCGGATGTGTATCAAGAGATCAAGTTGACTGGGACCTCTGGGAAAAGCCCTCAGTTGTTCGAACAGAGTGAGCTAGATGACCTTGTAAGAGATCTTGGGCTGTCAAAAGAATCTGCACAATTGTTATGTTCAAGGTTAGCAGAGAAAAATCTTTTGGCAAGTAATACACACTTTGCATGGTATAGGCATCGAGAGCAGGAATTCGTGCAGTACTTTACTAAGTCAGATGACATGGTGTATTGCCACGATGTTTCAGGTCTTGTAGAACACATGGGCAAAGAATACCATCCTGAAGAATGGAAGCTCTTTATCGACTCCTCCACCAGGAGTCTGAAAGCTGTGCTACTTTTTAATGGTAAACAAGTAGCATCATTGCCCATTGCTCATTCTGTTACCTTAAAAGAAACATATGCTACCATGTCACTTCTTCTTAACAACATACAATATCAGGATAACAACTGGCTTCTCTGTGGTGACCTAAAGGTCCTGACTATTTTGTTAGGGATGCAGGGAGGCCACACAAAACATCCATGCTTTTTATGCTTGTGGGACAGCCGTGCAGATTCCGTACACTACCGACAACGGGAATGGCCACAACGGACGGAATTTGTACCTGGCCGCCATAACGTCAAAACACTACCACTTGTACCAGCAGAGAAAGTGCTTCTACCTCCCCTTCACATAAAGCTGGGATTGATTAAAAAATTTGTGAAATCACTTCCGAAAGATGGAGAAGGGTTTAAATACCTTTCCCATAAATTCCCTCTTGTTAGTGATGCTAAACTGCAAGCTGGCATATTTGTAGGACCACAGATTCGTGAGCTTATGTCAGATTCCGGATTTAGTGAAGCATTAACACCTCGTGAAAGAAATGCTTGGGAAAGTTTTAAGTTAGTTGTGGCAGGGTTCTTGGGGAACAGAAAATCTGATGACTACAAGGAACGGGTTGAGAACATGCTTCAAGCATATGAGGCGGCTGGCGCACGCATGAGCATCAAAATACATTTCCTACATAGCCACCTTGACTACTTTCCTGCTAACGTGGGTGAGTACAGTGAGGAACAGGGGGAGAGCTTCCATCAAGATATATCCGAAATGGAGCACAGCTATCAAGGCAATTGGAATGTGACCATGATGGCTGATTACTGCTGGTCTCTTCGAAGAAGCTGGACAACATCTGCTGATAAACCGGCACACAAGAGAATGTCGCGAAAGCGTGCTTTTCAAGGAGAATAGCTGCCTTCAGCTTTCAAATAAAACTGTGTTTTTTGTAATCAGATATCTACATGCCTGCATGTATGTTATGCCCATTTATCATGTTTTTGTTTGTTTTCAATAATATGAAATGTACCGTCAACCTCGAATGTCCTTTACTTACCCTTATATATTCACAGGTCTTTTATAGACCTGGCTTAGACGCATTTCTGCACAATGAATCTTATAAATATAGTGTCAGTTATTACAAAAAAAAATGAGGACCTCCCTGAAAAAATGGGTATGCTTTATGGGTTTAGCATGCGAAACTGTAATGAAAAACGTTAATGACGTCTCTGTTGCAAGAATTTTTTTTCTGATGCAACCCAGTGTAATAATAATAATAGTAGTAATAATAATATTAATAATAGTAAATAAACAAATTAATAAAATAAGTCAATAAATAGATAGGTAAAGTTAAATAATAAACAAACAGGTAGATAGTAATTAATAACAAATTGACAGATAACTAAAAGTAACAAATGATAATCAAGGAAATAATGATAAACAAACAGACAAATAATAACAAGCAAATGAATAAATAATATGAAATAAATGGCAGGCATCACAGCATCTTGCCAGTAGATTATTTAATTCAGAAGGAATAGAGCTGAACATTCTAATTGATCATGATTTGGCTGTTTACTTCACAAGCAACTGGAGGCTTGAATGCAAACTCAAGTAGAGTTTATCATTAATCTCCGCAAACGTTGATTCCGCAGCACCGTCCCTAACCCGAATTCGGGATCGACGCAAAGAAAGCACGACAAAAGTGTGAGATTGTCCACAAGGATAGAAGCGCCTGTAAACTACAGCCCATGATAACAACAACAACGCTACGGTACATGAATTGTGACAAGGAAATCTTACCAGTTCATGTCCGCGGCAGGACACCGCAGGTGGCGAGCCCCTCCGTGCCGCAACACATAACCGACCCAGTAGGTCACCGTTTCCGCGGGTGTCATTGGCTGATCCCGAATGATGACCCTCATCCGACGCGCATTGTCCCGGAGTCTACCAAAGGAAAGCATGTTGATGAAAACGGCATAGTACCAGAATGTCACACGAAACTCTTTCTTTGGACCATTCATCGCGGTGACACACCTACTATTTGTTCTTGACATTGAGTTTATTTAGGTGAAGGTCATTTTCCGGATTAAGACTCGTATACTTGATGGTATACAAAATGGGTTTTGACCAAGGTTATATTCAAGTGAAGAAGAAAAAATGACAAAACCATATCATTAGTGTGCGAAAACAGTAATGTCATAATCTGGACGCTCGTTTTTAGATAACTATACTCGCAAACGTTGTCCTACACACGCAGCGTTAAAATGACGGTCGTCATTGTGGCGCCTGAGCGTTGCGCGTCATCCTGCTAATTTCAGAGAGCCTACACAGGGAGCGTCTTTGTGACGTGCGTCATTTATGACGACCGTCGAAAAAGACGCTCGTTTTTAGATAACTATACTCGCAAACGTTGTCCTACACACGCAGCGTTAAAATGACGGTCGTCTTTATGGCGCCTGAGCGTTGCGCGTCATCCTGCTAATTTGACGCGCAACGCTCAGGGGCCATAATGACGACCGTCATTTTATCGCTGCGTGTGTAGGACAACGTTTGCGAGTATAGTTATTGAAATTAGCAGGATGACGCGCAACGCTCAGGCGCCATAATGACGACCGTCATTTTAACGCTGCGTGTGTAGGACAACGTTTGCGAGTATAGTTATCTAAAAACGAGCGTCTTTTTCGACGGTCGTCATAAATGACGCACGTCACAAAGACGCTCCGTGTGTAGGCTGCCTAAATGTACATAGAACTCCTTGTAATAACACAGATAAAAGTTAACAATCCTTACTCATATGATAACACTACGGAAGCTATGTTACAGCACATAGCCATGCCTTTCTTAAAAAACCCATGAATTTCAAGAGAAGGAAAGCTAACATCTTATTCCATTCATGGTAAAAATGACATTAGTTTGCATCTGGTATATAAGATGCGCAACTGTGTTTCCACCTGACATCCGCAGTGGAAAATGAATAACTATCTTAATTCCCGTTGTATAAACTACACTAGTTACCCCCCACAGTAATCTACAGAATATCAAAACAATAATCAACAAAGAACAATAAAATTAAACTTAGATATCTAAGCGCCGCGTACCCTAATCTAATTATGGTTAAAGCCGGAAATGTAGACGCCAGTGACGTCCTTGCCATTACCTTGTATTATTCAAAGCCATATCAAGAGCTGACATCAGTGATTCCTCCGTCAGTTCCGTCCAGTCGAGGCGAATTGCCCATCCTCTCCAGACTCCCTTCGCCAGGTTATGTGTCTGGTCCGAGAAGATTGGCATACCGAGGATGGGCACACCGTTGTGGAGAGCCTCCATTATGCTGTGAAGACCGCCGTGGCTGATGAAGAGGCGTGCCTTCGGGTGGGCTGTTAAATGCAAAAGAATATTTTGGGTAATTGTCAAAAAAAAAAAAAAAAAAGAGGAATGGATGTAATGGAAATGCATCCAGTAGGTAGACAGTCGTCGTTATTCATCTGTTGGGCAATCCTCCTCCTACTGCAACAAAGTGCTGACTAATGAAGAAATTAAAGATGATACATGTTTTGGACACATTGATAACTTGTCAGGTAATGATTCTATAATAGTGGCAATTATTTTTTCTTCGACATTCGATACAAAGGTGAGGCAGTTGTCCTTTTATTGGTATCATGTTACTTAGTGTTACATACAGCATGGTGGGATTATAGACGACTAAACCGGTTCCCCTATTGGTCACCCGCCAATGAGGAGGATGCATCCTGGTACAGGAAAAAAGAAACCTCCCTATTATGGGTCACTAATTCACCTGTTCTATGCCAACTTTGAATCTATGGCTGACCAGTACCCCCCACGAAACACACTTATTCTTTTAGATGACTTCAGTATAGTTCATCGCACCAAAAGAATTGCCCATGAAGTAAGTATTGCCTCCTATGGTTCTGGAACTAGGAATATCAACAGTTCTCTCCTTCTAAAATTTGCAAAGTCCACAAGGCTAAGGATTATTCATTCCTGGTCCCAGAGACGAGAGCCACACCAATGGATATGGTACAGTAATGCCGGAGGAGTGGCTAGGGAGATCGATTAAATGTTTGTTGGTACTCATTAGAAGATCCTATAGAACTGCAAGGTTTGTCGGAGTGCTGAATAGTTTGGAACTAATTAAAGGTTTTTAGTCACAACACTTAGACTGCGTATGAAACCCAGGAAAATTCAGAGATGTCATACACCTGGGTTTCATCTGGAGAAGCTCAGGGATGATACCGAAACTTGAAGAAACTTTGCCTCAAATCTGTGACCCAGAGGAACACAGTCCGAACAGCTAATGGTAAGCTAGTGTCAGTCGTGGAGGGATGTACCCCCTTTGTCGAGTACTTTGAGCAGTTGCTCATGGATGACCCTCCAAGCAAACAGCTTCCCCTTGATTATGTTCGGGTTTTATTTGCCAATCCACCCATGGATGAATGTCCACCCTCTCTGATAGAGGTCAAAGAGGCTCTAAGTTGAAGGGTGGAAAGGTAGATGACACCAGAAACATCTGTGAGGAGTTGCTGAAAGTTGTGTGACAGTCCGATATAATTCCCTCTGATTGGAAAAATGGTCTAGTCGTCTCTGTTTGGAAGGGAAAGGGAACTGGCAGGATCGCAACTACTACCACGATATCATACTACTCAGTGTGCCAGGAAAGGTTTTTGCCCATCTGTTGCTGACACAGGTTCCTTCACATATGCTAAAGTTGCAACCTCTGAGTAATTTGGATTCACATCAGTTAATTCAACAATAGATCAAATCCTACACTTCGCGTTCTTGCGGATCGCCAAGGTAAGTTTCAAAAGAGTTTTTTTTTTACCATATGTCGTGGGGTACCCTGGGATCTACGATGATTACTGACTTGTTGCCTGGCTTATACTCTGGGACAGAGAGTACTGTAAAGAATGCAGGAGGCGTATCCAGCTTCTTTCCTGTTAATTCAGGAGTGAGGCAAGGGTTCATCCTCGCTACAACACATTTCACCAATTACACAACGTGATACAACCTTTCCACTATTCTGTCTAGTTACCAACCAATTGGAAGGGACTCTTTCGTCCGGTCAAACTACCTAGGAGATCTTGCTGTGGAAGCCATTTGGCGATGCGCACGTTGGGTGAGAGTCCCTTGATGTGATCCTCGTTCCATTTCATCAACACCCTCTGCCGGAGACGACCAAATGCCCTCACCAGCGCCAGGAGGTACCTATGATTAACCAGCATGAAATGAATATGAACCTTCTTTGAAAAATTATTCACTTAATAAGCCAGGATAGATTGGATAATCCTAATGAGTGAACTGGGTCATGGTTCACTTTCCACATAGGTCAGAAATACACCCGACCCTAAATCACATAATATTAAATACCATTACTTCCCATTCGCCTATTGATGCCTCCAGTTTGTTATATATTAGGAAAAAATAAGTCCTCCTTGAAATTAAAGGCTTGACTGAGGGTTGCAACTCCTGAAAATATCTTGAAGACATTCTCATTTTACTTGTTTGATTTTACTCAATCCTAAATGAAGTCATTTAACTCTGTTCCTTGATAATGTCACAAAAGATTCAGTGAATTTTTGTGTTAAGTCAAGCTAGAATAATCAACTTCATACTTATCAGGCATATGGGAAGTTTTAACAGCAGATCCAAGGCTGTTGAGGAAAGATTTGCTTCAGAAGACCTAAACAAGCAGCGACAGACCTCGAGAGTGTTTGTGCCGTCATTGGCGTGTGTAAAGCTTACAAAACTTCCCCAAGGTCCACCGTGAGATGTAGCTTATATTGCAATAGTATTTCTGTTGTATATGTTAGAAATATAATTATTCCTTGTATATCTACATGTGATTGCGAGTGATGACGTGAAGAGGAATTGTTTTGGCACATCGCGTGCAGACATGATACTAATACAGTTAGTTTTATGGTGGCTTAAAGCTTTCTGTCTTGAGGGGATGTCACAGAAACGAATCAAGTAAACTGGCCTCAGTGGACCATTTCAGGTTTTAATCGAGATAGGCTCTCACCCCTTGGTTCAAGAGGGAGTCCCACGGAGATGCATAGCGTAGGCTGTCTGCAGACAGAATAAGAAGTTAGATGTTTACCACAAAACTGATATGTCTTACCTGTGGAAGTGGCTTCGTGGGGTTAAGATGGATTCCACCAGCGTGGATAATGTTATGCACAAAGGGCCTGGGTGTCTCCATGGCTCGGTAGCTGCATGCCAGACCGGCAGAATCCGTTCGGGCATACGAAAAAAAAAAAAAAAAAAAAAAAAACACAGTTGATACACCAACTGCTCGGTGGGAAGCTTAAGTGAAAACACCCATTGGTGGGAAGTACAGCAAATGTATGGTTCGTGAATGGTGAAGAAAGGGTTTTTCGACACAGGTTTAACACTTTCACTGTGCAGTGGGAGACTTAGTTCACTGAATACATTTACAATGGGCATAGACTAACCTGTTGAGGATGAGAAGACTCGCGTTACTGTAGAGGGCATCAAAGGACGGCATATCATCCGGCAGAAGTCCCATAGACTGACTTGCAGTCCTTGTCCTATGGATCACCGGATTGTAACCGAGTGATTTGAGCAGAAGGACGCAAAGAATCAACAAAAGGTCCTCATTTAAACCATGATACATGTGAACTATTATACATGTGTGTGTTTGTGTGTGTGTGTGTGTGTGTGTGTGTGTGTGTGTGTGTGTGTGTGTGTGTGTGTGTGTGTGTGTGTGTGTGTGTGTGTGTGTGTGTGTGTGTGTGTGTGTGTGTGTGTGTGTGCGTGTGTGTGTGTGTGCATTTACCTAGTTGTATTTACCTAGTTATATTTTACAGGAAGGGGAGCTATACTCGTGATGTCCCGTCTTCATATCTCATTTTATCTAGACTGTTTTTAAATTCGTGTATCGTTTTTGCACACACCACATTTTCATCTAACTTGTTCCAAACGTCTATTACTCTGTGGGGAAAGCTGTTCTTTTTCAGGTCTCTTCTATAACTGTCTTTCTTGATTTTCTTTCCGTGTCCTCTTGTATCTCTATCATCCCATTCTATTAGATCCTCTCTATCAATAGTTTCTGTGCCTTTCATGATTCTATAAATAGTTATCAAGTCTCCTCTCTCTCTCCTTTGCTCTAATGTCTGTAGCTCAAGTTTTGCCAGTCTCTCCTCATATGATAGGTCTGAGAGTGTTGGTGCCAATTTCGTAATTGCTCTTTGTATTCTTTCAAGTTTTGTTATACATTTTTTTGTACTTGGTGACCACGTCGTCGCTGCATACTCCAATCTTGGTCTTATCAAAGTGACTAGTATTTTCTTCACCATTTCTTCGTACAGGTATGTACATGCCACTTTGATTGTTCTTATTAAATTATAAGTTTTTCTAAAAATTTTGTTTACATGTTTATCAGGGGACATATTATTCTTAATAATGACTCCCAGGTCCTTCTCATTTTCTACTTTATTAATTTCTTCCTCTCCCAATTTATATGATTCCACTATTCTTTTTTTTACTTCTTCTAAATTCCATTATACTACACTTCTTAATATTGAATTCCATACTTTATTGAGATCACTCTGTAGCGACCCACAATCTTCTTCCGTGTTCACTTTTTTCAGCAATATTGCATCGTCCGCAAAGAAGCTCATCTAACTTTCAATTCCTTTATCCATATCATATATATAGCAAACATTATTGGGGCCAGAACTGTTCTTTGTGGAACTCCACTAATCACTTCATCTCAATTAGAATGTTTGTCTCTTTCATGCAAGAAGTCTTCCATCCTCTTCAGCAGTTTGCCCTGTATTCCTCCTGCAGTTTCTAATTTCTTTAGCAATTTCTTATGTGGCACCTTATCAAAAGTTTTTTTAGGTCTAGAAATGCACAATCAGCCCATCCATCTCTTTCTTGTATTACATCTATTAGCCTTGAATAGAAGCACATTAAGTTTGCGACGCATGATCGTCCTTGTCTAAATCCAAACTGACTTAGATCTAGTACTTTGTTTTTTCCAAATGCTTTACCCATCTAATTTTGATCATTCTTTCACAAATTTTAGCTATCGTACTTGTTAGAGAGACCGGTCTATAGTTAGTAGGGTCTTCCTTGTTTCCCCCTTTATATATTGGTACCATATTTGCCCTTTTCCAATCTTCTGGAACTTTTCCTTCTTTCAATGAACTGTTTATTAGGCTATGTATTTTGTCTGTTACTTCGTTCCTGCATTCTCTCAAAATCCAGTTTGCCATTTCATCTGGTCCATGCGATTTTCTGACATCGAGATTACTCAAATGATTCAGTATTTCTTTCCCTGTTACTTTTATCTCTTTCACAGGGGGGACTTTCTCATCCCACTCGACATCTCTAGGTTGTATGTTCTCCCTCGTAAACACCGATTTAAAATGCTTGTTCATAATTTCTGTCATTTCTATTTCCTCTGTGTATTCAGCTCCTCCTTGTCGTAGTTTCTCTAATTCTTGTTTATTTTTTCAGTTTGTTGTTTACAAATCTGTAAAATAGTTTTGGTTGATCTTTACATTTTCCTATGACATCTTTTTCGTATTTTCTCTTTTCTTCTCTGCACACTTGTACATATTCATTTCTATAACTAGTATATATTTTCCATTTTTCAGGTCTTTTGTCTATTTTTCCATTTTATCCAAGCTTTATCCCTTTTGTCTTTTAACTCCCTACATCTTTTGTTGTACCAACACTTTACATATTCTTTTTCTTGTTTTTGTCCTGGAACATACTTTTGCACTCCTTTATATTTTTTTGTCAAAATATTCCATTTCTCTTCTACTGTTGTTTCCTCCTTGAGTATCCTTTCCCAGTCTGCTTTTTGAAAGAATTCTCTTATTTCATAAAAAAAAATCCATACATTAATCTTCCCTTTCTATATTGTTCGTTTTTCTCCATGTATTTTTTCTCATTTAGTTCCAGTTCAACCAATATGTGGTCACTTTTACTTATTGGTGTCTTATATTCAATCTTGTCTACTATTTCAGGTTCTGATGTGATTATTAAGTCCAGTCTCGATGGTTTTTCCTCATTTCTATACCTAGTATTCTCTTGTATCCATTGCGTCATTGTATGTTCTATAATCATATCAAGTAGTACATTTCCCCATAGGTCGTCTCCACCCTTCACTGTCATCTCTTCCCAGCAGATTTCTTTACTATTAAAGTCACCCATTATAACTATTCTTCATCCATCTTCCATGATCTTATTTAGTGTTATCCTTGTGTCTTCTAACATATTTTTGTATTCTCTTTCTTCCCACGAAGCCGTTTTAGGAGGCACATAGCTTACCACAAGGTTCCTGCTCTTCCCATCCCTGTCCTCCACTTCCATCATAATCATCTCTAATGTATTCTTTCCATATGTGACATTCCTCACATTTATATCCTTCTTAGTCAGGAACATAAGCCCACCCCCTTGTTTTACCTCTCTGTTTCTAGTCCAATAATTATATGCACCATATCCTACACTGTTTGGTGGTAGTGGACCTTTCAATTTTGTCTCTACAATTCCCATTGTGTCCGGTTCTTTTTTTCTTCAGGTAATCATTCAGTTCATTCAAGCCTGTTATTAAGCCATTCATATTTGTGTAAGACACTTTTAATTTTCTGTTACATCCACCCTGTTTTCTGTTTCCCTTCCGTTTTTCTCTGCTATGAAACATTTCCTCATTTTCATATCCACTACTTTGCAATAGAAATTCTCTTTGTCTGACTCTGTTCTGTTCTCGTTTTTTTTTTCTTAGCCTCTATTCTTTTTGTTTTCTCTTCCTCTCTTTCTTCTTTATTCATATCACTTTTCATCCATACCTGTTTATATAGATCACTTTTTGCTAGTTTCTCTGTTTTTGATAACATATTCTCTGCTGTCGTTTGTGACCTGAATTTAACCTTTATTGGTCTGGTCTTATCTATATTGTATTTCCCTAGTCTATATATTTCTTCATTTTCTTCCCCTGTTTCTTGTTCATCTTTTTGAACTAGCTTTTAATATCTTGTTTACTTTTTCCTTCTCCTCCTTTACTCTTGTAGTCCTATTTGGATTATGCTTCTCCTCCATCCCTAATATGATTATACATTTCTTTATCATTATTCCTTAATTCCTCATTCTCATCCTTTACTTCTTTTAAGTGTTTTTTTTTATTCTATTTCTTTATTTAGGTTTTGGTTTTCCTTCTTTAGTTCTTCCAATTTATCAACTCTTTGTGTAATCCGTGGAAGTCGACTGAACCTAACCTCCCACTGTTCGTTCGTTTTTGCTAGTTTTTCCTCTAGACTTGCTAATCTGGGGAGGTTGTCATCTCCTTCCTCATCAAATCCATGGAAATAATTATCTTCACCTTCCATTGCGCTGTTCTTATCTATATTTCTAATTTTTACATTTTTACTAATCTCTTCGACTTCACCTCTGTCGTCTGCGCATCTCTTGTTGACATTCCTTCTGAATTCCGGGGCCCGTTCGCCCCCTTCCTCATTTCCTTCCATTTACCTCAGTAATCCCTCCCCTTCTCCTTTTTCTTCACCTTCCCCCTACACCACGAGCTTTCCCCTTCCCTATTAATACAACACAGGTACTCCCTCGTCGTTGAGATCCAAGAAATTTGTATTTTTTTCTGGAGTCCAATCTTCGCTGTCACTTTGACTGGCGCGCGCGCGCGCGCGTGTGTGTATTTACCTAGTTGTATTTTACGGGAAGGGGAGCTATGCTCGTGGGGTCCCGTCTTCATATCTCATTTTATCTAAACTATTTTTAAATTCATGTATTGTTTTTGCACACACCACTTTCTCATCTAACTTGTTCCAACTGTCTATTACTCTGTGAGGAAAGCTGTTCTTTTTCAAATCTCTTCTATAGCTGTCTTTTTTTATTTTCTTTCCGTGTCCTCTTGTATTTCTGTCATCCCAATTTATCAGATTCTCTCTATCAGTAATTTCTATGCCTTTCATGATTCTGTAAATAGCTATCAAATCTCCTCTCTCTCTTCTTTGCTCTAGTGTCTGTAGTTTAAGTTTTTGTAGTCTCTCTTCATATGATAGTTTTGAGAGTGTTGGTGCCAATTTTGTAATTGCTCTTTGTATTCTTTGTATTCTTTTATATATTTTTTTGTACTTGGTGACCATATCGTTGCTGCATATTCCAATCTTAGTCTTATCAGGGTGATTAGGATTTTCCTCACCATTTCTTCATCCAGGTATGTAAATGCCACTTTGATTGTTCTTATTAAATTATAAGTTTCTCCAAAAATCTTATTTATATGTTTCTCAGGTGACATATTATTCATAACAATGACTCCCAGGTCCTTCTCATTTTCTACTTTTTCTATTCCTTCTTCTCCCAAATTATATGATCCTGTTATTCTGTTTTTGCTTTTTCCAAATTCCATTATACTACACTTTTTTGTATTGAACTCCATCTCCCACTTCCTACTCCATTCTTGTACTTTATTTAGATCTCTCTGTAGTGATTCACAATCTTCTTCAGTTTTCACTCTTTTCAGTAGTTTTGCATCATCTGCAAAGAAGCTCATATAGCTTTCAATTCCTTCATCCATATCATTAATATATATAGCAAACATTATTGGGGCCAGAACTGTTCCCTGCGGGACACCGCTTATTACTTCATTCCATTTTGAGTGCTGGTCTCTTATCACTACTCTCATTTTTCTTTCTTGCAAAAAGTCTTCCATCCAATTCAGTAATTTACCTTGTATTCCTCCTTCATATTCTAGTTTCTTAAGCAACTTCTTATGTGGTACTTTGTCAAAAGCTTTTTTTAGGTCTAGAAATGCACAATCAGCCCATCCATCTCTTTCTTGTATTATATCTATTAGCCTTGAATAGAAACATATTAAATTGGTGACGCATGATCGTCCTTGTCTGAATCCAAATTGCCTTGGATTTAGTACGTTGTTTTTTTCCAAGTATTTTACCCATCTACTTTTGATAATTCTTTCACAAATTTTTGCTATTGTACTTGTTAGAGAGACTGGTCTATAGTTGGTAGGTTCTTCTTTATTTCCTCCTTTATATATAGGTACTATATTTGCTTTTTTCCAATCTTCTGGAACTTTTCCTTCTTTTAAGGAACTGCTTATTATGCTATGTATTTTGTCTGCCAGTTCATTCCTGCATTCTTTCAGAATCCAGTTTGCTATTTCATCTGGCCCATGCGATTTTCTGACATCAAAATTACCCAAGTGTGTCAATATTTCATTCTTTGTTACTTCTATTTCTTCCATAGGGGGGACTTTTTCTTTCCACTCAATCTCTTCAGGTTGTATATTTTCCCTTGTAAACACTGATTTAAAATGTTTGTTCATAATTTCTGCCATTTCCATTTCCTCAGTGTATTCAACTCCTCCTTGTCTTAATTTCTCCAAGTCTTGTTTGTTTTTCAGTTTATTGTTTACAAATCTGTAGAATAGTTTTGATTGATCTTTACACTTTTCTATAACATCTTTTTCATATTTTCTTTTTTCCTCTCTGCACTTTTGTACATATTCATTTCTATAACCAGTATATATTTTCCATTTTTCAGGTCTTCTGTCTTTTTTCCATCTGGTCCAGGCTTTGTCTCTTTTGTCTTTTAACTCCCTACAACTTTTGTTGTACCAGCATTTTACATATTCTTTTTCTTGTTTTTGTCTTGGGACATACTTTTCCACTCCTTTTTTGTAAATTTTTGTCAAAATATTCCATTTCTCTTCCACTGATGTTTCTTCTTTGTATATTTCTTCCCAGTTTTCTTGTTGGAAGAATTCTCTTATTTTATCAAAGTTTGTTTTTTCATACATCATTCTTCCTTTTCTATATTGTTCATTTCTTTTCATATATTTTTCTTCATTAAGTTCCAGTTCAATCAATATGTGGTCACTTTTGCCTATTGGTGTTTTATATTCAATCTTGTCCACTATTCTAGGTTCAGATGTAATTATTAAGTCTAGTCTCGATGGTTCTTCTTCATTTCTATACCTAGTGTTCTCTTGTATCCATTGTGTCATTAAATGGTCAGTAATCATCTCAAGTAGAGCATTTCCCCACTCTTTACTGTCATTTCTTCCCAGCAGATTTCTTTGCAATTAAAGTCGCCCATCATAACTATTCTTCCTCCGTCTTCCATTATTTTAGTTAATG
Organism: Oratosquilla oratoria; assembly: GCF_046742065.1. Lineage (NCBI taxonomy): Eukaryota > Metazoa > Arthropoda > Malacostraca > Stomatopoda > Squillidae > Oratosquilla > Oratosquilla oratoria. The sequence goes on from NC_134785.1 coordinate 25,348,426, forward strand.
CTATCTTTGTGTCCTCTAACATACTTTTATGTTCACTCTCCTCCCATGAGGCTGTTTTCGGAGGCACATAATTGATCACAAATTTTCTGTTCTTCTTATCTCTGTCTTCCACTTCTATCATAATCATCTCTACTGTATTCTTTCCATATATGACACCTTTCACGTTTATATCCTTCTTAGTCAGGAACATAACTCCACCCCCTTGTTTTTTCTCTCTGTTTCTAATCCAATAATTGTATGCATCATGTCCTACACTATTGGGTGGTAGTGGGCCTTTTAATTTTGTTTCTACAATTCCCATTATGTCCGGTTCTTTTTCTTTCAAATAATCATTCAGTTCATTCAATCCTGTTATCAATCCATCTATATTTGTGTAAGACGCTCTTAGTTTTCTGCCACTTCCATTGTGTTCTCTGTTTCCCTTGTTTTTCTTTTGTATGTCGAACTGCTTTATTTTCATGTTCACTACTCTCCAATAGAATCTCTCTTTCTCTGACTCCGTTCTTTCCTCGTTTTTTGCCTTAGCTTCAAGTCTTTTCTGCTTTTCTGCCTCTCTTTCCTCCTTATTCATTTCTCTTTTTATCCATACCTTTTTATATTGATCATTTGTTGCTAGTTTCCCTGTTTTGGATAGAATTTTCTCTGCCGTTGTTTGTGACCTGAATTTAATCTTAATTGGTCTGGTCTTATCTGTACTATATTTTCCGAGTCTGAATTTTTCCTCAATTTCCTTTATAATTTCTGGTTCATCTTCCTGGACTAATTTTAATAAACTGCTTACTCTTTCATTTTCCTCCTTGATTCTTGCGGTTCTATCTGGGTTATGTTTCTCTTCCATTCCTAATATAATTATACATTTCTTTTTGTCAGCTAATTCTCTTACTATATTCTCCTTCTGTCTCATCACTTTAATAACTGAGTCTTCATTATGTTCTTTCAATTGCTGTTTGACTATGTCAGTGAATGAAACCTTATTCCCTTCTTGGGTTGTTCTCCAATTTTTAGCTTCTTTAGCTATTGTCTCTCTGTTTTCATTATTCTTCTTCTTCAATTTCTCATTCTCCTCCTTTACATTTCTTAACTGTCTTTTTAGGTCCTCTATTTCATCAGTTAAGTTTCTGTTTGCCTTCTCTAGTTGTTCCAACCTTTCAATTCTCTGGAAAATGGAGTCAACATTACCTAACCTACTTTCCAAGTCCTCGATCACCTTATCAACTCTCTCCTCTAGTCTTATCAGTCGGGGGGGGGGTTGTGTCCCCCCCACCCTCTTTAAATCCCTGGAACATATTCTCGTCACTTTCTACTGTATTGCTCCTCTCTATACTCCTAATCTTTACATTTTTATTAGACATTTCATCATCGCTCAGTCTTTTGTTTACCTTTCGCTTGTCTGGCTGGGCCAAGTCTACTCCCTCCTCATTTCCTTCCATTTCCCTCAGTAATCCCGCCCCTTTTCCTCTTTCCCTACTTTCCCACTACTCCACGAGCAATTTCCCCCCCACCCTGTAAAAACACTAGGCACTTCTCTTTGCGTTGGGATCCACAGACTTCAGTTTTCTTCAGAACGTCATCCAAGCCGTCCATTCGCTGAAGTGTGTGTGTGTGTGTGTGTGTGTGTGTGTGTGTGTGTGTGTGTGTGTGTGTGTATGTGTGTGTGTGTGTGTGTGTGTGTGTGTGTGTGTGTGTGTGTGTGTGTGTGTGTGTGTGTGTGTGTGTGTGTGTGTGTGTGTGTGTGTGTGTGTGTGTGATTCACCATGGCCTTGTATCACGTGTCAGACTCGTGATAAACAGTCCCCCCCCCCCGGAAGAGAGCTCAGACCTCATATAAGACCGATCTATGGGTTATGCTGCGACCTTACACGCACACACACCCAACTCCCCGCCCACGAGAGTTGGAGTAAAAACTCGCAGTGCAGTGAGACTGAAATTATTTCAGCCCTGGGCGGGATTCGAATCCGGACCACCGTAGTGACAGCCGGGAACTCTAACCACTGCGCCACGAGGTGTGTGTGTGTGTGTGTGTGTGTGTGTGTGTGTGTGTGTGTGTGTGTGTGTGTGTGTGTGTGTGTGTGTGTGTGTGTGTGTGTGTGTGTGTGTGTGTGTGTGTGTGTGTGTGTGTGTGTGTGTGTGTGTGTGTGTGTGTGTGTGTGTGTGTGTGTGTATTTTACCTTATATTACCTCCCCACCAACTGCAGCGTACTACATCAATATGTTTCATCACCTATCTACAATATTTCTATCACACATTTACATGGTCCGTAATAAGTAGATCATTCCGTTTACGAAGATCTCCATAAAGATGTTGTAAGCCCGGGTCTCGAAGGAGAGTGGGGGATCGGAGCCAATGAAGACGCTGACATCATAGGAAGGGAAAGATGGGTTCCCGAACCAGACGTCCAGAGGGGGCATAACAGGCCCGGGATTTACCAACACAAAAGGAACCTGCCAGAGGGGAAATTTGATTTATCCATTATTTAACCCATTTTGGTCATCGCACAACATTCAAGAAATAAGAGCAAAGATTAGGAAACACAACAGATGACATGTGTCTATTCTGTCACGTTGTTTCGCATTCAATCACACACATCTTTGAAAAACTTCAACCCTAGCAACACATAGGCTAAACGTAGCAAGAACCCGAGAGCATAATAAGTTCCTCCCGTAATTCCACTGACCTTGATTATTGACGTCTAAACAAACACTTTTAATACGGATTTCCTCTTTCAACAATGTAGTCAAACTTGTGGATATCGTACTGATGACGTGTTTGTGTACAAAACACTTGCGGTACGCATTATATTGACCACGTGGTCGCGATCTGATGCGCATACCTGCCTTGTCATGCAATTAGGAATGATTATGTACTGTGAGGTTTGCCCACGCGATATATATATATATATATATATATATATATATATATATATATATATATATATATATATATATATATATATATATATATATATATATATACGGTTCGGGCCACATGTAAAAACAGTTCAGGACTGACCCGTCTAAATAAAGGACAAAGACTCACTAATCCTCTTCCTTTCTTTCTCCATAGCCCCCACCCCCAACTCCGTTACATGCGCTACGTGAAATATCCATATTATTCATGTGAGGAACCTACTACAGCGCCGCAGGAATATTCATTTTACCCACGCCAACATGTTTGTGCTTGGGGTCTCAAGCGTTGATTATGGGGGCTTTGAGTCAGCTCATAGGGCATAGTACCTGACTCGTCCAAGGTCCGTCCTATCACTAAATGCCCTCCTACAATCAATATTACAGACCCTTAGGTCATACATATTCATGGATGGGTTGGAAATTCCCATGTTGATTACATAGTCAAACAACTCGTACTGATCATATTTTGCAAGTGACCAAACAATAATGTTCATGATTACCATCTTTCTTCCCTTTGGCAAAAGAAAGCACGGCATGAGATCAGTCATCTAATGCCAAGGAATTTCATCAAGCATAGAGGACGACTCTTGGTTAACCCCTTTGGCACTGTATCAGAATTAGAATGCATTTTCCTGATCAACATTTAATGACGGCTCTTCTTATGAAAAGTTACTTTGGTGATGAGCCTAGATTTAAAGAAAGTGCTCCGATAGTGATGACCTTTGCATACAAGAGACCTTTGACCTACCCTAAAGTGGTGTTGAAACACGAGGAAGCAGTCCATCAATTCAGGGGGCATAATGATCATGTCAAAAGTCTCATTGAAAAGTTTTGTCACCTTGGGATCCTGAAGCCCCTTTGCACAGAACTCAATAGCGATGTACGTAATCTCCATGGAAGAAAAGAAATTAGGATTAGTATGCTATAGGTACTATATAGTCTACTGAAGCCAATCTTACAGTATATACAAATAGAATATTTCAATAAAACTACTAATTGGTTGCTCTGGATTAAACCGTATACTACCAAGATAATTTACATTTTTAAAAGCATATGACCCATCTTCAAAGACGTTGGGTATCAAGGGGGCAAGGTCGAGGTGGGGTAGGACGATCTTTCGTATCCTTGAATTCTCCTGCTTCGGAGCATAGGGTGTCACATACGTCATCTGAAGTTAAAAAACATACACATTAATGCATGCACACCACACACATACACACACACACACGCACACATACATGCATACATTCATCTAGGATGTTAACAGGGAATTATGGATTGAATAACGGGAGAAGGAAATAGCAGCAGTCATGTAAAGTGACTTCAATGCACCCGATGAAATAAATGTGTTAAGTTAGATAGATATAAGAAGAGATGGGCACGGTCGCATACCAACAGGGTTGAGATCTCCAGATAGGTCTTGACCTTATGGCTAGTCTGAAGGCCTTGACCTTGGGCTCAAAAGGCGATGAGCCAAACTTGGCCCTGGTCTTATGCCTTCTGGCTTTGATGAGTTGGCTGAGGTCAGACCGAGGCAATATAACCTTTCTTTTCTATTTTACGTGACTTTTTTATATTTCTCTGCTATTTCCTGATAATTTCACTACAGACCTACCTAATTTTGATTGAGTTGGTGCCCGAAGCTGATATTATCTACTTATTTTTTTCTCTACTCTCTATTCTCTATTTTCTGCTCTCTCATTCTACCTCTCTATCTCTCTCTCTCTCTCTCTCTCTCTCTCTCTCTCTCTCTCTCTCTCTCTCTCTCTCTCTCTCTCTCTCTCTCTCTCTCTTTCTTCCTAAACACTGTATTTGCTATCATCAACTCTCTTTCTAGACATATCTCTACCATCAAATCTCCACTACAATATTTCCCTGGTACTCCACTTCCCAACCATTCTATTGCTTTATTTACTACTCTAGCATTAAGATCTTCCAGTACCACTACATTGGCATTTTTCCATAAACCCTCTATACACCCATTTAAATCTATACAAAAACTCTCCCCTTCCTCTACACTCTTCTCACTACCAGACCCATATGCACTTACAAAAACCCACGTTTCCCTTCCCAGTTTTACCTTCATCCACATTAACCTTGAAGAAACCTCATTCCACTCCACCACACTTTTACCTATCTCTTCATTTACTAGTATAGCCACCCCTTTTCTCCTTCATCCTTTCTTCACTCCTTAGATCCTCCCAATTACACTCCCAAACTCAAATTCACCTCTCCCTTTGAACTTAGTTTCACTCAATGCCAACACATCCATCATTCTTCTCACAAACATACTGCCTATATCTTTCCTTTAACTCTCATCTGTACCCCATTCACGCATATCAAAAGACCCAAACCTTAGGGTATTGGTTGGAAAACTCCTCCCAGACCTTTTTATGTTTTTTTTTTTTTTTTTTTTTTTTTTTTTTTTTTTTTTTTTTTTTTTTTTTTTTTTTTTTAGAATGTCCCCTTTTTTTTTTAGAATGTCCACTTTGGGGCTACAGAGAGTAAGATGCCTAGTCCTATCCCCGTCCCGCTTTTTGACGCCTTTTACAACTCAAGTGGGAACAACTCGATGGTAGTATTCTTCTCCCCCACCACAGGGTTCGGCGAAAAAATTAAATGAACATTCAGAGAGGTGGCACAGGACAGTATTAAGAGTGGAGGGACAGCATAACGGAGGGAAAGTCGCAGTATAACAAAGTATCATCATTTCTGTATGAATAGAGACTTCCTCTATCACAGACAAAATGATATGTGACTCTGGTTCGTAGGGGCGCCCCATATAGACCCTAAAGTATCAGCTGCATACTACTGAGCAGTTTTTTATCCCACAACATGCAGCCAATACCCCAGACGGAGCCTGTAAATACAACCACCAAAACCTATCACTGGTTTACCTCGAAACACCTCAAGAGCTTCGCTGGAACTTGCGTATACTTATTGGGACCGCAGAGACTCACCAAACGTACACATAATTGGCGGTAGCAAGTCGCCCTAACTTTATATATCACCAACCGTAAACAGTACAGAACAGTATGATAAAGATGATTCCATAACTCAGTTGATATTAATTGTTATAGAAAGACTACTGAAGAAAATTTATTCAGCTTGATTGACTAATAACATGAGGACCTGGCAAGAGCTGTAAATCTAATTTCTATATGCACTAATATTCATACAATCAATCACGTGCATAGCACCCACCTCATGGCCATGGTTAGCCAAAGTGGTGACGATTGCTGCATGAAGTTGGCCGTGACTCGTGCCTACAATAGGAGCCAAGTAGAGGATCCGGGATGCTTGGGCCTCATGCTGCAGTAAGGCAAAGAGCACCAGCGTAGTTCCGTGAAGTACTGCCTGAAGACGCATCTGGTTTCTGGGTGGGACAAATGACGCAACTTAGGGTTTCTCTCCTTTTTGCTCTCTACAAATGAGTTATTTTTTCAAGGGCAAAACAACTCCCACAACGTGAACTGATTTGTCTAACACAGTAGTTATTAACTTCTTTATCATTCCAAACCATCAATAGATTACGCAATATGTCCCCATATATATACATATATATATATATATATATATATATATATATATATATATATACATACATATATATATATATATATATATATATATATATATATATATATATATGAGTGGAAAATGGGGTAGAGAAACGCAGGTTGGAGTGAAAGCACTATATTCCTGACGTTTCGACTACAAGCCTTTTTCAGAGTGACAGACAACGTATGTACACAGTATATATACTTTCCTTACGGCTCATCCGGCTGGACGTCTCAGAATGTCGCATGTTGATTGGCACGATACTCCCTTCCCCATGACCAATCTAGCGGCTGCAAATGACAGATTAACAAATCCTTCCCTGTGGTTGCTGACCTTTCCCAGTGTTATGTATGCGAACTCGACCAGTCTTCTCATTTTCTTCTCTAGCCTGGTCCAGATAGGGCGTGCCCCTTCCCATTTTGGTAAATGTCTGTGCGTGTTCACGTACACTACCAGAGAATTTGAAGTCCTGTGATGTCGTAGGTCGTTCTTGTGTTCTCTTTTTTAACGCCCGCGACGTTTCACCGTAGTACGTTGCAGGACATCCACTGCATGGTATTCCATATAAAACTCCATTTATTGACCGATTTTGTTCCTTTTGTTGGTTTATATTTTCTTTTTGCCTTTTGTATTACTGAAGGAGTGAAATGGCTTGTGAAGATTGTGTGAACATGGAGAACTGTCTCAGGATGTTTCTTCTCAAGAGTGCGCTCTGTGAGAAGAGGGAATCCTCCCCACATCCCAAAGAGTGTTCCACCTCTTCCACTTCTGCCGCTACCGTGAGCGAGTGGCGCTCCGTGGGGTCCCGTTTTTCGACCCCACGTTCGGTAAGCGGGGGCCATGCGTAGCAACCGCTAGCTCTAGTCAATCGTTTTGCTCTGCTGGAAGATGAGGTGGCTGAAAATCAGTAGTTCTTGGTGGTGGGGGACTCCATGGCGCGAGACTATGACGACATCTTGCAGCGAAAGACTAAACGACGTTGCAAGCTTGTATGTCAACCGGGCCGTGGGATCGCCGATTGTACCCAAACCATCAGTGAGCAAAGGCGGATGAACATGGTTATGATTGTTCATACGGGAAGTAACGATGTGGGTAGGGTGAGATCAGAGGAACTTGTTAGAAATTACAAGGTCTTCCTTCAGGAGATGAAGGAGCGTGGGAGCCGTCACGTAGTCTGTGGAATCCTTCCGAGAATCTACGCAGGCTCGCGTTGGAACAGTAGAGCCATAAGAATCAATGAGAGGATATCAGAAATGTGCACGCAACTGGGATACCACTTTCGTGATCCTTGGTATCTCTTTTCCAGACGTCATGACCTTTACGCTTCTGATGGGATCCATCTTACTCGCAGAGTCAAAGATATTCTTACAAACCTCATTGTGGGAATTTGTAATGCACTAATTCCTTTTTTGGGGTACAAACTCAAGGGGAAGGGAAATAGAGTGTATTGGGGAAAACAGAGTAGGGCGTAGGAATGATGTAGAGCAATATGTCAGTGTAGGATAAAATATAACTTTAGGATATAATGTCGATGGATGACAAAATATCACGATGGAATGGAATGATAGTGAAGGACAAAATATCATGGTAGGACAGAATATTATTTTAGGAAGTGATTCCGGGCAGAATGTCAATGAACGACGGGTGGCCGGTGTGGGACGCAGTGACGGAGGGAGGCAAGGTGTATATGAGAGATCGGATGACCGTGAGGGACCAGATGTCCGAGATGGAGCAAATGTCCATGAGGCACTGAATAACAGTAAAGAACCAAATGTCAATATAGAGCAAGGTGTCAATAAAGAACAAAATTATAATGTAAGGCATGATGTTGAAACTCAAAACTAGTCAAAAAGAAACAATCACGAGTTTCTTAAATCCATGCACTTTAATGCTCGTAGTATTAGTAACGAATTCCAAGAAATACAGGCGTATGTCAAAAGCGAAAATCTCGATATGATAGGAATAACCGAGACATGGTTAAATGGTGGAGAGTTTGAAGCTGAATTTAATATTGCAGGATTTAAACACTTTCATCAGGATAGAAACCACAAGAAAGGTAGGGGTGTTCTGTTGTACGTTAAAAGCAATGTCCATGCCTGTGTTTTAGAGAAAGTGAAACAAGATGCATATGATAATTTGTGGGTAGAATTAATCCAAACAAATGGACAAAAAAATGAATGTAGGTGTAATATATAGACCAAATTCATTGTCATTAGCAGACGACAAACTGTTTCAAGAACTGTCTAGTTTCTGCAACCAGGACTTATTGATAATGGTTGATTTCGATTTTACTGACATTGATTGGATGACCCTTGAACATGGCCATATAGGTAGTCTCTTGATAAATTTTCTCGGTGACAATTACTTAGTTCAGCATGTAAAAGAACCCACAAGACATGGAAACTTACTCGATCTATTGATTACTAGCCGCGAAAGCATGATAACCGATGTAGAAGTCGGTGAAACTATTGCAAGTAGCGATCACAACTTAGATTCAAATTGCTAAAAAAAATTAGAATAGACACTTGTGTTTCTAAAATATCCGATTTCAGTAAAGCTCAGTTCACAGGATTACGTGAGGAGCTTCAGCTTACAGATTGGGAGGCAAAATTAAGCGAAAGACCTGTACATCAGATGCGGGATATGTTTCAAAAAACGCTTACTAAGATGATTCGTACTTACATCCCATTTAAGGACAGACGTCCCCCAAATCAGGCTCAACCAAAATGGCTAGAGATATTAAAAGACAATAAAAATTGAAAACAACAATATGAAATGAATATCGCTGATAAATACAAAGAGAATCCCAAAGAATTCTATAGTTACATTAGAGATAAAAAGTTTTTTAGGAATCATATTGACCCATTATTATCTGCTGACGGTCAACTTGAATATTCAAATGAAGGAATATGTGATATTTCAAACAACTATTTTAGCTCAGTATTCGTAAACGAAACACTTCAAAGTGAACTCCAAACTGAAACATGTGAAAAGTCTATGGTCAACTTACTACGGTAAATATAACAAAATAAAAAATTAAAAGGTGTATAAAAAAATCCAAGTTAATAAAACACCAGGGCCTGACGGTTGGCATCCAAGAATCTTAAAGGAAATGAAAAATGAGATTGTTGTTCCATTAAAAATCATATTCAAGAAATCCAAGAAAATGGAAACTAGCTAGCGTTACTCCCGTATTCAAAAAAGGTGACAAAAAGAAACCAAATATCTACAGGGCTATAAGCTTGACTTCAATCGCAGGAAAAATTATGGTAACTATCATCAGAGATGCTATCGAACATCATTTAGAAGGTAACTGTTTGATGAATGATAGCCACCATGGATTCAGATGAAAACGTTCTTGCGTGACAACTTACTCGAATTCTACAACACAGTTCTCTCGAATTATGGCAAAAGAAACAATATAGATTTAATATATCTACTTTGCAAAAGCTTTTGATACCGTCCCCCACGAAAGACTACTTACTAAATTACCTTCACACGGAATAAGTTGTAGCCTATTAAGTTGGACTAGTAATTGGTTGAATGATCGAAAACAGATAATTGCTTTAAATAGAAAAACTCCTAGATGGAAAAATGTCACAAATGGAGTTCCTCAGGGTTCCGTTCTTGGGCCACTTCTATTCATAGTATATATAAATGATATGGACCATGGACTGAAATCCATTGTTTTCAAATTTGCAGATGAGACAAAACTGTGCGG
>NC_134785.1:25361114-25481114 GCF_046742065.1 Oratosquilla oratoria
TTCCTGTACTTTATTTAGATCTCTCTGTAGTGATTCACAATCTTCTTCCGTGTTCACTTTTTTCAATAGTTTTGCATCATCTGCAAAGAAGCTCATATAGCTTTCAATTCCTTCATCCATATCATTAATATATATAGCAAACATTATTGGGGCCAAAACTGGTCCTTGTGGAACACCGCTTATTACTTCATCCCATTTTGAGTGTTGGTCTCTTATCACTACTCTCATTTTTCTTTCTTGCAAAAAGTCTTCCATCCAATTTAGCAGTTTGCCCTGTATTCCTCCTTCAGTTTCTAATTTCTTAAGCAACTTCTTATGTGGTACTTTGTCAAAAGCTTTTTTTAGGTCTAGAAATGCACAATCAGCCCATCCATCTCTTTCTTGTATTACATCTATTAGCCTTGAATAGAAACATATTAAATTGGTGACGCATGATCGTCCTTGTCTGAATCCAAATTGCCTTGGATTTAGCACGTTGTTTTTTCTAAATATTTTAGCCATCTATTTTTGACAATTCTTTCACAAATTTTTGCTATTGTACTTGTTAGAGAGACTGGCCTATAGTTGTTAGAGTCTTCTTTATTTCCCCCTTTATATATAGGTACTATATTTGCTTTTTTCCAATATTCTGGAACTTTACCTTCTTTCAAGGAACTGTTTATTATGCTATGTATTATGTCTGCCAGTTCATTCCTGCATTCTTTCAAAATCCAGTTTGCTATTTCATCTGGTCCATGCGATTTTCTGACATCAAGATTACTCAAGTGTTTCACTATTTCATTCTTTGTTACTTCTATTTCTTTCATAGGGGGGGGACTTTCTTTTTCCATTCGATCTCTTCAGGTTGTATGTTCTCCCTTGTAAACACTGATTTAAAATGTTTATTCATAATTTCCGCCATTTCAATTTTCTCTGTGTCTTCAACTCCTCCTTGTCTTAATTTCTCCAAATCTTGTTTGTTTTTCAGTTTGTTGTTTACAAATCTGTAGAATAGTTTTGGTTGATCTTTACATTTTTCTATGACATCTTTTTCATATTTTCTCTTTTCCTCTCTGCACGCTTGTACATATTCATTTCTATAACAAGTATATATTTTCCATTTTTCTGGTCTTCTGTTGTTCTTCCATTTGGTCCAAGCTTTGTCTCTTTTGTCTTTTATCTCCCTACAACTTTTATTGTACCAGCACTTTACATATTCTTTTTCTTGTTTTTGTCTTGGGATATACTTTTCTACTCCTTTTTTATAGATTTTTGTCAAAACATTCCATTTCTCTTCTACTGTTGTATCTTCTTTGTGTATTCTTTCCAAGTTTTCATTTTGGAAGAATTCTCTTATTTTATCAAAATTTGCTTTTTCGTACATCAATTTTCCTTTTCTATATTGTTCATTTCTTTTCATGTATTTTTTCTCATTTAGTTCTAGTTCCATCAATGTGTGGTCACTTTTGCTTATTGGTGCCTGGTATTCTATCTTTTCCACTATTTCAGGTTCTGATGTGATTATTAGTTCTAGTCTCGATGGTTCTTCTTCATTTCTATACCTAGTGTTCTCTTGGATCCATTGTGTCATTGTATGGTCAATAATCATCTCAAGTAGAACACTTTCCCATGAGTCTTCTCCACCCTTTACGGTCATCTCTTCCCAGCAGATTTCTTTGCAATTATAGTCGCCCATCATAACTATTCTTCCTCCATCTTCCATTATCTCATTTAGTGTTATTCTTGTGTCTTCTAACATGCTTTTATGTTCATTCTCTTCCCGTGAGGCTGTTTTTGGGGGCACGTGGTTTATTACAAACTTTCTGCTCTTCTTATCTCTATCTTCTACTTCTATCATAATCATCTCTACTCTATTGTTCCCATATGTGACACTCTTCACGCTTATATCCTTCTTAGTCAGAAACATAACTCCACCCCCTTGTTTTATCTCTCTGTTTCTAATCCAATGATTATATGCATTGTGCCCTATGCTGTTGGGTAGTAGTGGACCTTTTAATTTTGTCTCAACAATTCCCATTATGTCCGGATCTTTTTCTTTCAGATATTTGTTCAGTTCATTCAGTCCTGTTATTAATCCATCTATATTTGTGTAGGATACTTTTAACTTTCTGTTATTTCCATTGTATTCTCTGTTTCTTTTGTGCTTCTCTCTGTTATTTTCCATTTCTTCAATTTCATATTCACTACTCTCCAGTAGAATTCTTGTTTTTCTGTCTCCGTTCTGGTCTCGTATTTTTTTCTTAGCTTCATGTCTTTTCCTTATTTCCTCCTCTCTTTCCTCTTTATTCATTTCCCTTTTTATCCATACCTTTTTATATTGTTCACTTGTTGTTAGTTTCCCTGTTTTGGACAAGATATTCGCTGCCGTCGTTTGTGACCTGAATTTAATCTTAATTGGTCTGGTCTTGTCTGTACTATATTTCCCGAGCCTGCATTTCTCTTCGATTTGTTTCATTATTTCTGGCTCATCTTCCTGAACTAATTCTAGTAAGTTTCTTACTTTTTCATTTTCCTCTTTGATTCTTGTGGTTCTATCTGGGTTATTTTTCTCTTCCATTCCTAATATAATTATACATTTCTTTTTGTCTGCTAAGTCTCTTACAATGTTCTCCTTCTGTCTTATCACTTTGATAACTGAGTCTTCAGTTTGTTCTTTCATTTGCTGTTTAATTATATCAGAAAATGCAACTTTACTATTTTCTTGTATCTTCCTCCACCCCTCTGCCTCTTTTGCTATTGTTTCTTTATTGTCTCTATTGTTCTTTTTTAATTCTTCATTCTCCACTTTTACTTCTCTCAACTGTCTTTTTAGGTCTTCTATTTCATCAGTTAAGTTTTTGTCGCCTTCTCTAGTTCTTCCAATTTTTCAAACTTCTCGGCAATTTTTGACATCTTGCCAAACCTAATCTCCCAATGCTCAGTCATTTGTTCAAGTTTTTCCTCCAGTTTTGCCGGTCGGGGGAGGTTGGTATCCGCCGCCCCCTCATTAAATCCTTGAAAATTATTATCCTCACCTTCCATTGAACTGCTTTTATCTATGTTTCTGATCTTTACAATTTTGTTAGTCCCATCATCGAGATCCAAGTCATCCGTTCGGCGTTTGTTTACAATCCGCCTTGACTCTTGGACCAAGTCCTCCCCTTCCTCATTTCCTTCCATTTCCCTCAATATCCCTTCCCTTCTCCTTCCCTATCACTTCCCCACTATTCCACGAGCACTCCCCTTCCCTATAAATACAAAAGGCACTTCTCTGGATGTTCAGATACACGTAGTTTTTCCTTTTTCTTTGGAACACCAGTTCTCGCCGTCCATTCGGTGAAAGGGTGTGTGTGTGTGTGTGTGTGTGTGTGTGTGTGTATTTACCTAGATGTATTTTACGGGAAGGGGAGCTATGCTCGTGGTGTCCCGTCTTTATATCTCGTTTTATCCAGACTGTTTTTAAATTCGTGTATCGTTTTTGCACACACCACTTTCTCATCTAACCTCCCATGTTTCGTTCATTTCTTTTATTTTCTCCTCTAGATTTACTAGTCGGGGGAGGATCTCATTTCTTCCCTCATTAAATCCATTGAAATAATTATCTTCACCTTTCATTGCGCTACTCTTATCTATATTTCTAATTTTTACATTTTTACTAATCTCTTCGACTTCACCACTGTCGTCTGCCCTCTCTCGTTGACATGCCGTCTGACTTCCTGGGCCCATTCGTCCCCTTCCTCATTTCCTTCCATTTTCCTTAGTAATCCCTCCCCTTCTCCATTTTCTTCACCTTCCCACTACACCACGAGTTTTCCACTTCCCTATTAATACAACACAGGTACTCCCTCGTCGTTGAGATCAACGAAAATTGTAGATTTTTCCGGAGTCCAAACTTCGTTGTCACTTCGACCGACGTGTGTTGGTGTGTATTTACCTAGTTGTATTTACCTAGTTCTATTTTACGGGAAGGGGAGCTATGCTCGTGCTGTCCCGTTTTCGTATCTCATTTTATCTAAACTATTTTTAAATTCATGTATTGTTTTTGCACACACCACTTTCTCATCTAACTTGTTCCAACTGTCTATTACTCTGTGAGGAAAGCTGTTCTTTTTCACATATCTTCTATAGCTGTCTTTTTATATTTTCTTTCCATGTCCTCTTGTATTTCTGTCATCCCATTTTATCAGATTCTCTCTATCAGTAATTTCTATTCATTTCATGATTCTGTAAATACCTATCAAATCTCCTCTCTCTTTTTTCTCTAGTGTCTGTAGTTCAAGTTTTGCTAGTCTCTCTTCATATGATAGTTTTGAGAGTGTTGGTGCCAATTTTGTAATTGCTCTTTGTATTCTTTCAAGTTTTTTTATGCTTTTTTCTTTTTTTTTTGCACTTGGTGACCATATCGTTGCTGCATATTCCAATCTTGGTCTTATCAGGGTGATTAGAATTTTCTTCACCATTTCTTCATCCAGGTATGTAAATGCAACTTTGATTGTTCTTATTAAATTATAGGTTTCTCCAAAAATCTTATTTATATGTTTCTCAGGTGACTCCCAGGTCCTTTTCATTTTCTACTTTTTTTATTCCTTCTTCTCCCAATTTATATGATCCTGTTATTCTGTTTTTACTTTTTCCAAATTCCATTATACTACACTTTTTTGTATTGAACTCCATCTCCCACTTCCTACTCCATTCCTGTACTTTATTTAGATCTCTTTGTAGTGATTCACAATCTTCTTCCGTGTTCACTTTTTTCAATAGTTTTGCATCATCTGCAAAGAAACTCATATAGCTTTCAATTCCTTCATCCATATCATTAATATATATACCAAACATTATTGGGGCCAGAACTGTTCCTTGTGGAACACCGCTTATTACTTCATCCCATTTTGAGTGTTCTCTTAACTCTACTCTCATTTTTCTTTCTTGCAAAAAGTCTTCCATCCAATTTAGCAGTTTGCCCTGTATTCCTCCTTAAGTTTCTAATTTCTTAAGCAACTTCTTATGTGGTACTTTGTCAAAAGCGTTTTTAGGTCTAGAAATGCACAATCAGCCCATCCATCTCTTTTTTGTATTATATCTATTAGCCTTGAATAGAAACATATTAAATTGGTGACGCATGATCGTCCTTGTCTGAATCCAAATTGCCTTGGATTGAGCACGTTTTTTTTTTTTTCTAAATATTTTAGCCATCTATTTTTGACAATTCTTTCACAAATTTTTGCTATTATACTTGTTAGAGAGACTGGCCTATAGTTGTTAGGGTCTTCTTTATTTCCCGCTTTATATATAGGTACTATATTTGCTTTTTTCGAATATTCTGGAACTTTACCTTCTTTCAAAGAACTGTTTATTATGCTATGTATTATTTCTGCCAGTTCATTCCTGCATTCTTTCAAAATCCAGTTTGCTATTTCATCTGGTCCATGTGATTTTCTGACATCAAGATTACTCAAGTGTTTCAATATTTCATTCTTTGTTACTTCTATTTCTTTCATAGGGGGGACTTTCTCTTTCCATTCGATCTCTTCAGGTTGTATGTTCTCCCTTGTAAACACAGATTTAAAATGTTTGTTCATAATTTCCGCCATTTCAATTTTCTCTGTGTATTCAACTCCTCCTTGTCTTAATATCTCCAAATCTTGTTTGTTTTTCAGTTTGTTGTTTACAAATCTGTAGAATAGTTTTGGTTGATCTCTACATTTTTCTATGACATCTTTTTCATATTTTCTCTTTTCCTCTCTGCACGCTTGTACATATTCATTTCTATAACAAGTATATATTTTCCATTTTTCTGGTCTTCTGTTTTCTTCCATTTGGCCCAGGCTTTGTCTCTTTTGTCTTTTATCTTCCTACAACTTTTGTTGTACCAGCATTTTACATATGCTTTTTCTTGTTTTTGTCTTGGGACATACTTTTCTACTCCTTTTTTATAGATTTTTGTCAAAATATTCCATTTCTCTTCTACTGTTGTATCTTCTTTGTGTATTCTTTCCCAGTTTTCATTTTGGAAAAATTATCTTATTTTATCAAAATTTGCTTTTTCATACATCAATCTTCCTTTTCTATATTGTTCATTTCTTTTCATGTATTTTTTCTCATTTAGTTCTAGTTCTATCAATATGTGGTCACTTTTGCTTATTGGTGCCTGGTATTCTATCTTTTCCACTATTTCAGGTTCTGGTGTGATTATTAGGTCTAGTCTCGATGGTCCTTCTTCATTTCTATACCTAGTGTTCTCTTGGATCCATTGTGTCATTGTGTGGTAAGTAATCATCTCAAGTAGAACACTTCCCCATGAGTCTTCTCCACCCTTTACGGTCATCTCTTCCCAGCAGATTTCTTTGCAATTATAGTCGCCCATCATAACTATTCTTCCTCCATCTTCCATTATCTCATTTAGTGTTACTCTTGTGTCTTCTAACATGCTTTTATGTTCATTCTCTTCCCATGAGGCTGTTTTTGGGGGCACGTAGTTTATTACAAACTTTTTGCTCTTCTTATCTCTATCTTCTACTTCTATCATAATCATCTCTACTCTATTGTTCCCATATGTGACTCTCTTCACGTTCTTAGTCAGGAACATAACCCCACCCCCTTGTTTTATCTCTCTGTTTCTAATCCAATAATTATATGCATTGTGTCCTATGCTGTTGGGTAGTAGTGGGCCTTTTAATTTTGTCTCAACAATTCCCATTATGTCCGGATCTTTTTCTTTCAGATATTTGTTCAGTTCATTCAGTCCTGTTATTAATCCATCTATATTTGTGTAGGATACTCTTAACTTTCTGTTATTTCCATTGTATTCTCTGTTTCTTTTGTGTTTCTCTCTTTTATGTTCCATTTCTTCAATTTCATATTCACTACTCTCCAGTAGAATTCTTGTTTTTCTGTCTCCGTTCTGGTCTCGTTTTTTTTCTTAGCTTCATGTCTTTTCCTCATTTCCTCCTCTCTTTCCTCTTTATTCGTTTCCCTTTTTATCCATACCTTTTTATATTGTTCACTTGTTGCTAGTTTCCCTGTTTTGGATAAGATATTCTCTGCCGTCGTTTGTGACCTGAATTTAATCTTAATTGGTCTGGTCTTGTCTGTACTATATTTCCCAAGCCTGCATTTCTCTTCGATTTGTTTCATTATTTCTGGCTCATCTTCCTGAACTAGTTCTAGTAAATTTCCTACTTTTTCATTTTCCTCTTTGATTCTTGTGGTTCTATCTGGGTTATTTTTCTCTTCCATTCCTAATATAATTATACATTTCTTTCTATCTGCTAAGTCTCTTACTATATTCTCCTTCTGTCTCATCACTTTAATAACTGAGTCTTCAGTTTGTTCTTTCATTTTCTGTTTGATTATGTCAGTAAATGCAACTTTGCTGTTTTCTTGAATTTTTTTCCAACCCTCCTTGTTGTCCTTATTATTATCCTTTAAGACTTTATTCTCCTCTTTTACTTCTTTTAACTGTTTTTTTAATTCTTCAATTTCCTTAGTTAAGTTTTTGTTCGCCTTCTCTAGTTCTTCCAATTTTTCAACCCTCTGCACAATGTTGTTAAAGTGACCGAACCTAAGCTCCCAGTGCTCGATCATCTTATCGAGCTTCTCTTCTAGTCTTATCAATCGGGGGGTTTTGTGTCCCCCCCCACCCTCTTTAAATCCCTGGAAAATATTCTCATCACCTTCTACTCTATTGCTCTTATCTATACTTCTAATCTTTACATTTTTGTTAGACATTTCGTCGTCGCTAAATTGGTCCGGACCTCTTTTATGTTTAGATGGCGTCTGCCTGCCTGGGCCAAGTCCTCACCTTCCTCATTTCCTTCCATTTCCCTCAGTAATCCCTCCCCTTCTCCTTTTTCCTCACTTTCCCCTACACCACGAGCAATTCCCCCCCCCACCCTGTAAATACAATAGGTACTTCCTTTGCTTCGGGATCCATGAAATTTCACTTTTTCTTCAGAACGTCCTCTAAGCCGTCCGTTCGTTGAAGTGTGTGTGTGTGTATTTACCTAGTTGTACCTAGTTGTATTTTACGGGAAGGGGAGCTATGCTCGTGGTGTCCCGTTTTCATATCTCGTTTTATCTACACTATTTTTAAATTCATGTATTGTTTTTGCACACACCACTTTCTCATCTAACTTGTTCCAACTGTCTATTACTCTGTGGGGAAAGCTGTTCTTTTTCAGGTCTCTTCTATAGCTGTCTTTTTTTATTTTCTTTCCTGTCCTCTTGTATTTCTCTCATCCCATTTTATCAGATTCTCTCTATCAGTAATTTCTATGCCTTTCATGATTCTGTAAATAGCTATCAAATCTCCTCTCTCTCTTCTTTGCTCTAGTGTCTGTAGTTCAAGTTTTGCTAGTCTCTCTTCATATGATAGTTTTGAGAGTGTAGGTGCCAATTTTGTAATTGCTCTTTGTATTCTTTCAAGTTTTTTTATACATTTTTTTTTACTTGGTGACCACATCGTTGCTGCATATTCCAATCTTGGTCTTATCAGGGTGATTAGAATTTTCTTCACCATTTCTTCATCCAGTTATGTAAATGCAACTTTGATTGTTCTTATTAAATTATAGGTTTCTCCAAAAATCTTATTTATATGTTTCTCATGTGACATATTATTCATATTATTCATTTTCTACTTTTTTTATTCCTTCTTCTCCCAATTTATATGATCCTGTTATTCTGTTTTTACTTTTTCCAAATTCCATTATACTACACTTTTTTGTATTGAACTCCATCTCCCACTTCCTACTCCATTCATGTACTTTATTTAGATCTCTTTGTAGTGATTCACAATCTTCTTCCGTGTTCACTTTTTTCAATAGTTTTGCATCATCTGCAAAGAAACTCATATAGCTTTCAATTCCTTCATCCATATCATTAATATATATACCAAACATTATTGGGGCCAGAACTGTTCCTTGTGGAACACCGCTTATTACTTCATCCCATTTTGAGTGTTCTCTTAACTCTACTCTCATTTTTCTTTCTTGCAAAAAGTCTTCCATCCAATTTAGCAGTTTGCCCTGTATTCCTCCTTAAGTTTCTAATTTCTTAAGCAACTTCTTATGTGGTACTTTGTCAAAAGCGTTTTTAGGTCTAGAAATGCACAATCAGCCCATCCATCTCTTTTTTGTATTATATCTATTAGCCTTGAATAGAAACATATTAAATTGGTGACGCATGATCGTCCTTGTCTGAATCCAAATTGCCTTGGATTGAGCACGTTTTTTTTTTTTTTCTAAATATTTTAGCCATCTATTTTTGACAATTCTTTCACAAATTTTTGCTATTATACTTGTTAGAGAGACTGGCCTATAGTTGTTAGGGTCTTCTTTATTTCCCGCTTTATATATAGGTACTATATTTGCTTTTTTCCAATATTCTGGAACTTTACCTTCTTTCAAGGAACTGTTTATTATGCTATGTATTATTTCTGCCAGTTCATTCCTGCATTCTTTCAAAATCCAGTTTGCTATTTCATCTGGTCCATGTGATTTTCTGACATCAAGATTACTCAAGTGTTTCAATATTTCATTCTTTGTTACTTCTATTTCTTTCATAGGGGGGACTTTCTCTTTCCATTCGATCTCTTCAGGTTGTATGTTCTCCCTTGTAAACACAGATTTAAAATGTTTGTTCATAATTTCCGCCATTTCAATTTTCTCTGTGTATTCAACTCCTCCTTGTCTTAATATCTCCAAATCTTGTTTGTTTTTCAGTTTGTTGTTTACAAATCTGTAGAATAGTTTTGGTTGATCTCTACATTTTTCTATGACATCTTTTTCATATTTTCTCTTTTCCTCTCTGCACGCTTGTACATATTCATTTCTATAACAAGTATATATTTTCCATTTTTCTGGTCTTCTGTTTTCTTCCATTTGGCCCAGGCTTTGTCTCTTTTGTCTTTTATCTTCCTACAACTTTTGTTGTACCAGCATTTTACATATGCTTTTTCTTGTTTTTGTCTTGGGACATACTTTTCTACTCCTTTTTTATAGATTTTTGTCAAAATATTCCATTTCTCTTCTACTGTTGTATCTTCTTTGTGTATTCTTTCCCAGTTTTCATTTTGGAAGAATTCTCTTATTTTATCAAAATTTGCTTTTTCATACATCAATCTTCCTTTTCTATATTGTTCATTTCTTTTCATGTATTTTTTCTCATTTAGTTCTAGTTCTATCAATATGTGGTCACTTTTGCTTATTGGTGCCTGGTATTCTATCTTTTCCACTATTTCAGGTTCTGATGTGATTATTAGGTCTAGTCTCGATGGTTCTTCTTCATTTCTATACCTAGTGTTCTCTTGGATCCATTGTGTCATTGTGTGGTCAGTAATCATCTCAAGTAGAACACTTCCCCATGAGTCTTCTCCACCCTTTACGGTCATCTCTTCCCAGCATATTTCTTTGCAATTATAGTCGCCCATCATAATTATTCTTCCTCCATCTTCCATTATCTCATTTAGTGTTACTCTTGTGTCTTCTAACATGCTTTTATGTTCATTCTCTTCCCATGAGGCTGTTTTTGGGGGCACGTAGTTTATTACAAACTTTCTGCTCTTCTTATCTCTATCTTCTACTTCTATCATAATCATCTCTACTCTATTGTTCCCATATGTGACTCTCTTCACGTTCTTAGTCAGGAACATAACCCCACCCCCTTGTTTTATCTCTCTGTTTCTAATCCAATAATTATATGCATTGTGTCCTATGCTGTTGGGTAGTAGTGGGCCTTTTAATTTTGTCTCAACAATTCCCATTATGTCCGGATCTTTTTCTTTCAGATATTTGTTCAGTTCATTCAGTCCTGTTATTAATCCATCTATATTTGTGTAGGATACTCTTAACTTTCTGTTATTTCCATTGTATTCTCTGTTTCTTTTGTGTTTCTCTCTTTTATGTTCCATTTCTTCAATTTCATATTCACTACTCTCCAGTAGAATTCTTGTTTTTCTGTCTCCGTTCTGGTCTCGTTTTTTTCTTAGCTTCATGTCTTTTCCTCATTTCCTCCTCTCTTTCCTCTTTATTCATTTCCCTTTTTATCCATACCTTTTTATATTGTTCACTTGTTGCTAGTTTCCCTGTTTTGGATAAGATATTCTCTGCCGTCGTTTGTGACCTGAATTTAATCTTAATTGGTCTGGTCTTGTCTGTACTATATTTCCCAAGCCTGCATTTCTCTTCGATTTGTTTCATTATTTCTGGCTCATCTTCCTGAACTAGTTCTAGTAAATTTCCTACTTTTTCATTTTCCTCTTTGATTCTTGTGGTTCTATCTGGGTTATTTTTCTCTTCCATTCCTAATATAATTATACATTTCTTTCTATCTGCTAAGTCTCTTACTATATTCTCCTTCTGTCTCATCACTTTAATAACTGAGTCTTCAGTTTGTTCTTTCATTTTCTGTTTGATTATGTCAGTAAATGCAACTTTGCTGTTTTCTTGAATTTTTTTCCAACCCTCCTTGTTGTCCTTATTATTATCCTTTAAGACTTTATTCTCCTCTTTTACTTCTTTTAACTGTTTTTTTAATTCTTCAATTTCCTTAGTTAAGTTTTTGTTCGCCTTCTCTAGTTCTTCCAATTTTTCAACCCTCTGCACAATGTTGTTAAAGTGACCGAACCTAAGCTCCCAGTGCTCGATCATCTTATCGAGCTTCTCTTCTAGTCTTATCAATCGGGGTTTTTGTGTCCCCCCCACCCTCTTTAAATCCCAGGAAAATATTCTCATCACCTTCTACTGTATTGCTCTTATCTATACTTCTAATCTTTACATTTTTGTTAGACATTTCGTCGTCGCTAAATTGGTCCGGACCTCTTTTGTTTAGATGGCGTCTGCCTGCCTGGGCCAAGTCCTCACCTTCCTCATTTCCTTCCATTTCCCTCAGTAATCCCTCCCCTTCTCCTTTTTCCTCACTTTCCCCTACACCACGAGCATTTCCCCCCCACCCTGTAAATACAATAGGTACTTCCTTTGCTTCGGGATCCACGAAATTTCACTTTTTCTTCAGAACGTCCTCTAAGCCGTCCGTTCGTTGAAGTGTGTGTGTGTGTATTTACCTAGTTGTACCTAGTTGTATTTTACGGGAAGGGGAGCTATGCTCGTGGTGTCCCGTTTTCATATCTCGTTTTATCTAAACTATTTTTAAATTCATGTATTGTTTTTGCACACACCACTTTCTCATCTAACTTGTTCCAACTGTCTATTACTCTGTGGGGAAAGCTGTTCTTTTTCAGGTCTCTTCTATAGCTGTCTTTTTTTATTTTCTTTCCATGTCCTCTTGTATTTCTCTCATCCCATTTTATCAGATTCTCTCTATCAGTAATTTCTATGCCTTTCATGATTCTGTAAATAGCTATCAAATCTCCTCTCTCTCTTCTTTGCTCTAGTGTCTGCAGTTCAAGTTTTGCTAGTCTCTCTTCATATGATAGTTTTGAGAGTGTAGGTGCCAATTTTGTAATTGCTCTTTGTATTCTTTCAAGTTTTTTTATACATTTTTTTTTACTTGGTGACCACATCGTTGCTGCATATTCCAATCTTGGTCTTATCAGGGTGATTAGAATTTTCTTCACCATTTCTTCATCCAGGTATGTAAATGCAACTTTGATTGTTCTTATTAAATTATAGGTTTCTCCAAAAATCTTATTTATATGTTTCTCATGTGACATATTATTCATAACAATGACTCCCAGGTCTTTTTCATTTTCTACTTTTTTTATTCCTTCTTCTCCCAATTTATATGATCCTGTTATTCTGTTTTTACTCTTTCCAAATTCCATTATACTACACTTCTTTGTATTGAACTCCATCTCCCACTTCCTACTCCATTCCTGTAATTTATTTAGATCTCTCTGTAGTGATTCACAATCTTCTTCCGTGTTCACTTTTTTCAATAGTTTTGCATCATCTGCAAAGAAACTCATATAGCTTTCAATTCCTTCATCCATATCATTAATATATATAGCAAACATTATTGGGGCCAGAACTGTTCCTTGTGGAACACCGCTTATTACTTCATCCCATTTTGAGTGTTGGTCTCTTATCACTACTCTCATTTTTCTTTCTTGCAAAAAGTCTTCCATCCAATTTAGCAGTTTGCCCTGTATTCCTCCTTCAGTTTCTAATTTCTTAAGCAACTTCTTATGTGGTACTTTGTCAAAAGCTTTTTTTAGGTCTAGAAATGCACAATCAGCCCATCCATCTCTTTCTTGTATTATATCTATTAGCCTTGAATAGAAACATATTAAATTGGTGACGCATGATCGGCCTTGTCTGAATCCAAATTGTCTTGGATTTAGCACGTTTTTTTTTTTTTTCTTCTAAATATTTTAGCCATCTATTTTTGACAATTCTTTCACAAATTTTTGCTATTGTACTTGTTAGAGAGACTGGCCTATAGTTGTTAGAGTCTTCTTAATTTCCCCCTTTATATATAGGTACTATATTTGCTTTTTTCCAATATTCTGGAACTTTACCTTCTTTCAAGGAACTGTTTATTATGCTATGTATTATTTCTGCCAGTTCATTCCTGCATTCTTTCAGAATCCAGTTTGCTATTTCATATGGTCCATGTGATTTTCTGACATCAAGATTACTCAAGTGTTTCAATATTTAATTCTTTGTTACTTCTATTTCTTTCATAGGGGGGACTTTCTCTTTCCATTCAATCTCCTCAGGTTGTATGTTTTCCCTTGTAAACACAGATTTAAAATGTTTGTTCATAATTTCCGCCATTTCAATTTCCTCTGTGTATTCAACTCCTTGTCTTAATTTCTCCAAATCTTGTTTGTTTTTCAGTTTGTTGTTTACAAATCTGTAGAATAGTTTTGGTTGATCTTTACATTTTTCTATGACATCTTCTTCATATTTTCTCTTTTCCTCTCTGCACGCTTGTACATATTCATTTCTATAACAAGTATATATTTTCCATTTTTCTGGTCTTCTGATTTTCTTCCATTTGGCCCAGGCTTTGTCTCTTTTGTCTTTTATCTCCCTACAACTTTTATTGTACCAGCACTTTACATATGCTTTTTCTTGTTTTTGTCTTGGGACATACTTTTCTACTCCTTTTTTATAGATTTTTGTCAAAATATTCCATTTCTCTTCTACTGTTGTATCTTCTTTGTGTATTCTTTCCCAGTTTTCATTTTGGAAGAATTCTCTTATTTTATCAAAATTTGCTTTTTCATACATCAATCTTCCTTTTCTATATTGTTCATTTCTTTTCATGTATTTTTTCTCATTTAGTTCTAGTTCTATCAATATGTGGTCACTTTTGCTTATTGGTGCCTGGTATTCTATCTTTTCCACTATTTCAGGTTCTGGTGTGATTATTAGGTCTAGTCTCGATGGTTCTTCTTCATTTCTATACCTAGTGTTCTCTTGGATCCATTGTGTCATTGTGTGGTAAGTAATCATCTCAAGTAGAACACTTCCCCATGAGTCTTCTCCACCCTTTACGGTCATCTCTTCCCAGCAGATTTCTTTGCAATTATAGTCGCCCATCATAACTATTCTTCCTCCATCTTCCATTATCTTGTTTAGTGTTATTCTTCTGTCTTCTAACATGCTTTTATGTTCATTCTCTTCCCATGAGGCTGTTTTTGGGGGCACGTAGTTTATTACAAACTTTCTGATCTTCTTATCTCTATCTTCTACTTCTATCATGATCATCTCTACTCTATTGTTCCCATATGTGACACTCTTCACGCTTATATCCTTCTTAGTCAGGAACATAACTCCACCCCCTTGTTTTTTCTCTCTGTTTCTAATCCAATAATTATATGCATTGTGTCCTATGCTGTTGGGTGGTAGTGGACCTTTTAATTTTGTCTCAACAATTCCCATTATGTCCGGATCTTTTTCTTTCAGATATTTGTTCAGTTCATTCAGTCCTGTTATCAATCCATCTATATTTGTGTAGGATACTTTTAACTTTCTGTTATTTCCATTGTATTCTCTGTTTCTTTTGTGTTTCTCTCTGTTATTTTCCATTGCTTCAATTTCATATTCACTACTCTCCAGTAGAATTCTTGTTTTTCTGTCTCCGTTCTGGTCTCGTTTTTTTCTTAGCTTCATGTCTTTTCCTCATTTC
The DNA here is from genome assembly GCF_046742065.1 of Oratosquilla oratoria. Taxonomy (NCBI): domain Eukaryota; kingdom Metazoa; phylum Arthropoda; class Malacostraca; order Stomatopoda; family Squillidae; genus Oratosquilla; species Oratosquilla oratoria. Next base: position 25,376,187 of record NC_134785.1, read on the forward strand.
CTCCTCTCTTTCCTCTTTATTCATTTCCCTTTTTATCCATACCTTTTTATATTGTTCACTTGTTGCTAGTTTCCCTGTTTTGGATAAGATATTCTCTGCCGTCGTTTGTGACCTGAATTTAATCTTAATTGGTCTGGTCTTGTCTGTACTATATTTCCCAAGCCTTCATTTCTCTTCGATTTGTTTCATTATTTCTGGCTCATCTTCCTGAACTAATTCTAGTAAATTTCCTACTTTTTCATTTTCCTCTTTGGTTCTTGTGGTTCTATCTGGGTTATGTTTCTCTTCCATTCCTAATATAATTATACATTTCTTTCTATCTGCTAAGTCTCTTACTATATTCTCCTTCTGTCTCATCACTTTAATAACTGAGTCTTCAGTTTGTTCTTTCATTTGCTGTTTGATTATGTCAGTAAATGCAACTTTACTGTTTTCTTGAATTTTTTCCAACCCTCCTTGTTGTCCTTATTATTCTCCTTTAAGACTTCATTCTCCTCTTTTACTTCTTGTAACTGTTTTTTTTTTTTTTTAATTCTTCAATTTCCTTAGTTAAGTTTTTGTTCGCCTTCTCTAGTTCTTCCAATTTTTCAACCCTCTGCACAATGTTTTTAACGTGACCGAACCTAAGTTCCCAGTGCTCGATCATCTTATCGAGCTTCTCTTCTAATCTTGTTAATCGGGGGGGGGGGGTTGTGTCCCCCCCACCCTCATTAAATCCCTGGAAAATATTCTCATCACCTTCTACTGTATTGTTCTTATTTATACTTCTGATCTCTACATTTTTGTTAGACATTTCGTCGTCGCTAAATTGGTCCGGACCTCTTTTGTTTAGATGGCGTCTGCCTGCCTGGGCCAAGTTCTCACCTTCCTCATTTCCTTCCATTTCCCTCAGTAATCCCTCCCCTTCTCCTTTTTCCTCACTTTCCCCTACACCACGAGCACTTCCCCCCCACCCTGTAAATACAATAGGTACTTCCTTTGCTTCGGGATCCACGAAATTTCACTTTTTCTTCAGAACGTCCTCTAAGCCGTCCGTTCGTTGAAGTGTGTGTGTGTGTGTGTGTGTGTGTGTGTGTGTGTGTGTGTATTTACCTAGTTGTATTTACCTAGTTGTATTTTACGGGAAGGGGAGCTATGCTCGTGGGGTCCCGTCTTCATATCTCATTTTATCTAAACTATTTTTAAATTCATGTATTGTTTTTGCACACACCACTTTCTCATCTAACTTGTTCCAACTGTCTATTGCTCTGTGAGGAAAGCTGTTCTTTTTAAAATCTCTTCTATAGCTGTCTTTTTTTATTTTCTTTCCGTGTCCTCTTGTATTTCTGTCATCCCATTTTATCAGATTCTCTCTATCAGTAATTTCTATGCCTTTCATGATTCTGTAAATAGCTATCAAATCTCCTCTCTCTCTTCTTTGCTCTAGTGTCTGTAGTTTAAGTTTTTGTAGTCTCTCTTCATATGATAGTTTTGAGAGTGTTGGTGCCAGTTTTGTAATTGCTCTTTGTATTCTTTCAAGTTTTTTTATACATTTTTTTGTACTTGGTGACCATATCGTTGCTGCATATTCCAATCTTGGTCTTATCAGGGTGATTAGGATTTTCCTCACCATTTCTTCATCCAGGTATGTAAATGCCACTTTGATTGTTCTTATTAAATTATAAGTTTCTCCAAAAATCTTATTTATATGTTTCTCAGGTGACATATTATTCATAACAATGACTCCCAGGTCCTTCTCATTTTCTACTTTTTTTATTCCTTCTTTTCCCAAATTATATGATCCTGTTATTCTGTTTTTGCTTTTTCCAAATTCCATTATACTACACTTTTTTGTATTGAACTCCATCTCCCACTTCCTACTCCATTCTTGTACTTTATTTAGATCTCTCTGTAGTGATTCACAATCTTCTTCAGTTTTCACTCTTTTCAGTAATTTTGCATCATCTGCAAAGAAGCTCATATAGCTTTCAATTCCTTCATCCATATCATTAATATATATAGCAAACATTATTGGGGCCAGAACTGTTCCCTGCGGGACACCGCTTATTACTTCATTCCATTTTGAGTGCTGATCTCTTATCACTACTCTCATTTTTCTTTCTTGCAAAAAGTCTTCCATCCAATTTAGCAATTTACCTTGTATTCCTCCTTCATATTCTAATTTCTTAAGCAACTTCTTATGTGGTACTTTGTCAAAAGCTTTTTTTAGGTCTAGAAATGCACAATCAGCCCATCCATCTCTTTCTTGTATTATATCTATTAGCCTTGAATAGAAACATATTAAATTGGTGACGCATGATCGTCCTTGTCTGAATCCAAATTGCCTTGGATTTAGTACGTTGTTTTTTTCCAAGTATTTTACCCATCTACTTTTGATAATTCTTTCACATATTTTTGCTATTGTACTTGTTAGAGAGACTGGTCTATAGTTGGTAGGTTCTTCTTTATTTCCTCCTTTATATATAGGTACTATATTTGCTTTTTTCCAATCTTCTGGAACTTTTCCTTCTTTTAAGGAACTGCTTATTATGCTATGTATTTTGTCTGCCAGTTCATTCCTGCATTCTTTCAGAATCCAGTTTGCTATTTCATCTGGCCCATGCGATTTTCTGACATCAAAATTACCCAAGTGTGTCAATATTTCATTCTTTGTTACTTCTATTTCTTCCATAGGGGGGACTTTTTCCTTCCACTCAATCTCTTCAGGTTGTATATTTTCCCTTGTAAACACTGATTTAAAATGTTTGTTCATAATTTCTGCCATTTCCATTTCCTCAGTGTATTCAACTCCTCCTTGTCTTAATTTCTCTAAGTCTTGTTTGTTTTTCAGTTTATTGTTTACAAATCTGTAGAATAGTTTTGGTTGATCTTTACACTTTTCTATAACATCTTTTTCATATTTTCTTTTTTTCTCTCTGCACTTTTGTACATATTCATTTCTATAACCAGTATATATTTTCCATTTTTCAGGTCTTCTGTCTTTTTTCCATCTGTTCCAGGCTTTGTCTCTTTTGTCCTTTAACTCCCTACAACTTTTGTTGTACCAGCATTTTACATATTCTTTTTCTTGTTTTTGTCTTGGGACATACTTTTCCACTCCTTTTTTGTAAATTTTTGTCAAAATATTCCATTTCTCTTCCACTGTTGTTTCTTCTTTGTATATTTCTTCCCAGTTTTCTTGTTGGAAGAATTCTCTTATTTTATCAAAGTTTGTTTTTTCATACATCATTCTTCCTTTTCTATATTGTTCATTTCTTTTCATATATTTTTCTTCATTAAGTTCCAGTTCAATCAATATGTGGTCACTTTTACCTATTGGTGTTTTATATTCAATCTTGTCCACTATTCTAGGTTCAGATGTAATTATTAAGTCTAGCCTCGATGGTTCTTCTTCATTTCTATACCTAGTGTTCTCTTGTATCCATTGTGTCATTGAATGGTCAGTAATCATCTCAAGTAGAGCATTTCCCCATGAGTCATCACCACTCTTTACTGTCATTTCTTCCCAGCAGATTTCTTTGCAATTAAAGTCGCCCATCATAACTATTCTTCCTCCGTCTTCCATTATTTTAGTTAATGCTATCTTTGTGTCCTCTAACATACTTTTATGTTCACTCTCCTCCCATGAGGCTGTTTTCGGAGGCACATAATTGATCACAAATTTTCTGCTCTTCTTATCTCGGTCTTCCACTTCTATCATAATCATCTCTACTGTATTCTTTCCATATATGACACCTTTCACGTTTATATCCTTCTTAGTCAGGAACATAACTCCACCCCCTTGTTTTTTCTCTCTGTTTCTAATCCAATAATTGTATGTATCATGTCCTACACTGTTGGGTGGTAGTGGGCCTTTTAATTTTGTTTCTACAATTCCCATTATGTCCGGTTCTTTTTCTTTCAAATAATCATTCAGTTCATTCAATCCTGTTATCAATCCATCTATATTTGTGTAAGACACTCTTAGTTTTCTGCCACTTCCATTGTATTCTCTGTTTCCCTTATGTTTTTCTTTAGTATGTCGAACTGCTTTATTTTCATGTTCACTACTCTCCAATAGAATCTCTCTTTCTCTGACTCCGTTCTTTCCTCGTTTTTTGCCTTAGCTTCAATTCTTTTCTGCTTTTCTGCTTCTCTTTCCTCCTTATTCATTTCTCTTTTTATCCATACCTTTTTATATTGATCATTTGTTGCTAGTTTCCCTGTCTTGGATAGAATTTTCTCTGCTGTTGTTTGTGACCTGAATTTAATCTTAATTGGTCTGGTCTTATCTGTACTATATTTTCCTAGTCTGAATTTTTCCTCAATTTCCTTTATAATTTCTGGTTCATCTTCCTGGACTAATTTTAATAAACTGCTTACTCTTTCATTTTCCTCCTTGATTCTTGCAGTTCTATCTGGGTTATGTTTCTCTTCCATTCCTAATATAATTATACATTTCTTTTTGTCAGCTAATTCTCTTACTATATTCTCCTTCTGTCTCATCACTTTAATAACTGAGTCTTCATTATGTTCTTTCAATTGCTGTTTGACTATGTCAGTGAATGAAACCTTATTCCCTTCTTGAGTTATTCTCCAATTTTTAGCTTCTGTAGCTAGTTTCTCTCTGTTTTCATTACTATTCTTCTTCAATTTCTCATTCTCCTCCTTTACATTTCCTAACTGTCTTTTTAGGTCCTCTATTTCTTCAGTTAAGTTTCTGTTAGCCTTCTCTAGTTGTTCCAACCTTTCAATTCTTTGAAAAATGGAGTCTACGTTACCTAACTTACGCTCCAAGTCCTCGATCACCTTATCAACTCTCTCCTCTAGTCTTATCAGTCGGGGGGGGGGGGGGTTGTGTCCCCCCCACCCTCTTTAAATCCCTGGAACATATTCTCGTCACTTTCTTCTGTATTGCTCCTCTCTATACTTCTAATCTTTACATTTTTATTAGACATTTGATCCTCGCTAAGTCTTTTGTTTACCTTCCGCTTGTCTGGCTGGTCAAAGTCTACTCCCTCCTCATTTCCTTCCATTTCCCTCAGTAATCCCTCCCCTTTTCCTCTTTCCCTACGTTCCCACTACTCCACGAGCAATTTCCCCCCCACCCTGCAAAAATACTAGGCACTTCTCTTTGCGTTGGGATCCACAGACTTCACTTTTCTTCAGAACGTCTTCTAAGCCGTCCATTCGTTGAAGTGTGTGTGTATTTACCTAGTTGTATTTACCTAGTTGTATTTTACGGGAAGGGGAGCTATGCTCGTGGGGTCCCGTCTTCATATCTCATTTTATCTAAACTATTTTTAAATTCATGTATTGTTTTTGCACACACCACTTTCTCATCTAACTTGTTCCAACTGTCTATTGCTCTGTGAGGAAAGCTGTTCTTTTTAAAATCTCTTCTATAGCTGTCTTTTTTTATTTTCTTTCCGTGTCCTCTTGTATTTCTGTCATCCCATTTTATCAGATTCTCTCTATCAGTAATTTCTATGCCTTTCATGATTCTGTAAATAGCTATCAAATCTCCTCTCTCTCTTCTTTGCTCTAGTGTCTGTAGTTTAAGTTTTTGTAGTCTCTCTTCATATGATAGTTTTGAGAGTGTTGGTGCCAGTTTTGTAATTGCTCTTTGTATTCTTTCAAGTTTTTTTATACATTTTTTTGTACTTGGTGACCATATCGTTGCTGCATATTCCAATCTTGGTCTTATCAGGGTGATTAGGATTTTCCTCACCATTTCTTCATCCAGGTATGTAAATGCCACTTTGATTGTTCTTATTAAATTATAAGTTTCTCCAAAAATCTTATTTATATGTTTCTCAGGTGACATATTATTCATAACAATGACTCCCAGGTCCTTCTCATTTTCTACTTTTTTTATTCCTTCTTTTCCCAAATTATATGATCCTGTTATTCTGTTTTTGCTTTTTCCAAATTCCATTATACTACACTTTTTTGTATTGAACTCCATCTCCCACTTCCTACTCCATTCTTGTACTTTATTTAGATCTCTCTGTAGTGATTCACAATCTTCTTCAGTTTTCACTCTTTTCAGTAATTTTGCATCATCTGCAAAGAAGCTCATATAGCTTTCAATTCCTTCATCCATATCATTAATATATATAGCAAACATTATTGGGGCCAGAACTGTTCCCTGCGGGACACCGCTTATTACTTCATTCCATTTTGAGTGCTGATCTCTTATCACTACTCTCATTTTTCTTTCTTGCAAAAAGTCTTCCATCCAATTTAGCAATTTACCTTGTATTCCTCCTTCATATTCTAATTTCTTAAGCAACTTCTTATGTGGTACTTTGTCAAAAGCTTTTTTTTAGGTCTAGAAATGCACAATCAGCCCATCCATCTCTTTCTTGTATTATATCTATTAGCCTTGAATAGAAACATATTAAATTGGTGACGCATGATCGTCCTTGTCTGAATCCAAATTGCCTTGGATTTAGTACGTTGTTTTTTTCCAAGTATTTTACCCATCTACTTTTGATAATTCTTTCACATATTTTTGCTATTGTACTTGTTAGAGAGACTGGTCTATAGTTGGTAGGTTCTTCTTTATTTCCTCCTTTATATATAGGTACTATATTTGCTTTTTTCCAATCTTCTGGAACTTTACCTTCTTTTAAGGAACTGCTTATTATGCTATGTATTTTGTCTGCCAGTTCATTCCTGCATTCTTTCAGAATCCAGTTTGCTATTTCATCTGGCCCATGCGATTTTCTGACATCAAAATTACTCAAGTGTGTCAATATTTCATTCTTTGTTACTTCTATTTCTTCCATAGGGGGGACTTTTTCCTTCCACTCAATCTCTTCAGGTTGTATATTTTCCCTTGTAAACACTGATTTAAAATGTTTGTTCATAATTTCTGCCATTTCCATTTCCTCAGTGTATTCAACTCCTCCTTGTCTTAATTTCTCCAAGTCTTGTTTGTTTTTCAGTCTATTGTTTACAAATCTGTAGAATAGTTTTGGTTGATCTTTACACTTTTCTATAACATCTTTTTCATATTTTCTTTTTTCCTCTCTGCACTTTTGTACATATTCATTTCTATAACCAGTATATATTTTCCATTTTTCAGGTCTTCTGTCTTTTTTCCATCTGGTCCAGGCTTTGTCTCTTTTGTCTTTTAACTCCCTACAACTTTTGTTGTACCAGCATTTTACATATTCTTTTTCTTGTTTTTGTCTTGGGACATACTTTTCCACTCCTTTTTTGTAAATTTTTGTCAAAATATTCCATTTCTCTTCCACTGATGTTTCTTCTTTGTATATTTCTTCCCAGTTTTCTTGTTGGAAGAATTCTCTTATTTTATCAAAGTTTGTTTTTTCATACATCATTCTTCCTTTTCTATATTGTTCATTTCTTTTCATATATTTTTCTTCATTAAGTTCCAGTTCAATCAATATGTGGTCACTTTTACCTATTGGTGTTTTATATTCAATCTTGTCCACTATTCTAGGTTCAGATATAATTATTAAGTCTAGCCTCGATGGTTCTTCTTCATTTCTATACCTAGTGTTCTCTTGTATCCATTGTGTCATTGAATGGTCAGTAATCATCTCAAGTAGAGCATTTCCCCATGAGTCATCACCACTCTTTACTGTCATTTCTTCCCAGCAGATTTCTTTGCAATTAAAGTCGCCCATCATAACTATTCTTCCTCCGTCTTCCATTATTTTAGTTAATGCTATCTTTGTGTCCTCTAACATACTTTTATGTTCACTCTCCTCCCATGAGGCTGTTTTCGGAGGCACATAATTGATCACAAATTTTCTGTTCTTCTTATCTCTGTCTTCCACTTCTATCATAATCATCTCTACTGTATTCTTTCCATATATGACACCTTTCACGTTTATATCCTTCTTAGTCAGGAACATAACTCCACCCCCTTGCTTTTTCTCTCTGTTTCTAATCCAATAATTGTATGCATCATGTCCTACACTGTTGGGTGGTAGTGGGCCTTTTAATTTTGTTTCTACAATTCCCATTATGTCCGGTTCTTTTTCTTTCAAATAATCATTCAGCTCATTCAATCCTGTTATTAATCCATCTATATTTGTGTAAGACACTCTTAGTTTTCTGCCACTTCCATTGTGTTCTCTGTTTCCCTTATGTTTTTCTTTTGTATGTCGAACTTCCTTAGTTTCATGTTCACTACTCTCCAATAGAATCTCTCTTTCTCTGACTCCGTTCTGTTCTCGTTTTTTGCCTTAGCTTCCAGTCTTTTCTGCTTTTCTTCCTCTCTTTCCTCTTTATTCATTTCTCTTTTTATCCATATCTTTTTGTATTGTTCACTTGTTGCTAGTTTCCCTGTTTTGGATAAGATATTCTCTGCCGTTGTTTGTGACTTGAATTTAATCTTAATTGGTCTGGTCTTGTCTGTGCTATACTTTCCGAGTCTAAATTTCTCTTCGATTTGTTTCATAATTTCTGGTTCATCTTCCTGAACTGATTCTAGTAATTGGCTTACTTTTTCATTTTCCTCTTTGATTCTTGTGGTTCTATCTGTGTTGTGTTTCTCTTCCATTCCTAATATAATTATACATTTCTTCTTGTCTGCTAAATCCCTTACTATATTCTCCTTTTGTCTCATCACTTTAATAACTGAGTCTTCAGTATGTTCTTTCAATTGCTGTTTGACTATGTCAGTGAATGAAATCTTATTTCCTTCTTGGGTTTTCTTCCAATTTTTACTTTCTTTAGCTATAGTTTCTCTGTTTTCTTTACTATTCTTCTTCAATTCCTCATTCTCCACCTTTACCTCTCTTAACTGTCTTTTTAGGTCTTCTATTTCATCAGTTAAGTTTTTATTCGCCTTTTCCAGTTCTTCCAATCTTTCAACCCTTTGTAAAATGGTGTTCATATGACCTAACCTACTCTCCAAGTCCTCGATCACCTTATCAACCTTCTTCTCTAGTCTTGTCAGTCGGGGGGGGGGGGTTGTGTCCCCCCCACTCTCTTTAAATCCCTTGAAAATATTCTCATCACTTTCTGCTATATTGCTCCTATCTATACCTCTAATCTTCACATTCCTATTAGGCATGTCGTCATTATCCAACTCGTCTTGGGGTCGTTTGTCTACCTTTCGGCGGCCCGTCAGGGCCATTTCCTCCACCTCCTCATTACCTTCCATTTCCCCAGCAATCCCTCCCCCTCTCCTCTTTCCTTACTTTCCCACTACCCCACGAGCAATTTCCCCCCACCCTGCAAATACAAAAAGGCACTTCTCTTTGCGTTGGGATCCACAATCTTCACTTTTCTTCAGAACGTTCTTCAAGCCGTCCGTTCGTTGAAAGTGTGTGTGTGTGTGTGTGTGTGTGTGTGTGTGTGTGTGTGTATATATATATATATATATATATATATATATATATATATATATATATATATATATATATATATATATATATATATATATATATTCCTTTCAACCACCCCGAATCTCCTCCTGAGGCATAGCGAAATTGGTAGTGTATTCGCCAAAGTACGCAGACGGTAGTCCGAGGGGAAGGAAAGGATCTGCATTTATCATTTCTTTTCTTTTCTTTTCTTTTTCAGACTCATAGAGCACTGATGTAGGAAATTTTCAAAACTAGATGGTGTTATGTTTCATAAACCCCCGAATAACCAAGTATAAGCACAACACAAGCGTGAGTGGTAACCGCAATGCATTCTTACCTGTGGGACGCTGAATCACAAGTGACTCCATACATCCCATCCCTGGACTTATGAAACGGCATTGAATTTTGGAGCTAGATGAAATACCTTATCAGATAGGAAAAGGCAATTGAGCTATTTACCACATTCACAAGGTTTATTAAATATTTTCGGTAATAAACAGCTCTTACATTTCTGGAAAAAATGATACAAACAAAAGACAGTCATAGAAGTGGTAATAAAGATATCTAAGGTGGGGAGAAGATTCAATTATCTATTTTTTCATTTACTTATATTTCTATTTATTTACTTATTTATTTGTTTATCTATTTGTCTAATTATTTATTTATGTGTACTTATTGATCTGTTCGATTATTCATTTATTTTTTGAATCATTCATCTATTTATTCGTTTATCTACATATTTATTCCTTTATTTGTTTGTTCATTTATTCATTTGTTTGTTTGTTTTTATGGAGATTTTTCTTCGAATATAGAAGACAGTTTTATGAACATCACAACCTAAAGCGTCCATGACAGTGCACTGTCAGTTACATATCAGGTCGTAGATTCATAGATCCCAGAGCAGCGTTTCTCAGCCAGCCAGGGTTTCCCGGAACCCTAAGGTTCTGCAAAAGGTCCCTAAGGGTTCCGCGAGAACAAGTGAGATATGCTAATGCACTTTTGATTTTTAAATAATTTCATATACGTAATATAATTAAACACGCACATATTCTTGGTTACTGTAATAAGGTAATATAGACATCATCCTATCTAACCTATTATTACGATGAAAATAAAATGAGAAAGATATAGTACATGCATTTTTTTTTTTTTTTTTTTTTTTTTTTTTTTTTTTTTTTTTTTTTTTTTTTTTTTTTGGCGTAGGGGCTCCTTGAGACATGCAATTTATTTTAAAGGTTATGAAAAGAAAAAAAGAGGTTGATAAACGCTGTCCTAGAGGGTCGGAAAGATATCGGGAATCCCTCCTTTATTTGTCTTGTCAGGAGGATGTTAATGAGTAGCTATGTTTCCATGATATATTAGTGAATTATAAAGGTGTTCATTATGCAAGACATCCCCAAAATCATTGTAGAGCACAGTTCTTCTTTCTATAATAATTCTTCCCCTACCCTTGCATACACTCATTCCGTTCAGCCTCGTTGTATCGTAAGCACGTCATCACCCTCAATTGACAGCATACTTAAAGGAGTCTCATGTGGAAAGTTACCACGTCATGGTAAAAGGTTTTCGTCCGTCAGAGAAGGACTTCTCATCTCTTTGGACTTATTATTGAATTTCCCGTCCGCCATGACATAAATTATATACAATCAATATGTTAATACTTTGTAGAAGTTATACAATAATGGTACATATAGATGCTTTTCATATTATAAGGACTATCCTTGTATGTGACAATAGTTTAGATAAAATGAGATATGAAGACGGGAAGGGGAGCTACGCTCGTGGTGTCCCGTCTTCATATCTCATTTTATCTAAACTATTTTTAAATTCATGTATTGTTTTTGCACACACTACTTTCTCATCTAACTTGTTCCAACTGTCTATTACTCTGTGAGGAAAGCTGTTCTTTTTCACATCTCTTCTATAGCTGTCTTAATTTATTTTCTTTCCGTGTCCTCCTGTATTTCTATCATCCCATTTTATTAGATCCTCTCTATCAGTAATTTCTATGCCTTTCATGATTCTGTAAATAGCTATCAAATCTCCTCTCTCTCTTCTTTGCTCTAGTGTCTGTAGCTCAAGTTTTGCTAGTCTCTCTTCATATGATAGTTTTGAGAGTATTGGTGCCAATTTTGTAATTGCTCTTTGTATTCTTTCAAGTTTTTTTATGCATTTTTTTGTACTTGGTGACCACATCGTTGCAGGCATATTCCAATCTTGGTCTTATCAGGTATGTAAATGCAACTTTGATTGTTCTCATTAAATTATAAGTTTCACCAAAAATCTTATTTGTTTGTTTCTCAGGTGACATTGTTCATAACAATGACTCCAAGGTCCTTCTCATTTTCAACTTTTTTATACTTTCTTCTCCCAATTTATATGATCCTGTTATTCTGTTTTTGCTTTTTCCAAATTCCATTATACTACACTTTTTAGTATTGAACTTCATCTCCCACTTCCTACTCCATTCCCAGACTTTATTTAGATCACTCTGTAGTGATTCTAAATCTTCTTCTGTGTTCACTTTTTTTAATAGTTTTGCATCATCTGCAAAGAAGCTCATATAACTTTCAATTTCTTCATCCATATCATTAATATATATAGCAAACATTATTGGGGCCAGAACTGTTCCTTGTGGAACACCACTTATTACTTCATCCCAATTTGAGTGTTTGTCTCTTATCACTACTCTCATTTTTCTTTCTTGCAAAAAAGTCTTCCATCCATTTAAGCAGTTTGCCCTGTATTCCTCCTTCAGTTTCTAATTTCTTAAGCAACTTCTTATGTGGTACTTTGTCAAAAGCTTTTTTTAGGTCTAGAAATGCACAATCAGCCCATCCATCTCTTTCTTGTATTATATCTATTAGCCTTGAATAGAAACATATTAAATTGGTGACGCATGATCGTCCTTGTCTGAATCCAAATTGCCTTGGATTTAGCACGTTTTTTTTTTTTTTCTAAATATTTTACCCATCTACTTTTGACAATTCTTTCACAAATTTTTGCTATTGTACTTGTTAGAGAGACTGGTCTATAGTTGGTAGGGTCTTCTTTATTTCCCCCTTTATATATAGGTACTATATTTGTTTTTTTTCCAATCTTCTGGAACTTTTCCTTCTTTCAAGGAACTGTTTATTATGCTATGTATTTTGTCTGTCAGTTCATTCCTGCATTCTTTCAAAATCCAGTTTGCTATTTCATCTGGTCCATGCGATTTTCTGACATCAAGATTACTCAAGTGTTTCATTATTTCATTCTTTGTTACTTCTATTTCTTTCATAGGGGGGACTTTCTCTTTCCATTCGATCTCTTCAGGTTGTATGTTCTCCCTTGTAAACACTGATTTAAAATGCTTGTTCATAATTTCCGCCATTTCTATTTCCTCTGTGTATTCAACTCCTCCTTGTCTTAATTTCTCCAAGTCTTGTTTTTTTTTCACTTTGTTGTTTACAAATCTGTAAAATAATTTTGGTTGATCTCTACATTTTTCTATGACATCTTTTTCATATTTTCTCTTTTCCTCTCCTCACACTTCTACATATTCATTTCTATAACAAGTTTATATTTTTCATTTTTCAAGTCTTTTGTCTTTCTTTAATTTGGTCCAAGCTTTATCTCTTTTGTCTTTTAACTCTCTTCAACTTTTGCTGTACCAGCACTTTATATATTCTTTTTCTTGTTTTTGTCTTGGGACATACTTTCACTCCTTTTTTGTAAATTTTTGTCGAAATATTCCATTTCTCTTCCACTGTTGTTTCTTCTTTGTATATTTCTTCCCAGTTTTCTTTTTGAAAGAATTCTCTTATTTTATCAAAGTTTGTTTTTTCATACATCAATCTTCCTTTTCTATATTGTTCATTTCTTTTCATGTATTTTTTCTCATTTAGTTCCAGTTCAATCAATATGTGGTTACTTTTACTTATTGGTGTTTTATATTCAACCTTTTCCACTATTCTAGGTCCAGATGTGATTATTAGGTGCAGTCTCGATGGTTCTTCTTCATTTCTATACCTAGTGTTCTCCTGTATCCACTGTGTCATTGTATGGTATAATCATCTCGAGTAGAACATTTCCCCATGAGTCTTCTCCACCCTTTACGGTCATCTCTTCCCAGCAGACTTCTTTGCAATTAAAGTCGCCCATCATAACTATTCTTCCTCCACTCTATTATCTTATTTAATGTTATCTTTGTGTCTTCTAACATACTCATATGTTCACTCTCTTCCCACGAGGCTGTTTTTGGAGGCACATAATTTATCACGAACTTTCTGCTCTTCTTATCTCTGTCTTCCACTTCGATCATAATCATCTCTACTGTATTCTTTCCATATGTGACACACCTCACGTTTATATCCTTCTTAATCAGGAACATAACTCCACCCCCTTGTTTTGTCTCTCTGTTTCTAATCCAATAATTATATGCATCATGTCCTACACTGTTGGGTGGTAGTGGACCTTTCAATTTCGTTTCTACAATTCCCATTATGTCCGGTTCTTTTTCCTTCAAATAATAATTCAGCTCATTCAATCCTCTTATTAATCCATCTATATTTGTGTAAGACACTCTTAGTTTTCTGCTATTTCCATTGTATTCTCTGTTTCTCTTTTGTTTTTCTCTAGTATGTCGTATTTCCTTATTTTTATATTCACTACTCTCCAATAGAATTTCTCTTTTTTTGACTCTGTTCTCTTCTCGTTTTTTTTTTTCCTTAGCTTCATGTCTTTTTTTTTTTCTCCTCTGTTTCCTCTTTATTCATTTCTCTTTATCCATATATTTTTATATTGTTCACTTGCTGCTAGTTTCCCTGTTTTGGATAAGATATTCTCTGCTGTCGTTTGTGACCTGAATTTAATCTTAATTGGTCTGGACTTATCTGTACTATACTTCCCGAGTCTATACATCTCTTCAATTTGTTTCATGATTTCAGGTTCATCTTCCTGAACTAATTCTAGTAAACTGCTTACTTTTTCTTTTTCCTCATACATTCTTGTGGTTCTATTTGGGTTATATTTCTCTTCCATTCCTAATATAATTATACATTTCTTTTTATCTGCTAAGTCCCTTACTATATTCTCCTTCTGTCTCATCACTTTAATAACTGATTCTTCAGTTTGTTCTTTCATTTGTTGTTTAATTATGTCAGTAAATGCAACTTTACTGTTTTCTTGTATTGTCTTCCAACCCTTAGCTTCTTTAGCTATGGCCTCTTTGTTTTCTTTATTATTCCTCTTTAATTCCTCATTCTCCTCTTTTACTTCTTTTAACTGTCTTTTTAGTTCTTCTATTTCCTTAGTTAAGTTTTTGTTTGCCTTCTCTAGTGCTTCCAATCTTTCAACCCTTTACGCCATTTTTGACATTCTACCCAATGTTCGGTCATTTGTTCAAGTTTTTCTTCGAGTCTTGCCAGTCGGGGGAGGTTGGTATCCGCCTCTTGGATCTTTTTCCAACCCTGTGCTTCCTTTGCTATGGTCTCTTTATTGTCTTTACTATTCCTCTTTAATTCCTCATTCTCCTCTTTTACTTATTTCAACTGCCTTTTTAAATCTTCTATTTCTTTTGTTAAGTTTTTGTTCACCTTCTCAAGTTCTTCCAGTTTTTCATTTCTTTGCGCAATCTTTGCTACGTTACCGAACCTCTTTTCCCAATGTTCGGTCATTTGTTCAAGTTTTTCCTCTAGTCTTGCCAATCGGGGGAGGTTGGTATCCTCCCACCCCCTCATTAAATCCCTGGAAATTATTTTCTTCGCCTTCCATTGTGCTGCTTCATATCTATATTTCTAATCTTAATGCTTTTACTGATATTTTCGATTTCCCCAGTGTCGTCAGCTGATCTTTTGTTTACATTTTTTCTGCTGTCAGGGGGAGCCCGTTCGTCTCCCTCATTTTCTTCCATTTCCCTCAGTAATCCCTCTCCTTCTCCCCTTTCATTACCTTTTTACTACACCACGAGATTTCCCCTTCCCTACAAATACAACAAGGTACTTCCACGTAGTTGAGATCCACGAAAAATGCGTTTTTTTCCTGAGTTCCAATCCACGCAGTGAATCCGACGAAAGTGTGTGTGTGTGTGTGTGTGTGTGTGTGTGTGTGTGTGTGTGTGTGTGTGTGTGTGTATGTGTGTGTGTGTGTGTGTCTGTATTTAGGACGCAGGTTTTCACTGATACACACTTTGCTTGAAGCTATCCTTATACGTGAACAAGCCCGTCATCACTATTCAATCCAATATGATTTCCAGTACACCTCTTTTCATTGCTTGTTCTAGGGCAAAATCTTTTCTCCCGATCTCTCTTCCTTCCCCTCCGCACGTCACCAATGAGGTGACCCGAATTGTACACCTACCCCCTCTCTAATTCCCCCTGACCACCTCCTCCCTCTCGGCCTGTTACCTCACGTAGGTCAACGCGCCGAACCCCTCTCCTTTACCCAGTATATAATTCTAAGTTCTCTGTACTTTTCTGCCATTGTTTAATATGTAACTGTGTAAACTGTGTTAGACTTATTTGTATATATATATATATATATATATATATATATATATATATATATATATATATATATATATATATATATATATATCCGATCATTTTTTTCATAGACTTGCCACCCAAAGCTGCCTGTATGAATGACAGATTGTCTAAATTATTCGGCTATCTTTGGTTGGCTTATGTCCTCCATTCCCCTAATCCCATCAGTAATAAAAAAAATTACCCACATTATCAAGCAGAGCTATATAGTTGCTGTGATTTACAGTACAATGCAGTGTTATCTGGCGTCCTAAACTATTCAATCGTAGCGGTGCTTTTTGTCAAGATATGTCACTGATCTTTTAGAATTTAAACCATGTATGGCTACAACTAAACTACCCACCACAGCTCAACATGGATTCAAAGAGGGCTATTTGACCTGTTTGTTGCTCACTAACATCACCCAACAATTTCTGGAGGGATTAAAAAAGTGAAACTAGAAAAAACGGACAAGGTAGCTATAAACAACAAGGCATTTGATAAAGCCTCCCGACCTATACCAAATAAACGATCACAGATGTTGACAACAATGACAAGAAGTGGCTAACTGCTTAGAAGGTATGACAATGCACAGTAACCTAAAATAACCAAAGTTCTGAAACAAAAAACAAAAATGCTATGGAATCCCATAAAGTGGAGTCACAGTACATGGTGAAACGTAAAATTGAAAGGTAATTAGTAACATTTGTTCCTTCCTACGACCAAAGCAATAGAGTCAGGCATCACGGTGTCATTATATATTGTATTATAGTAATAATCATCATGATGCTAGAGATAAGCGAAGTCAGCAGTGATTCTATCCCTTGTGTCTATATTCTGAAGATCTTTTCAACTGTAGACAAGTCTATAACCTTCCAGTAAGTATTGCGTGTACTCAGAATCACAGAATTATGTGTATACATCAATTCCCTATCAAATTTGAAGGAACAGACGTTAATGTACTCTCAGGAAATTGATATTAGGTAGCTATCTTAATTCATACATGAACGCAAAACACGATCTAATTCAAAAAACAAAACTAACATCAGAATCTACATTACTTATATTCACTGATCACTTTACACTAATAGAAGACAACAATACAATGATGAACTCGAAACACTTATGCACAACAGCATAACTTTTCCCAACAAAATAAAACAAACACCCACAGACACCACAACAGAAACGATCTCAATTCAGACAGAAATAGAAAAAAAGAACTCACAACATTTCAAATATTTGCATACCAAGCCCTACATCAACTCCATGGCCACAAGCCTCAACTCCAACCTCGCAACTCACTAACAAACCACATACTGGCGGAAGATATGATCGCACATCACTTAAATTTGTTTTATACACAAAAAGTATACCAAAAAGGACACGAAATACTAGTCACTCCCCGATCTAAACATGATAAACTCCAGCAACCACCCCACTAGGCAGCCTCCCCAGTACAGCCAACAAACAGCGTCTCCTAATATAGTAATGAGCCCACACTTCCTACAAACGTAGACAGCATGAGAAACCACACATGTCTTAACCTCATACCACTTCCCAATAAAGATTACCATATAATAAGAAGAGACATACAACCTGAATGAAAAAAGAACACAAACTACAAAAGAAAAAGAAAACTAGCATAAATACGCAGAGGATAGAGAGAAGAATTCAGACCTTATGCCGTTATGCGTAGACCAGTTCCCATCCGTTGACAAAACAGTGGATGAAATAACCGTGGTCATTCAGAAGGCAAGCAAAAGACACAGGAAAAGTACAACCCTAAAAATATACAAGAGTTAGCCACTATTATAAAAGACAAATAATTTGAAAAAGCAAACAAAAACTAACACAAGTAAAAAACAACTACAGCAGTTAATTAACGACATCGGTAAACTAACAGAAACAAGAAAGAAAAAAGAAAAAACAATTAAAAACTAATACAATACATGGGAAAACAAATAACGAAAATTTAGAGGACTATAAAATCCATAAAAAGAAATCAAAATTGAAAGCTTCTCCCACCCACGCAGCCCTTGAAGTAACCCAAGAAAAAATACAATCACCAAAACAAGTTCCAAGCCCACTCCCCCAGAAGACAGGAATATAACAAAAGAAATAATAAAGAAAATTAATTAAGATACCAACCCTCCTTTCACCAAGGAAGACGTAGAACAGTAAATATATAAATGAATAATCTTCATGCCCTAATAAAATCTTAAATACCCATAAACACCTCGACCCTAAAGCAATAAAAGCATATACTGATATTATTGAGAACCCCTGGTTGTCCATGCAAGTCAGTTGCAGACGTAAGTAGGACATTTTTTTTGGCAAATTCTTATCAAGGATGTTGAAACTTTATCAAATACTTGATAAAGCTCTAACAAGTAAGACGTCGTACTACTAAAACCTCTGTCCTCACGTGGTGATTTCTTTTAATAGACTTCTGGCTCTACAATAGAATTCCATCTATATAGAAAAGAGCTCACAATACCCATATCAGAACAAAACAACCCTGCATCCTACAAAGTTATCTTACTACTATATCCAATTTATAGTATTGTAATAGGGGTGGCTAGTGAAACACTGATTATGAATAAATTAGAAATAGTAGAGCACTGCAAAGACATTGTATGCGCTTACGTTGGAGATGAGACCAAGACTAACCGACCCCAAGCTTACTTAGCGACAGTGTGCCACTCACTAGATATGGAAAAACCTAGAAGGGTAGTCTAAAAACATCAAGATTTCGTAAAAAAAAAAAAAAAAAAACTAGATTATAAATTTTACTAAATATTATGGTTATAAAGTAGTAAATGAAAAAAATCACAACACTTACGTTACTGTAGCTGTGTTCACTGGAGATGAACTTGCAGAGGATCGTCGCTGTCAGAGTCTGAGGCTACGGTTACTATGGATGTGAATTCTGACGAAAATGTGTTCTGACGAATACGTCAGAAATCCTCGTCAGAACAAGGTGGTTACACTGTACGCGTTTTCTGATATTCTGATAGTCATTACGTTTCTGCCGCCCAGCAAAGATGGACGAACTTGATCAATATTTTTTCTTGAAAGTCCGCTAATAAAGTTAGTGTTGTTAAATGGTGGAAAAACTGAACATGTCAACCAGTTATTTTCTAATAGAGACGACAAAGGAGAGTTCCAAATGTTATTTCAAGAATTGTGGGACCAACCGGAAAAGTTTTTCGACTATTTCAGGATGAGACCAGCAACATTCGAATACATACTGAAGAGGATAGACTTGCTGTAACTTTAAGGTAAGAAAAAATTTATACTGAATTCAATTATTTACCTCCATGAAATTTGATATACATATTCAAAAATGAAATTATTTACTTCCATGAGATTTGATATACATATTCAAAAATGAAAATGCAAACTGGTGAAATACAGTTGAACAAAATTAAACGAATGGCACTTGCAAAAAATAATTCAATTATTTACTTCCATGAGATTTGATATACATATTCTAAAATGAAAATGCAAACACCTGTTCTCGTACACAAGGCTGATCAATTTATCGTTATCCATGGTGGAATAATAAAATCAATCGAAATTCAACGCACAAAAATACCAAAAACAGACGCAGGTCGCATGAAAAAAAAATCAAACTTGTTTGAACACTCAATTGGTTCTGACGACTTCGTACGTGTTCTGACGTGTTCGTTGCTGCCACTGTAAACACTCTCATTGGAATGCATGGTGTTTGTTTTTTCTTCGAATTCGTCAGATTTCGTCCGAACAAATATTCGTCAGAATTCGCATCCATGGTAACCGTAGCCTGAGGCAGAGTGGAGAGTCGCCAGCTCACGTTTGTTGCACCTTTCCATATATCGCTGATGACACGTGCCACTTTCCATATCTCCTATTAGGCGTGCTGATGGCTCCCAGTCAAAACATTTCACTCCTTGTCGAGCAAGTGCTTGTTTTGCTCGAAGTCTGTTAGCGACGGTAGTTGCCAGAAGTCTGTTAGTTTGCTTTGTTTTCATTATATTAATTTGTGAGAACACCCTTTCAACACAAGCCGATGAGTGTGGCAATGCTAAAAGTCCACACACAAGCCTTGAAAGTACTCCAAATTTCATCTTGTTATTGCCATCTTTAACTTTTTGCAGTTCACTCCAGAATGATGTACTCGTCTGAGTGAGGTTTTGCACAGTTTCCTTAGCATACATCAGACTTTGCCATTCATCTTCTAAAGTATCCAATTCCTCCTCTTTGACAATCATGGGAAAGTGCACTGTTAGACTGATGATGGATGTACTTCTGTGAGGCGATACAGCAACTTTAGGGTCAAGATTTTTCAGCAGAGCAATAACGCAGTCCTCTTCAAAAGGAGAGCGTTTCTCCATTTGTAGACACAGTTCTACTAAGAAGTTTCGACAGTCTATGAGGAATCTTTTCCCTGCATCAATGTCATGTAGTGGCTCCTTAACAAGCAGGGGATAACATCGACCACCAAGGTTGAGCTTCTCTAGACATTTGTATATTGTGCTGTCGCGGGGATTGATGTTGGATAACTTTTCTGTGAACAAAACTTCCTCTTTGATAAACATGCTAAGAATGCTTTTGTACTCTCCAGCAATGGATGCGTGAAGTGTATCAAGTCTGACGAGTTAAACACCATATGAGGACAGAGCCTTTATTTGTACGACGTTTCGTTTATTACAGCTTTTTCAAGTACAAGTTGAGATACATATGCTTGAGACTGAATAAGGGGAAAGGAGGGAACGGGGAGGGAAAAGAAGTAGGGGGGAAGGAAGAGGAGAGGAAGGAGGAGGAGGAGAAGGGGGAAAGGTTGAGAATGCTGGCCCAAACGTCCGTGGGCGAAATGTTCACAAAAGGTGGTTTAAATTATTCTAAACATTTGCTGGCCATGGGTATTAAGGGAATTATGTGGGGCGAGATGTTGAACATGCCCCTATTTTGTTCAATAGTGTTCGTTCCTTGAATGATCGCTGCTTCTAAACATTTCCTGCGGATTTTGTCTGGTTCTCGTATCAGCAGCTCTGTATTCTTCCAGTCCATAAGATTGTTTTCCTTGTTTCTATGTGTCACATATGCATTGGTGGTGACATCATGCTTGACGTCGTAACGGCGTTCACGTATTCGTGTATTCGGGTCTGAATTCTGAATTCCTAAGAAAGACCACCCGCTTGCGCGGAATCGGTTTTTGTGGGAGGGGAAGAATGTCTGTAAGAAAATGAAAAGATAGTAGTGTATAAAAGAGGGCTATTGCCACCGGGCGATTAAGCGAGCGTTCAGGGGCTGCTGGTGGTCATGGCTCGGGAGAAATGGACAGGGAACTCGGACGGCGGCGCCGACGCCGGGATTGAAATCACCAAAAGTTCAGAAAATGGTAGTAGGCGTAGTAATAGAGAAAGGTGGAAAAACGGGAAAATCTTTAGTGGGAAGTAAACTGAAATGAGGAGATATAGTATAAAAGAAAGTTAGAAAGGAAGCAAATTTTAGTCGAAGAAAAAGTAAGTGTAGATGTTTGTGCGTGGGTCGTGGCTATGTTCGTGAGAGGTGTGTGTGTGTATCTTACGGGAAGTGTGTAGAGTTCACTTCCCGCGTGTATTCAGGTCGCGTGACGTTTCTCCGATGTAAACTTTATCACATCCTGAACACGGAATACGATAAACACCGGCTTTGGTGCCCGGTGTTTGGTTGTTGTGTATTTTCGTCTTCGTGATGTCTTTTATCGTCCTGCTTATCTGGCACACTACTTCCAAATTGGTGGTTCTTAAAATATGTATCAGGTTGGTGGCAACGTCCCTGGTTGGCAACACGAGACGTCTTGTTGTGTTGTCCTGCTGCCTACGGCTTTCCCGAATCTTAGCGGCCTGCTGTCTGCAATTATCCAAAAGAAATTCTGGAAATTTTAGTGTTAATAAGGTCCCTTTAATCAATATGCACTCTTCTTCTAAGTATTTTGCACTGCGTATCCTAAATGCCCTAAGGAAAAAGCCTATTACTACTCCTCTCTTGGTCCTTATGTCATGGTGGGAATAGAAATGAATTAAATAATTTTTGTTGGTGGGCTTTCAATACATTTTGAATTCAAGCTGGTTACCGTGTTTAAAGATATGTGTGTCCAAGAAAGGAAGAGAATCGTAGATTTCTTCCTCTAGGGAAAACTGAATGGTGGGCTCCATTTCGTTTAAGGCCGTCTGCAAGCGATGAAGATTGAAACGCCTGGGTGTGACGAGTAAGATATCGTCCACATATCGCAGCCAGGCCACATGATGTCACCAACAATGCATAGAAACAAGGAAAACCATCTTATGGACTGGAAGAATGCAGAGCTGCTGATACGAGAACCAGACAAAATCCGCAGGAAGTTTTTTAGAAGCAGCGATCATTTAAGGAAAACACTATAAAACTTGCCCAAAAAAGTATTTATTTCCCGGCAAGAATTACAAAATCTGGCGGTGACTGATATCAAATCGCTCACTGCGAAAGGTCCCATTATCAGTCATGATCTCAAATAATCTAAGTAGTATATTTCTGCCTCAGAAAAGGAAAAAAAATCTAAGACTGATTGCGCCATCTTTTGGTTGTAAATGTCCATCTGTCATTATCATGCTATATAAATCATTAGTTCGTCCACATTTGGAATATGCTATATCCGTATGCTTACCGAATCTCATTAAAAACATTAATAGATTAAAAAAGGACAATGGAGAGCCACAAAAATGATTCAAAATATCAGAAATAAATCATACGAAAATGAACTAAAACATATGAATCTATTTTCCTTAAACGTAGACTCATGGACGATCTAATACAGGTCTAGAGCCACAAAAGCTGATTCCAAATATCAGAAATAAATCATACGAAAATGGACATATGAATCTATTTTCCTTAGGCGTAGACTCATGGACGATCTGATACAGGTCTAAGACTAAAGGGAACTGACAACATCGAAAGTGACGAAATTTTCACACTGAATGCAAATCCGACAAGAAATAATAATCTCAAACTATCAAGAAATAGATTTAACTTGGAAGTGTGTAGAAACAACTTCGCCAATTGTGTAGTAAATGAATGGAATAAACTTCCTGCAGAGGCAGTGCAATGTAGTAAAGTTCGAACTTTTAAGATTCGTTGAGATAAACACTTAAACAATATGCTGTAATGCCTGCCATTTATATTTATTTTTATTCATTAATTTATTATTATCTTCTATTTATCTATTACTATTTATCGGTCTGTTTATTATTCAGAATTATTAATTGATTTATTTTATTTATTCATTTACTTATTTGTTTACTAATTTATTTATTTGTTAATTCATTTGTTTATTTATCTTCTTTTTTTCACCCGACCTACTAACGGACCAAATGGTCTACTGTTGGCATGCCCTCCCTTTGTAATCCTAAACTATCCACCTCCACAGATCAACATGGATTCAAAGAGCGCCACTCTGCCTGTTTGTTGCTCATTATCATCACCCAACAATTTCTGGAAGGATTAAAAAAAAAAAAAAGTGAAACAAGAAAGAACGGATAAGGTACCTACGTATCATAAACAAGGCATTTGGTAAAGCTCCCAAACAAATACCAACAAAAAAGGATCATAGAGACAAATATTCACAAGTATAAAAAATGGCTAACTTCTTAGAAGGTATGGCAATGAAGAGTAACCTAAAATAGCCAAAGTTCTGGGAAAAAAAAAGACTGTGCTATGGAATCCCATGAATTGAAGTCACAATACGTGGTAAAACGTTAAATTGAAAGGAAATAATTTACATTTGTTCCCTCATACGATCCCGGCTCTTGCCAACGCCGGGGCTAAGGAAAAAGATCTCGGGGACTTGAGCGCTATAGTCTCCAAGGAGAAAGGCAAGAAGCACTAGCGTATACAATACTACTCGAGAAAGCATCTCCTCCGATTCTGTGTGGCATAAATGACGTAACTTAGAAACTTTTCTTCATTTTGCTCTCAAATAATTATTTGTATTTCTTTTTTTCAAGAATAGGATTTATCCTTAGTTAAATCCTTAGTCCGGTATAGGTATGTTTCCGAATCATCAGTGGATTGCACATCATGTCTTCATACTCTTTTTGCCACAGGGTCAAAATCATCATCAGTCCTAATGGCTGTTAACACGACTGAAAGGATATCAGTTTTGCTTTACACGTGAATAGATTGACACAGAACAGAAGAGAACATCTATAAAGAGCTTATCACATTCATTTGTAGGAAAGTGGTGAATATACAAAATAATTATAGTTCCTTTACAATATCATTACATAATCTTTCCCTTCCATTATTCAGTTACACCACCACAAGCAGTAATTTTTTCGTAATGTATTCTTACCTGCTGGGGGAAGAAGGGCAAATACTCGTAGTGAAATTGCTGCATATAAAACCACATCTTGAAAAAAAAACATAAACATCTTGGTCATGTTCTTACCGCTCAGCAGGTGGTATTTGGCATCACTTCTATCGATGTGATACATCCATCTAAACCGAATTCACCAAACTTTTATCACAGCGATCCAGTTAACTAAGAGAATGACGAGCCCGGGCCGCATAAGAATTTTGATCAACAAAATACGGTGAATACATACACAAAAATAATAATAATAATAATAAAGATAACCAACATATTTACCAAAAATTTAGCAGCCTTTTTTATACGTTTCAGCATCGGCGGGCCGGATGAACCAACTCCACGGGCTGTAGTTTGGTGACTCCTGATCTAGAATATTGTATCGTCTGTGTTTTATGGACACAAACATATGGGTGTAGATCCAAAGGTGTGGGAAGTAGGGGTAGTCAATTGGGGATGGATAGTAAGGAGAGTAATCTCCCTACAGTCAGGTTATTGGGGCTATGTTAGTGGGTAGCTCTTTTCCTCACATACATACACACACACGCGCGCGCGCGCGCGTAGACGGATTCACAGCGAAGCTTGGAGCTCCGAAAAAGAAGGGAAATTTTTGAGGAAGTACCTTTTTGTATTTATAGGGAAGGGGAAAGCTCGTGGTATAGTGGGAAGGTGATGGAAAAGGGGAGGGGTTACTGAGGGAAATGGAAGGAAATTAGGAAGGGGAGGATTGAGGGAGATGATGAAGGGATTAACAAAAATGTAAAGATTGGAAATATAGGTAAGAGCAGCACAATGGAAGGTGAAGATAATAAGAGAGGGTGAGAAAACAAAAAGACAAGAACCTAAGGAAAAAACGAGAACGGACCAGAGTCAGAAAAATAGGAATTCGATTGGAGAGTAGTGAATATGAAAGTGAGGAAATGGACCATAGCAGAGAAAAACAAGAGGGAAACAGAAAATACAATGGAAGTAGCAGAAAATTAAGTGTCTTACACAAATATAGATGGCTTAATAACAGGATTGAATGAACTGAATGGTTACCTGAAGGAAAAAGAATCGGACATAATGGGAATTGTAGAGACAAAATTGAAAGGTCCTACCACCAAACAGTGTAGGACATAGTGCATATAATTACTGGATTAGAAACAGAGAGGCAAAACAAGGGGGTGGAGTTATGTTCCTGACTATGAAGGATATAAACGTGAGGAATGTCACATATGGAAAGAATAGAGTAGAGATGATTATGATGGAAGTGGAAGACAAAGATAGGAAGAGCAGAAAGTTTGTAATAAATTATGTGCCTCCTAAAACGGCCTTGTGGGAGGAGAGAAAACATGAAAATATGTTAGAAGACACAAGGCTATCATTAAATAAGATAATGTAAGATGTAGGAAGAATAGTTATGATGGGTGAATTTAATTGGAAAGAAGTCTGCAGGGAAGAGATGACAGTAAAGAGTGGAGACGACTCATGGGGAAATGTACTACTTGATATGGTTATTGACCATACAATGACGCAATGGATTCAATAGAACACTAGGTATAGAAATGAAGAAGAACCATCGAGACTGGACCTAATAATCACATCAGAACCTGAAATAGTGGAAAAGGTTGAATATAAGACACCAATAAGTAAAAGTGACCACATATTGGTTGAAATGGAACTAAATCAGGAAAAATACATTAAAATAAATTAACAATATAGAAAAGGAGAATTGGTGTATGAAAAAACAAATTTTGATAAAATAAGATAATTCTTTCAAAAAGAAAACTGGGAAAGAATATACAAAGAAGAAACAACAGTGGAAGAGAAATGGAGTGCTGGTACAACAAAAGTTGTAGGGAGTTAAAAGACAAAAGAGATAAAGCTTGGACAGAATGAAAAAAAGACAAAAGACCTGAAAAATGGAAAATATATACTAGTTATAGAAATGAATATGTACAAGTGTGCAGAGAAGAAAAAAGAAAATACGAAAAAGATGTTATAGAAAAAGGTAAAAACCAACCAAAACTATTTTACATATTTGTAAATAACAAAGTGAAAAACAAACAAGATTTAGAGAAACTAAGACAAGGAGGAGTTGAATACACAGAAGAAATAGAAATGGCAGAAATTATGAACAAGCAGTTTAAATCAGTGTTTACAAGGGAGAACATACAACCTAGTGATATCGAATGGGAGGAGAAAGTCCCCCCTATGAAAGAGATAGAAGTAACATGGAATGAAATAATGAAACACTTGAGTAATCTTGATGTCAGCAAATCGTATGGATCAGATGACATAGCAAACTGGATTTTGAGAGAATGCAGGAATGAACTGGCAGACAAAATACATAGCTTAATAAACAGTTCATTGAAAGAAGGAAGTTCCAAAATATTAGAGAAGAGCAAATATGGTGCCTATATTTAAAGGAGGAAATAAAGAAGACCCTACCAACTATAGACTAGTCTCTCTAACAAGCACGATAGCAAAAAATTGTGAAAGAATTATCAAAAGTAGATGGGTAAGTCATTTAGAAAAAAAAAATAAACGTACTAAATCCAAGACAATTTGGATTCAGACAAGGACGATCATACGTCACAAACTTAATATGTTTCTATTCAAGGCTAATTGATTTAATACAAGAAAGAGATGGATGGGCTGATTGTGCATTTCTAGACCTAAAAAAGCTTTTGATAAGGTGCCGCATAAGAAGTTGCTTATGAAATTAGAAACTACAGGAGGAATACAGGGCAAACTGCTGAAGTGGATGGAAGACTTTTTGCAAGAAAGAAAAATAAGAGTGGTGATAAGAGACAAACACTCTAATTGGGATGAAGTGATAAGTGGTGTTCCGCAAGGGACAGTTCTGGCTCCAATAATGTTTGCTATATATATATTAATGATATGGATGAAGAAATTGAAAGTTATATGAGCTTCTCTTCGGATGATGCAAAACTGTTGAAAAAAGTAAACACTGAAGAAGATTGTGAGTCGCTACAGAGTGATCTCAATAAAGTATGGGAATGGAGTAGGAAGTGGGAGATGGAGTTCAATACTAAGAAGTGTAGTATAATGGAATTTGGAAGTAAAAAAAGAATAGTAGGATCATATAAATTGGGAGAAGAAGGAATAAAAATACTAGAAAATGAGAAGGACCTAGGAGTCATTATTATGAATATGTCACCTGAGAAACACATAAACAAGATTTTTTGAGAAACTTATAATTTAATAAGAACAATCAAAGTGGCATTTACAAACCTGGATGAAGAAATGGTGAAGAAAATACTAGTCACTTTGATAAGACCAAGATTGGAATATGCAGCGACGATGTGGTCACAAAGTACAAAACAAAATGTATAAAAAAAATTGAAAGAAGACAAAGGGCAATTACAAAATTGGCACCAACACTCTCAAAACTATCATATGAAGAGAGACCAGCAAAACTTAAGCTGCAGATATTAGAGCAAAGAAGAGAGACTTGATAACTATTTATAGAATCATGAAAGGCATAGAAACTATTGATAGAGAGGATCTAATAAAATGGGATAGTGGAAATATAAGGGGACATGGAAAGAAAACCAAGGAAGACAGTTATAGAAGAGGCCTGAAAAAGAACAGCTTTCCCCACATGGTAATAAACATTTGGAACAAGTTAGATGAGAAAGTGGTGTGTGCAAAAACAATACATGATTTTAAAAACAGTCTAGATAAAATGAGATATGAAGACGGGACACCACGAGCATAGCTCCCCTTCCCGTAAAATACAACTAGGTAAATATAACTAGGTAAATACACACGTACTAAGTGACAACGAAGTTTGGAACTCCAGGAAATTTCGAGTTTCATCGATCTCAACAACGAGGGAGTACCTTTGTTGTATTAGTAGGGAAGGGGAAAGCTTGTGGTGTAGTGGGAAGGTGAAGAAAAATGAGAAAGAGAGGGATTAGTGAGGAAAATGGAAGAAAATTAAGAAGGGGACGAACGGGCCCCGGATGTTAGAAGGGGAGTAAACAAAAGAGGTGCAGAACACACAGACGAGGAAGAACAAGGAAGCAGAAATGTCAAAAGCAGAAATATAGATAATAGCAACTCAATGGAAAGAGAAGATAACTGCTTTTATGGATTTAATGAGGGAGGAGGTGACAACCTTACCCGACTAGTAAATCTAGAGGAGAAACTAAGAAAGAAAATGAACGAAGCATGGGAGGTTAGGTTTAACAAATTAACACTAGTTACCCAAAGAGTTGATAAGCTGGAAGAACTAAAGAAGGAGAATCAGAACCTAACTAAAGAAATAGAAGAATTAAAAAGACAGCTAAAAGAAGTAAAAGATAAGAATGAGGAATTAAAGAAGAAGAATAAAGAGAATAAGGAGTCCATAGCAAACGAAGCACAGGGTTAGAGAAAAGTCCAAGAGAACAACAAAATAGTATTTGGAGATATAGTGACGCAACATATGAAAGAACAATCAAAGGACACAGTTATTAAAGTGATGAGAGTAAAAGGAGAATATAGTAAGGGACTTAGCAGACAAAAACAAATGTGTAATTATATCAGGGATAGAAGAGAAGCATAATCCAAATAGGACCACAAGAGTAAAAGAGGAAAAGGAAAAGGTAAACGACATATTAGAAGTAGTTCAAGAGGATGGACAAGAAACAGGGAAAGAAATTTAAGAAATATATAGAATAGGGAAATACAATACAGATAAGTCCAGACCAATAGATCAAATTCAGGTCACAAACGACAGCAGAGAATATCTTAGCAAAAACAGGGAAACTAGAAGACAGTGATCAATATAAACGGGTATGGATAAAAAGAAAAATGAATAAAGAGGAAAGAGAGGATGAGAAAACAAAAAGACAAGAACCTAAGAAAAGAAACGAGAACAGAACAGAGTCAGACAAAGAGAAATTCTATTGGAGAGTGGTGGATATGAAAGTGAGGAAATGGTTAATAGCAGAGAAAAACGGAAAGGAAACAGAAAACACGATGGAAGTAGCAGAAAATTAAAAGTGTCATAAACAAACATAGATGGCTTAATAACAGGCTTGAACGAACTGACTGATTACCTGAAAGAAAAAGAACCGGACATAATGGGAATTGTAGAGACAAAATTGAAAGGTCCACTACCACCCAACAGTGTAGGACATGGTGCATATAATTATTGGATTAGAAACAGAGAGGTAAAACAAGGGGGTGAAGTTATGTTCCTGACTAAGAACGATATAAATGTGAGGAATGTCACATATGGAAAGAATAGAGTAGAGATGATTATGATGGAAGTGGAGGACAGGGATGGGAAGAGCAGGAAGTTTGTAGTAAATTATGTGCTTCCTAAAACGGCTTCGTGGGAAGAGAGAGAACACAAAAATATGTTGGATGACACAAGGATAACACTAAATAAGATAATGGAAGATAGAGGAAAATAGTCATAATGGGTGATTTTAATTGTAAAGAAATCTGCTGGGAAGAGATGACAGTGAAGGGTGGAGACGAGCCATGGGGAAATGTACTACTTGATATGATTATAGAACATACAATGACACAATGGATACAAGAGAATACTAGGTATGAGGAAGAACCATCGAGACTAGACCTCATGATCACATCAGAACCCGAAATAGTGGACAAGATTGAATATAAGACACCAATAAGTGAAAGTGACCACATATTGGTTGAACTGGAACTAAATGAGGAAAAATACATGAAAAAACGAACAATATAGAAAGGGAAGATTGATGTATGGAAAAACAAATTTTTATAAAATAAGAGAATTCTTTCAAAAAGCAGTCTGGGAAAGGATAAACAAGGAGGAAACAACAATGGAAGATAAATGGAGTATTTTGACAAAAATTTATAAAGAAGGAATGGATAAGTATGCTCCAAAACAAAACCAAGAAAAAGAATATTAAAGTGTTGGCACAACAAAAGATATAGGGAGTTAAAAGACAAAAGGGATAAAGGTTGGATAAAATGGAAAAAAGACAAAATATCTGAAAAATTGTAAATACATATTAGTTATAGAAATTAATATGTACAAGTGTGCAGAGCAGAAAAGAGAAAATATGAAAAAGATGTCATAGAAAAATGTGAAGATCAACCATAACTATTTTACAGATTTGTAAACAACAAACTGAAAAACAAACAAGAATTAGAGAAACTACGACAAGGAGGGGTCGAATACACAGAGGAAATAGAAATGGCAGAAATTATGAACAAGCATTTTAAATCGGTGTTTACAAGGGAGAACATACAACCTAGAGATATCGAGTGGGAGGAGAAAGTCTCCTCTATGAAAGAGATAGAAGTAACAAAGAATGAAATAATGAATCACTTGAGTAATCTCGATGTCAGAAAATCGCATGGACCAGATGAAATGGCAAACTGGATTTTGAGAGAATGCAGGAATGAACTAACAGACAAAATACATAGTCTAATAAGCAGTTCACTGAAAGAAGGAAAAGTTCCAGGAGATTGAAAAAGAGCAAATATAGTACCAATATATAAAGGGAGAAACAAGGAATATCCTACTAACTATAGACCGGTCTCTCATACAAGTACGATAGCTAAAATTTGTGAAAGAATTATAAAAAGTAGATGGGTAAGTCATTTGGAAAAAAAGTACTAAATCCAAGGCAATTTGGATTTAGACAAGGACGATCATGCGTCACAAACTTAATGTGTTTTTAGCCATCTTGTCGTTTGTCAAGTGTTGTCTGCCAGGTCCAGTTGAGGCCTGGTGTACGCCCTCGGTACTTCCGCCAGTACCTCGCGAGGTATCAGGCGCGGATACAAGGGGGGGGGGGCTGACTGCGAAAGGTCCCATTGTACTATCATAGTGGAGATGGGTTGAGCGCAAAATTTCATATACGTATGTGTATGTAACTCGAGCATACAAATATATAAGAAATAATGCGCTCGGCTTATATCTCTCTTGATGGACTAGTTGGAAATTCACTGTCGCACTTGTCATAAGGATGCCGGGTTCGAGTCCTGGGCAGTACCATATTTCAATTTCAGCATGCTGGCCTGTGATGGCTTAGAATTAAAGTGCATTGCGGTTGTTAAAATGTATCTCTAATCACTGGGACCCATTCATTGTTGTAGAAATACTTTCCCGCGTTCGTATACTTCCAATTGTACTATCATAGTGGAGATGGGTTGAACGCAAAATTTCATATATGTGTATGTAACTCGAGCATACAAATATATAAGAAATAATGCGCTCACTTTATACCTCTCTTGATGGCCTAGTTGGAAAGTCACTGTCGCACTTGTCATAAGGATGCCGGGTTCGAGTCCTGGGCAGTACCATATTTCAATTTCAGCATGCTGGCCTGTGATAGCTTAGAATTAAAGTGCACTGCTGTTGTTAAAATGTATCTCTAATCACTGGGACCCATTCAGTGTTGTACAAATATATATATATATATATATATATATATATATATATATATATATATATATATATATATATATAATATATATATATATATATATATATATATACACACACTCCGCAATCAGAAAGAGTGATTGAACAGGCCGCCAACATCCGTGACGATGACGAGGAGGAGGATCCGGATGACCTTGAATAAGGTACCGGTTTACTAAATACACGTTAGGTTAGGTTAGTTTTGACGAATTTATCTTTCTTTCATTTTTTGGACGTCGGCATCTATCATAATAAACATGGCGTACCATTCGTCCAGCACGACTTCTTTACTCACGAAATCTGTTTTAGCAACTTTTTTGTTTTTCATTTCCGCCAAGAAAATTGCATATTACGTTGATACATTATAATTTAGAAATTAATAATTAATTATCTAACGCTATATCGCGTCCATGCACACAACTGAACATTTACCTCCTTTGTCTTCACATATTTCAAAATTACTAAGTCAAAGTGTAATTACAATTGTAGGGAAGTACATACATGATGTAGATTATTTGGACATGACTTGGATTTAATGAAACAATGCGATTTATTTACGCCTCAATACAGTGTTCGAATTTTGCCGTGCGAGTGTGTATCATACATTTAAGATTAGATCCATGTTTGAAGGTAATTATTATAATTATATTATCATATTATGTTTATGATACTGTACACACTTTCCTAAACCCCTAAAGTATCAATAAATGTAATTCATCAAAAATTTCATGACTTCCTACAGGATAAATGCTGCTACATAAGGAAATATGAAGAAACAAAGACTTAATTGATACTGTAATTGTGCGAACTGGCCATGTAGCGAAATGACCTGTAACCATTTACCTCTGCATCTAGATAGATAGATAGATAGACTTTATTTGGCAATAAATCAATGTACATGAAGTGCAAATAATGACAAGAACACATAGTTCGAAATGATAAATGTAAATTGCCGAGGATAACACAAAAAGCATGAACGCTTATTTCCATTGTGGTCCTCATCAGGTAATTTTTCTACATTAAGTCACACGGACAAACATACATAGGGGGTTGAGGGGACCAGAGACACTCATGAGTAATACCAGTCAGTACACATATGACACGTAAACATTGTTATAGATTTGCTAATATTACTGAAATGTTTGTACACATAGGAACATTGAGTCCGAATATTTGAGCACCATCCAAAAGGAACCTTGCATTAATCAAAGGAACAACAAAATAATGTTAAACTGTAACAAAACAGTATGAGTGAGTACTATATCGGAGTAGTACCATTAATAATATATTGCATTTTTCTACATCTGTATCAACATGTATGAGTGAGTACTATATCAGAGTAGGACCATTAATGATATACTACAATATTCAACATCTGTAACAACATGTAGTTATAGTGAATCCTTCACTGCAGCTAGGGTTACCTATTAATTAAATCTAACATTTTATCTATTCCTCTGTTCACAGACACATACACCCCCTGCCCCCCAAATACACATTTGGCGATACATACAGTATCAGTACTTCCTTAAATTTCTAACGAACTTTATCACTCCTAATATGAAACTGAACCTTGCACAGAACATTATAACAATACTAGAGCCCCCCCCCTCCAAAAAAAAAAAAAAAGTCACCATATCCTTTGCCTCATAGGCACGGTATTTATAGACGGGATTATTAAAATTCAGAATTGTTAAAAATCTCGCAATGTGCCGAGCAACTTAATGCACCATATTTATATATGAGCATTGATTAGTTAGGTTGTAAGATGCATTAAAGAATACCTTGGGCTTGGGGTAATGCAGGGCAATACTACAAACATCTTCTGGTTATTCACAGGTAACCGTACAAAATTGGAAACCGAAAGATCGAATGTGTGTATAATTTGAGTATGAAATTGAAAGAGGACAGGATAGGTTAGGTTACACAGTAATGACATATAGCTACATCTGTGTACAGTGGCTAAGGCATCAATGAAATAGGCCCTCTCATGGCATCATCATCTTCAAAGAGGAGATAGGTCCACAGGATAACCAAGAGTTACATCATAATTCTTCCCTTGCTCTCCACCTAGATGCCCAAGGGGACTTGCATCTTATCTGTGGAACAGGCCCAGAAACTCACTCATTTCACTCACTTCCAATCTCTCTGGCACCTTCACTCCCACACCTCCTTCCTGCTGGTGACATGAGAAGCAACGCAGGTCTCTACACATGTCCATCATGCACAAAACCTATAGATTACACATGTATTGAATGCAGCATGTTAAACTTGTACCACACTCAGAAACACAAACTAGTTCACAAAGCATTGGACCTACGGCCAACATATATCAACACTCACTTCCAAAACTACTTCCACATATAACAAGCCTACATAAATCATACTATAAATAGATATAAACAGCATCACAAACAGTCATGCAGAGCTGCAACAATTCCTTTTCAAACATACATAACACTTGTACAGAAAACATTTAATTACACAACAGCATACCTTTCTCAAACAAAACAAAAAAAGCTAAGTAGTCATAAAGATACACCACAAAGTAAACTATTTACAGCATCACAAACATGTACATATCACCCTCAACATCTACTCCCAGGAAATACATATCACAACTCCAACATCTTGTGCACTGATATTGTAATTGGAAGTGTGCTGATCTCACATATACTTTATTATGGACTCAAATCTTGCAATAATCTCCAACTCCCAGCAATGACTGTTACCTGCCCTAACAGTAAGCACACAGGCCAAAGGTGACTGCTTCAGCTGCAGCTATATGCCTCCTAGCATAGGGTTTTCACCTTTAGTCCAACCTACCAATGCAGTGACAAATCACATACTGCCAGATGACATGAACAAATACAACCTGCAATGGCTACATACAAATAGCAAACTGAAGATGAAACAACTAGAACATCTCCCCAACCTAAACAAATTAAATTCCTGTAAACATCTTTTTAGATAGCCACCCTAACACAGTCAACAAGCAGCATTCCCAAACATAAGTGTGTTAACCTCTCCAACCACAAATAACATGGGAAATCATCCATGCTCTTTCACGCCAATTCCCAGTAAAGATCACCATAGAAATTGAAGGAAAAGTAAAGCCTACATAAAGAAAATCACAAATTACTGGAAAGCAAAATGATAATATAACAGGAAGGAAATAGAAAAGAAGCTAGATACCTTTAGTATAACCAAATTTCCATCAATAGACAAGGCAGTAAAATAGATCTTTATAGCAGTAGAGACAGCCAGCAGGAAGTACATTCTTAGAGGATACAGAAGAAAATGCAGCTCCAACTATATACTAGAGATGCCCACCTTCATAAAAAGAGAAATAAACTAAAAAAAAAAGCGAATTGAATCTCACAGAACAAGAACTATTTCAACAAGTAAACATATCTCAAACAACAAAAAATACTAGAAGCACACAAAAAATAGATAGGGAATCTCTTAACCTCTGTCTTTATACCAAGGGCTTCTTTCCATATACATGGGAGCTAGCCAGCCAAAGCATGTACTTACCCCCATCCATCATTAAGACTTACCAACACAGAATAGGCCTGACTACAGATTCAAACTGCACCAGAACACCTTATACTACAATGCCCCATACTAACAGGCCTCAAACAACAACACAGTATTTCCTCCCTAAGTGACATCCCTAAGTCCCTCCTGAAAGCTGTTGCCAGTTTTCTGGAGGCTGTGGATCTTCTGCAAGAGAGATCAGGGACAGTAAATTGATTAATTGACGCATTTGTTTCCCTTTTATCTTAGCTTTATCCAAATTTGGATGGGAAAATTAATAACAATGGATATGGAGTACAATCAATCAGTCATTTTAAGTCCACTGCTGAACAAAGACCTTTCTATTCCAATTTTATGACTCGCATTACTGTGCCTACCTCTGCCACACAACTCCTGTAAACTTCTCTATATCATCTTCACCTGTTATCTAGGCTTCCTCTTACATACCTCCTATCCTTCAGTATCTACTCAGTAATACAAGTGCTCCATCACCCATCATTCATTTGTGCAAGCTTTCCTGTTGAATTTAATTTCCTCTCATTTTCTGTTTCCATAACATTTTTCACTTCAGTTTGGTCTCTTACTTAACTTTCTTCCTCACTTCCTGTTATTACTAGCATTGATTTCTCCATTCTTCTCTGTGCACTCGTTAGTTTATCTCCATTGCCTTCATCAGTTGCCAAGTCTCATATCTATAAATTATAGTTGACATTGTAAACTTTACACTTCAGACATGTAAGTAAAGAGTTTCTCAGGATCTTTTTATATTTACCAAACATTTTCTAACCAATTGTGATACACCTTTTTATTTCATTATCATGATCTTCAGTCACTTTTAGCATTTGGCATAGATAAATAATCATACTTTTCAACTTCTTCAAGTCTCCACATTGATTGTAGTTCCTATACTTTGGACTCTCAAGTTGAACATTACTTTGGTTTACTCTTAACTTCAAACCTACTTTGAAACTTTCTTTAGCATCCCTCACAAGTCTCCTGCTCTTTCTGTAAAAAATATATTCTCAGAAGCTACAGAAAAGTGTCAACCCGAAACTACACACACAGATAGCCTCCTTAAAGAAAAAAACAAAAAAAAGAATAATTAATAAAAGAAATACAGTCAAGTAGAACAAGAAAAAAGAACATCTAAAACAATTAAACAGAAACATCACAAATGTAATTTATAACAAACAGAAAGAAAACAGGGGAAAATTAACCAACAAAATGTGGAGAATGGTAAAAACCATAAACTCAATTTTAGATTCCTGTCCCACCCATGAAGCAGTTTGTGCAACTCAGAATAAAATATCACCAATACAGTCATGTGACACCGGCAAGCATTTTTCCAAAACAATTTTCAAACCCACATCAGAAAACAGGAAAATCATTGAAGAAATATAAAGAATCAAACCTGAAGGCACTCCCTCTTTCACCAGTAAAGAGACAGAAGGATCCATAAAAAACTAAAATACTCCAAAGGTGAAAGTCCAGACAGGATCACAAACATCCACCTCAAATATATTGTTCTAAGAACAATAAGAGCCTTAATTGATGTTCTCAATTCCTGGTTATACAACAAGAAGAAATGAGGTACAAGGAGCATTGAAAATTATGAAAGCTGGAACATCTGAAAAAGGAAGGTAGAGTGATAGTGGATTGGGTAGTAAGGTTGTTTAATGTATGTCTTAGAGAGGAGAGTGTGCTTGAGGAGTGCTTGTATAGTTTCACTTTACAAAAGAAAAGAGGACATACAAATATGGTAAGTTTAGAGAGATCAGTTTGTTGAGCATAGTTGGAAAGTCATATGGGAGGGTATTGATTGAGAGGAACAAAGGGAATAATGAATGAGAGGAGGATTGTGGGTTTAGGAGAGGTAGAGGGTGTATGAATAAAAATTTTGTGGTGAGGGAGATTTGCGAGAAGTTTTTGGCTAAAGGTAAGGATGTGTTTTGGGTGTTTATGGATTTAGAGAAGGCTTATGACAAGGTAGACAGGAAGGCATTGTGGGAGGTATTGGAAATATATGTAGGGGGAAAGCTGTTAAGAGCAGTCAAACATTTTTAGTGAGAGCAGTGGAGCATGTTTCAGGATTGGGAATGGTTAGAGTTGATTAAGGTAAAGGTGGGGCTGCATCAGGGATGTATTTACCTAATTGTATTTATACAGTAAAGAAGCAATGCTCATTGGGTCCAGTCTCCATTTCTGTAATTTTCTAACATACCTAGATTCAAATTCAAGTAAAGTTCCAACTTAATCTATATCTTTGATTTCCAGTTATCATATTAAGATTTGAACTCGTATTGTTTGAGATCGGGCATTATCAGTCCTCCAATGTGCTCCAATTTCCACTTAAATAAACTGTGAGGTTCTTTATCAAATACAGTACAACCTCTTATTAATGGACGTTAATTAGCTGTGTTTGCGGTGTTTTTGCTGTGTTTTTGGTGCTGTTGTTTAGTGCTGTGCAATCACTATGCCACCCAAAAACCACTCCAAATCAATGGATTATTCACATCAATGGACACCATTACCCCCCTTTGAGCCCATTAATGAGAGGTAATACTATACCTTCTCTAGGTCCAGCTACAGGCAATCCACCCACCCCCCACTTTCTTGCAACACATCAATCACTCTCAAGTAAAACCTTAAAAGGTTTGATACACGTGATCTTCCAGATCTGAAGCCAAACTGACTTTCTGTCAGAATGATCATCTTTTCAAGATATTTGGTCCATCTATCTTTCATATAGTTTCACTATTGTGCTGGCTAGGTCACCATGGCTGTTCAGTTTGTACACCGATGGAGTGGTACTGACGGTAAATACAAGAGTATGGGATTGAAAATGGTGAGAGATAGTGGAAGGAAGTGAGAGGTAAGCCAGTTGTCATTTGCAAATGACACTGCACATGACTGGGTCAAGGAAGTTCTGAGGCAGCAAGTAGCTTAGTTTGGGAAGGTATGCAATAGGAGGAAGTTGAGAGTAAATGTGGGTAAAAGCATGGTGATGAGATGTACAAGAGGTGAGGACGGCAGTAAACTGGAGATAAGTCTTGAAGGAGAGAGGTTAGAGAAAGTTGATAGTTAATATTTAGGGTTGCATGTAGTAGGGAATGGAGGAGTGGGAGTTGAGGTAAAGTGTTAAGTAAGTGAAGCAAGTAAATGTCTTGGAATAAGTCATGAGATATACCGTAAGTATTTGGAGATAAATGCAGAGAGAAGATTGTATGAAGGAGTGATTCTGCCTACAACACTGTATGGGGCAGAGACTTGGAATTTAAGGGAGGCTGAAAGGAGAAATTTATATATGTCTGATAAGTATGATGTATTTTACCTAGTTGTTGTATTTACCTAGTTGTATTTCATGGGATGAGAGCTATGCTCATAGTGACCCGTTTTTGTATCTCCACATCCAGTTTATTCTTAAAATTGTGTATAGTTCTGGCATTCACTGTTTCTCTGTTCAGTTTGTTCCAGACATCGATCACTGGGATTTTTTTTTTTTTTTTCAGGTCTCTTCTGTAACTGTCTTTCTTTAGTTTCTTTTTGTGTCCTCTTGTTTCTCTTCTGTCCCACTTTAATAAGTCGTCTCTATCAAGAATTTCCATCCCTTTCATAATTCTGAAAATGGTCAACAAATTGCCTCTTTCCCTTCTCTGTTCTATTGTTGACAAATGTAATTTCTCCAATCTTTGTCAGATTTGACAGTGTAGGTGCCATTTTTGTCACTGCTCTTTGGATTCTTTCTAATAATGATTGATAGAATGAGAAATAAGGTGAAGAGAAGAGGTAGAGTTGGAAGGGGAGCTGACAGATATGATAGATGAAAAATACTGGGATGGTTTGGGCACATGTAAAGAATAAATGAGGAAAGACAAACAAAACGAGTGTGGAAGGCAGAGGTCGATGGAGTGACCCTAAGGGGTAGACCAAGAATGAAATGGATGAATGGTGTGAAGTGAGCTTTGAGTAAAAGGGGAATGTCTGTTGAACGGGGAAGAGATAGGTATGAGTGGAGAATGGTTGTGAATGAAACATAAATTGATGTAGCCTGAAGGGATTTCTCTTTGTTTTCTCCATTTTTTGCCAGAGGGAACAAGAAAGGACTGTCACTATATAAATGAAGTGGCAGGCCCTGCTGTGGATGTGCTGTGTCATGCTCCATTGCTTCTGACCTGGGCAGGGAACAGAGATGACCCTTTGTCCACAAGGAGCTAAAATAAAAAGGAAATAGATGATGGATGGGAGTTGGGTAGGTGCCTGCCATAACTGGCTGCCTACATTATAAAAAGGAAGAAACTTATTGGTATATAGATAGTATATAGATAGACTTTTGATCAAATAACTGTCCTCATTATTTTTTTCTGTGAGGTATCACAGTGATGCAATGTGGACACCATACTGGTGTTGTATTATAGGGGTGAAATATAGACCACCCATATTATGATTTATGTGCTGTTGTTCCAATTGAGGTGTCTGGTAGAGCTTCAATTTTTTCATATTGAGTTTCTCACAGCCCAAGGATTTTAGTGGTGCATTATCTTGCAGGCTGGACACAGTAGGACCAATACAATGTCCCACACTGACAATCCCCAGCAACACAATATCTCTTCTGAAGTTGACTTATGGTCCTACATAGAGGCCGTGGATCCTCTGCAAGGGAGATCAGGGCCAACAGGTTGATTGATTGATTGATGTGGTCCCCCCAAAGAAAAAATAATATGAATGCAAAGGGTGGTAACCGAAATTATTCATAGAAGAGGCAATAGATCATATGAAGAAAGACTAAACAAGTTTAGATTGTCAATACTGGAAGAAGAAAGAGGTGACATATTTGCTGTCTTAAAAAATATGGAAAGTGTAGATAAGATTTACAAAGAATATCTATTAATAATGGACAAAAAACTATCTAGTAATCAGCAAGAAACTATGAAAATGGAATATTTGTAGGGTATTAAAAAATAGGATTAGAAAGAAATTGAGAGGATTAGGGGAAGAATAGAGGGAGTAATTGGTGAGGAACAGTGTGGGTTTAGGACAGGCAGGGGTTGTGTGGATCAGATTTTTGTGGTAAAGATATGTGAGAAAGCTGTATGAAAGGTAAGGATGTCTTTTGAGGTTTTATGGATTTGGAAAAGGTTTATGACAAGGTAGTCAGGAAGGCACTGTGGGAGATATTGCAGATATATGAGATAGAAG
Organism: Oratosquilla oratoria; assembly: GCF_046742065.1. Lineage (NCBI taxonomy): Eukaryota > Metazoa > Arthropoda > Malacostraca > Stomatopoda > Squillidae > Oratosquilla > Oratosquilla oratoria. The sequence goes on from NC_134785.1 coordinate 25,416,546, forward strand.
GGAAGCTGTTAAGAGTAGTCAGGAGTTTTTACAATAGTAGATCCTGTGTTAGAATTACAATCAGAGAGAGTGAGTGGTTGGAGGTGAAGGTGGGACTTTGCCATGGCTGTTCAATTTATACATGGATGGGGTGGTGCAAGAGGTAAATGCAAGGGTAATGGGCTGGGGATTGGAGATGGTTAAAGAAAAGGGAGAAAAATGGGAGATAAACCAGTTGTTGTTTGCTGATATAACTGTGTTTGTAGCAGGATCAGAGGAGGGATTAAGGAAGTTAGTGATGGAGTTTGGGAAGGTGTGCGAAAGAAGGAAGTTAAAGATAAATATGAGTTGAAGCAAGGTGATGAGATGTACAAAGGGAGAGGACGGCAGCAAATTGGAAGTGAGTATTAAGGGAGAGAGACTGGAGGAAGTGGATAGTTTTAGATACTTGGGTGCGAATGTGTTGGGAAAGGGAGGAGGGGAGTTGGAGGTAGAATGTAGATTGAGAGAAGCAAGTAAATGCCTTGGTGGATTAAAAAGTGTAATGAGAAGTAGACATTTGGGAGTGAATGCTAAGAGGAGATTATATGAAGGTGTGATTGTGCTGACACCCCTGTATGGGGCAGAAACATGGAACATAAGAGAGGAAGAGAGAAAGAGTTTAAATGTGTTTGAGATGAAATGCCTGAGAAGTATGATAGGGGTTATTAGGCTGGATAGAGTGAGAAACAAGGATGAGAGTGGGGTGGAAATGGAGTTGGGAGATAGGGTTGATGAAAGAGTACTGGGATGGTTTGAACACATGGAAAGAATGAGTGAAGAAATATTAGTAAAAGAACTGTGGAAGGCAGAAATAGATGGAGTGAACATGAGGGGACAACCAAAGATGAGATGGATAGGGTAAAAGGGGCATTGGGAAAGAGGGGGATGTCTATGGAGGAAGGGAGAAGACAGAAGATAGGAGTGAGTGGAGAATGGTGGTGTATGGATGATGTGATGCATGGAAGGGAGTGGGTGGGTGATGGGGGGTTAAGGAGTATGTGTGAATGATATTTTGATGGAGCCTGAAGGGATTCCTCCTGATCTTCTCATTTTCTGTATGAGAGGACAGAGAGGGGGTCACCAATTAAGTAAAGCAGCCTTGGTATGGATGTGCTGTGTTTTGCTGCATTGCTTCTGACCCAGAGCAGTTTGCGAGATGCAGGGATGGCCCATCAACCAGTAGGAGCCAAGAAAAGAGGGAGGGAGGGGTGATGAATGGGAGTGGAATATGTAGAAATGAAATGGGTGGGAGTGGATTTATGCCTTTTGAATGTGGCTGCCTCCCTTGTAAGGGAAAAAAAAATCCTTTGGTATATGTGTGTATTAAGAAATGGTTTTCTAAAGTGGTAGTGGTAAATGAGTTTCTTTCAGCTGTCAACCTTGCTATGGAGATGAAATGTCTTCTTGTATTGCTTCTGACCTGAGCATTAGACATGGGATAGGGATGACCCTTCGTCTACAAGGAGCTAAGATAGAAGGGAAAACAAATGGGTGTGGGATGGGTGAAAGGTGGGTGTATGCCTTGGCTAGGCCACCCCCCTTTATAAGGAGGAAAAGGTCTTTTGGTAAATGTTGTAATATGTACATATGTGTATGTATTTGTTGTATTATACGGGAAGGGAGCAATGCTTGTGGTGACCCATCTTTGTATCTCTCAGCATCGTTTTTTTCTTAAAATCTTGAATAGTGTTTGACCCCCACTGTTTCTTTGTCTAATTTGTTCCAAGTATCTATCACTGTGTGGGAAGCTTTTTTTTTCAGATCTCTTCTGTAATTATCTTTTTTTTAGTTTCTTTTCGAGTCCTCTTGTTTTTCCATTGTCCCATTTCAATAAATCATTCTTATCTAAGATTTCCATTCCCTTCATAATTCTATAAATAGTTAGTAGGTCTCCTCTTCCCCTTCTTTGTTCCAGAGTTGGTAATTCTAATTTGGACAGTCTTTGTTTATATGTCATTTTGGAAAGAGTTGGTGGCAGTTTTTGTTGTTGCTCTTTGTATTCTTTCTAATTTTTTTATATTCCTTTTGGTGCTGGGTGTCCATACTGTTGCTGCGTACTCGAGTTTTGGTCTTATTAGTGTAGTTAAAAAAAATTATGATTTCTTCGTCCAAATAGGGAAATGCCACTTTTATTGACCTCAATAAATTATAGGTTTCTCCAACTATTTTATTAATATGCTTATCTGGTGTCAAGTCTGCTAATCATCACTCCAAGGTCTTTTTCCAAGTTTACTATTTTTACCTCTTCTTCACCAATTTTATAATATTTCGATATTCTGTTTTTACTTTTTCCAAATTCCATTATACTACATTTCTTGATATTGAATTTCACTTCCCACTTTTGAGTCCATTTCCAGATCTTGTCCAATTCTTGTTGTAATAAGTTGCAATCCTCCTTAGTTTTTACTTTCTTTAGTATTTTTGTGTCATCTGCAAAGAAATTCATATAACACTCTACTCCTTCATCCATGTCATTTATGTATATGGCAAACATGATTGAGGCCAGTACTGATCCCTGCGGGACACCACTTTTCATTTCTTTCCAATTTGAGAATTTATCTCTAATTACTACTCTCATTTTCCTCCCAGTCAGGAAGTCTTTCATCCAATAATTTTTCTCCGATGCCACCTATTGATTCTATCTTCCTTATTAGTTTATTGTGTCTTATCAAATGCCTTTTGTAGGTCCAGAAAGGCACAGTCTGCCCAACCATCTCTCTTGTATTATGTCAATTAATCTTGAGTAGAAGCAGATCAAGTTTGTTGTACATGATCTCCCTAGTCTGAATCCAAATTGATTTGGATTCAGTATAGTTTTTTCTTCCAAATGTTTTAACCCATCTATTTTTGACAACCTTTTCGCAAATTCTTGCTACTGTGCTTGTCAGGGAGACTGGTCTGTAATTTGATGGGTCTTCCTTGTTTCCTCCCTTATGCATTCTTCCAGTCCTGTGGCACTTTCCTTCTTTAAGTGAGAATTTAATTATATTGTATATTTTATCTGTTAATTCCTCCATGCATTCTTTCAGTATCCAATTTGCAATTTCATCTGGACCATGTGATTTTCTGACGTCAAGGGTTTTGATTTGGTCGCTGATTTCCTTCTGTATTACAATTATTTCTTTCATTGAGGGGGATATATCTCTCTCAATTTCCTCACAGTTAGGTGAGTTTTCTATTGTGAATACTGATTTGAAGCAGTTGTTCATAATTTCAGCCATTTCCAGTTCTTCTGTATATTTATGTTTACCTTGGCGCAGCTTTTCTATTTCTTGTTTGTTCTTCAGTTTGCCATTTACGTACCTGTGAAATAGTTTGGGTTCTTCCTTGCTTTTTTATTATTATTTTTTTTTTTCCCATAGTTTCTCTTTTAATCTCTGCATATTTTTACATAATCATTTCTTAGTTTGATGTACATTAGCCATTTGCTTGTTTTCTTGTCTCTTTTATATTTCTTCCAAGCTTTGTCTCCTTTATCCTTAGCCTCACTACACCTTTTGTTGTACCAGCTCTTTATGTATGTTCTTTCCATTTTTTGTTGTGGTATGTATTTATTCACTCCCTCATTATAAATTTCTTTTAGTATATTCCATTTCTCTTCAATCCCTGTTTCTTCATTTAGGAATTTTTCCCAGTTTGCATTGTGAAAGAATTTTTTGAGTTTCTCAAAATTTGTTTTGTTGTACATTAGTCTTCCTATTCTATGTTTATCATTTCTGCTTTGATCCATTTGCTCTTTCAACTCAAATTCTATTAGTACATGGTCACTCTTTCCTATCGGAATGTGGAATGGAATAGAAGAAATAGTTTAGGCAGACATAAATGGATTTAAAGCAAAGTTTGATAATAGGAGACGCAAAGATGGAACCCAAATGCAGAGCTTTTATCCTATATATTACAGTTAGATTAAAAACAATTGAGGCACATGCCATAGTAGGTCTAAGCACCACTGCACTGAGATTCAAGTTATCATTCAGGTATATTTCCTCACATTTTCCTCTATCCAATAATTAGGTCATATACACCCATCTGAATATTTTCTTAATAGTCTAGTGAGCTCTGAAAACACAAGTGAGTTTTCAACATTATGCACCATGAAAGGAAGTACTGCAGCAATTAAGCATAAAGTAAAATGACAATAATTTTGAGATAAGTATTAGAGATAAATTCCCTTGGAAATTGTATAAACTAGATGCAATTTGTATGGTTGGTCTTGGAGATCTTGGTATTTGCAAACTTTGTGTTTTTCTAGGATTTTTAAACAGGGCACTTAAAGACCTTACTACAGCATGTGCCTCAATTAAGCAAGTACATTTTTATGAATTTTTTTGCATTTTGGAACTTAACTTTTTTCTTTATAACAATTGATTCATAAGTGTAATGAAAAATTCCATATCCCAGTGCAGTTATTACTGTATTTACCTAGTTGTATTTTACGGGAAGGGGAGCTATGCTCGTGGGGTCCCGTTTTCATATCTCGTTTTATCTAAACTATTTTTAAATTCATGTATTGTTTTTGCACACACCACTTTCTCATCTAACTTGTTCCAACTGTCTATTACTCTGTGAGGAAAGCTGTTCTTTTTCACATCTCTTCTATAGCTGTCTTTTTTTTATTTTCTTTCCATGTCCTCTTGTATTTCTGTCATCCCATTTTATCAGATTCTCTCTATCAGTAATTTCTATGCCTTTCATGATTCTGTAAATAGCTATCAAATCTCCTCTCTCTCTTCTTTGCTCTAGTGTCTGTAGTTCAAGTTTTTCTAGTCTCTCTTCATATGATAGTTTTGAGAGCGTAGGTGCCAATTTTGTAATTGCTCTTTGTATTCTTTCAAGATTTTTTTATACATTTTTTTGTACTTGGTGACCATATCGTTGCTGCATATTCCAATCTGGGTCTTATCAGGGTGATTAGAATTTTCTTCACCATTTCTTCATCCAGGTATGTAAATGCAACTTTGATTGTTCTTATTAAATTATAGGTTTCTCCAAAAATCTTATTTATATGTTTCTCAGGTGACATATTATTCATAACAATGACTCCCAGGTCTTTTTCATTTTCTACTTTTTTTATTCCTTCTTCTCCTAATTTATATGATCCTGTTATTCTGTTTTTACTTTTTCCAAATTCCATTATACTACACTTCTTTGTATTGAACTCCATCTCCCACTTCCTACTCCATTCCTGTACTTTATTTAGATCTCTCTGTAGTGATTCACAATCTTCTTCTGTGTTCACTTTTTTCAATAGTTTTGCATCATCTGCAAAGAAGCTCATATAGCTTTCAATTCCTTCATCCATATCATTAATATATATAGCAAACATTATTGGGGCCAGAACTGTTCCTTGTGGAACACCGCTTATTACTTCATCCCATTTTGAGTGTTGGTCTCTTATCACTACTCTCATTTTTCTTTCTTGCAAAAAGTCTTCCATCCAATTTAGCAGTTTGCCCTGTATTCCTCCTTCAGTTTCTAATTTCTTAAGCAACTTCTTATGTGGTACTTTGTCAAGAATGAAAACATATGATATCTTTGTAAGAATACCACCAATTTGTCCATGATTTTGTAATATATAGTCCATTTTATTGATAATTCATTCTCAGTTTTTTTTTCAGTTGTAAGGCATGACACTTGAGATGAGGGATGAGACTGTTGGTAGTCCCTGGAGCTATGTTTTGTCCTTGGGTCTGAGGCATTTTCATAAGGATGACCCCCTTTTTGCTGCTGGGGATGGAGTGTGTATACAGCTGATGAAATACCCATATACAGATATTGATGAAGAAGGTTTTTTTGGAGACAAGTATGTGTTCTGTTTTGTATTACATCTTAGCCTCTGTTTGGTAAGAGACAAAGCGGGGGGGGGACATCATTTTGATGAATGTAATAAATTCAACATATTTACTGTAATTAAATATCAACTTAACCAGAATTGAGATAGGTTCTTGATATGCCATGATCGAGTTACTGGATTTTGTCCATTGCCTCCAAAATCCATTGAATGGGGTTCATTAAATGGATGGCTGAGTGTATATATACTTAGAATTAAGTATTGTTTTTTAATTTCATTTTAACTTAGACATATAACTTACTGGAGTATTGAATGCATGATGACTTGTACTCAGTACTCTCAAGACTGTTTTCAGATGTCTATAGACCAGAGCCACACATCATTCATCTATCTTAGAGAAAAATCTCTACTCATAAAAGAATAATAAGATGCTTTTGCACTACTGATGTCCTTATATGCTGCACACATGAACCTGTGATAATTTTCTAAGTATTATATTGATAATAGTTTATTCCAAACTACAAGCTAGTTATCTTTCCTCTACTGAGGATTTGTTTAACTGGATCCAGTTTCTATTGAAATGTTAATTCAGTAATGCTTAAAGCGAACCTTGCATAAGTTATTTGCAAGGCAATTTTATAAATTTATTTCTCAAATGTTGGCAAATTTGCCTTTGATAATAAGAGATTGTTTTGTTAATCTTTGGAGACTTGTTCGAACCACATGTTGCAATACAAGCTCCAACTGGTCAGTAGAGAGCCAGTTCATTCTAAACTCACATAAGGGCAGTTCATTGTAAGCACTTATAAGAACAAGAAAAGCTCCACAGACCTTGTTCTTAATGGTTCTCCCCTTCCATTTCTCTAAATTGAGTATTTTTTAAGTAGAAACTAACCTATTCTCTTAGTTCCTAAACATATTCACACCTTTACCAAAACACTCATTCTCTCTTATCTCTCGGTACTATTTGCTCTTGTTCTCCTTTGATCTGTATATTAAGGTATTTGATCTGTATATTAAGGTCTTTGATCTGCATATTAAGTGATTCATTTCTAATGGAAGTGGTAAGTAACGTGTTGAATTGTTAATTTTTTTTCTAAGGTTTCAATTTTAATTACCACAACTTTCTACTCACTTGATATTTTGTCAATCTTCATCAATCAGAATGATCAAATTCTACTTATAATTACATAAATAGAGTTTTAGTTAAAAATCTTGACACTACACAACAATTTTCTGATTTTTTTTTCTTTTCTTTTTTCTTTTTTCTTCCAAACTCATCTGTCAGGACTTTTCCCATTTAAATTACTTTAATCTAAATATACCAGTTATGCAAATGCAAAGCCTATCAATAAAACAGTTTTGGTCCTTAGATACATATAGGATATAGCTAGGTGTGGTCTGTTAGATCAAGAATTGAATGTAAAATATGTAACCAGAGTCAGTGGCACCATCAAATATTTTCTTAAATACCTTGATCCAAGGGTGGTGGGTTAGGGATTGGAGATGGTTAAAGAAAATGGAGAAAAGTGGGAGGTGAGGATTGAAAAAGTTGGTGACAGTTTGGGAGAGTGTGTGAAAGAAGAAAACTGAAGATAAATGTGGGTAAAAGTAAGGTGATAAGATGTACAAGGGGTGAAAGTGGCAGCAGACTGGAAGTGAGCATTAAGGGAGAGCGACTGGAGGAAGTGGATAGTTTTAGATACTTGGGTGCAAATGTGGCAGGAAAAGGTAGAGTGGAGGTGGAGGTAGAATATAGATTGAGAGAAGCGAGTAAATGCCTTGGTGGATTAAAAAGTGTAATGAGGAATAGACATTTGGGAATGGATGCTAAGAGGAGACTGTATGAAGGAGTGATTGTGCCAACAGCACTGTATGAGGCAGAAACATGGAACATAAGAGAGGAAGAGAGAAGGAATTTGAATGTGTTTGAGATGAGGTGTCTGAGAAGTATGATGGAGGTTACTAGGCTAGATAGAGTGAGAAATGAGGAGGTGAGGAGGAGAACAGGGGTGGAAAGGGAGTTGGGAGATAGGGTTGATGAAAGAGTATTAGGATGGTTTGGACACATGGAAAGAATGAGTGAAGAAAGACTAGTAAAAGAGGTATGGAAGGCAGATGTGGAGGGAGTGAACATGAGGGGACGTCCTAGGATGAGATTGATGGGGTGAAGGGGGCTTTGGGGAAGAGGGGAATGTCTGTTGAGGAAGGACAGGAGAGGACAGAAGACAGGGGTGAATGGAGAATGGTTGTATATGGATGATGTTGTGATGCACAAGGTGGAATGGGTGGGGGGATGGGGGGTGAGGTAGTATGTGTGAGCAAAATTTGGCGCAGCCCGAAGGGATTTCTCCCCTTCTTCTCCTTTTATGCATGGGGGGATGGAGAGGGGGGGTCGCCGATTTAATGAAGCGGCCTTGCTGTGGATGTGCTGTGCCTTGCGACACTGCCTCTGACCCAGGGCAGTGGACAAGGTGCAGGGATGACCCATCATCCTGGATGCTAAGATGGGTGGGAGGGTGGAGGGGAGTGGAGTGTATTTAGGGATAGAATGGGTGGGAATGATTTTATGCCTGTTTCTTTTTGGCTACCTCCCTTGTAAGGGGGAAAAAGCCTTGGTATATGTATGTATATGTACCTTGATACAGACTACCTTCTCTGGAAACAAGATGAGAAATTAGTCATTCCTATTTATGTTATTTCTATTCTTGGAGGTAATGATTTTGCTTCATTTGCTCTTGACCAGATTAAGAAGAATTCCTCTGAGATTTTTTATTTGATAAGGGAATTGTATCCCTCCTCTAAATTGTCACACAAATTGAACCTCGCTTTTATCCCCCCCCCCCCAACAAACACATTGCTCCAAATTTGTATCGAAATAGGTGTAATATAATTAACAGAAATTTTTCTTGGGGCTCCAATGCTTTAACTCGGTGAAAGTATACAAACAGGATGATGGTATTCACCTGAATGATGCCAGCTTGAAGTTGTTCTTCAGTAGAATTAAATCTGTTGTCCTAAAAAAATGGTAATTGATATTCTTCTGTTAATTCCATTCCTAGATTTACTTATTTTAATATTTTCCCTAGGTTTATTACCTATTTGGCTCCTCAAACTAGCACTGTTGTGTCCATCATTGCACTTTTTTTTTTTTCTCTCATAAGAGGTAATCCTTCAAAAATTCATGATGACTACTAAAAACTGGCAAGCTACTAAGAAAGATCTAAAGACGAGCTGTATTGTGCTCAAAAGAATAATCACCAAAACTCTAAAGGTGGTCAAGGATGCAGAAGAGCAGTCTGTGGTCTGTGAAATTCTGCAAGAAGTGAGAGTGCATAGATGAAGTTTAAAGTTGTGGAAGATGACATTGTGCAGGCACTGTCCCGGGAGAAGTGTAATGAAAAAAATAGAAGAGTTTGAGAACCACTTGATTGGTATCCATCTGCAGTTTGCTAAGCTAGAGGCAGGTCTGCATCAACCTTCACTGACTCAAGTGCTTGGTGCTCTTTCCTCCTCACACAATACTGATAGTCTAAGTTTCAAATTGCCTCATATCAAGATTGATTCATTCTCTGACAATGAAAGGGACCCTTTCACCTTCTCCCTTTTTCAAAGTTCCTTTACAAAGGCCAGCGAGCTTCCCTGAGCTGGCTGAGCGGGTTAGGGCATCGTTACTTACGGTGAAGGTCGAGGTGAGGGTGGTTCGAATCCTTCCACCAGCAAAGTTGAACCAAGGGCATGGTTCATTAAATTCCACGCTACAAAGCCCTCTGTGAGGGGCACCGTCCTAGCCTCCCAATAAGGGGGGAGTGTGTGACGTTAAACCATATCATCTTTACAAAGGCCATAGATCCATTCCCTTATCTTAGTAAAGCTAGAAAGTTCTTACTTTTATGGACCCACTTAAGGGATTGTGTTCTTGGTCTCATTAAACAATTTCAGATGGATGAGGAGAGTTATCAGGCTATGGCTCTTTTGAAAACTGAGTTTTATTGTCAAGACCAATTGATTGACCTGACTCTTGGTCAGTTGATCAACTCCTCCTCCTCTCAGAGATTTAACTCAAGTTAAAAGCTATTCTATTGACCTGCAATTTAAGCTGTTAGAGTTAGAAAAGGTGGTCTAGAATTCCATGAAAATTCAAGTGTAGGACTCTTTCATAGCAAACTGATCCAATCCAAATTTCTTGCATTCTTCCTCAGAGAATTATGTAGAAAGGTCAACAATTCTTATCCCTGTTATTCAGATTTCCTTGAAAATAGTACCAAGATTTCCACTCTCCTAAACATCAACAATCCTTCTAAAATCTCTTCTGATGAAAGGTGTGACAAATCCTCAGCTAACAAATCAGATACCAATGCTCCTGACTCCTTCAAATCCAACAAAACTTTCAAGCCTTCTAACTCTGGTCCCCATAAATGTAAATTCTGTGAAAGTCCACTTGAACTTACTGCAGAAATTACCCCACATTGGAAGCCAAGTTGGCCAAACTAAAAGGCACTCTGTACCAAGTGTACCCAAAAGGGTGATACTGCTTCTCATTACAGCTTTAATAACTTCAGACCTTGTAAATTTTGTGATGACAAAAGACACCTGGACCTCCTCTGTAGAATAGGACCAAATTAGATAATACTCTGTCACTTGGTTCAGCAGAACAAGGAGATTCACCCAGATAACTAAGCTGTAGAGGGTCCTCCTTGATCTGTCCTAAATCCATCAACCCTGTTATAGATTTGTTAGTCAGAACTCCAGAGGGATCTTTGCAGGCTCCCTTTTTAATTGATTTTACTGCTCATTTGAGTAAACACCCTCATTCTTATCAGATCACCTTGAGCTGTATAGAAGACTTTAAAACTATTAACGGTTCCCGTTTTGATTGTCAGTTGATTTTTCTTAATGATTTAGTCCAAAAGGTCACCTTCTTCACTTTTGACAAATTGAAATTCTCTGTTTATGTGGACAAACTGAAACAGACTGTTCAGATCTTGAAAGACAAATTGCCACTCAGTCCTTCCTTCCCTAAACTGCATGACCACATTCATGTTGCAGGTATTGTTGGGTATGATTTGACTGATATTTTTTTCTGTGTTGGAACTGGTGCATTGCAGTGCTGGAAAGGTATTAGAATTGGCAAATGGATTCATTCCAATTGGATCTCTTGATAAGCTGCTGTCCTCAGAACAAAGTCTTCAAGATAAAACTAATCCTTTATTAACCTCTTTGATAAAATGATGCCTACATAGGCATCATGAGGCTTGAGTGAGTATGTAAGGATGCCGGTGTCAGTATCTTCATTGTATTTATTTTGTAGTTGTACTTGAGGTACCTCTGGATTCTGTGTTTAGAATTACTCAGAGTAAAAGAGAATGAATAATACAGATGTGACTTTATATTTTAGAACATGAGTAGTGTGATGTATTGTACGAGAATTTGACTCATGATAAGAGGTTTAATTGTTATCTTCACTATTCTCAAAAACCTTCCTTTAGTGTAAGACCTTGCATAAATGGTAAAGTAATAGGTGAGGAAACAGTATACGAGGTTCCTCTGACTGACCATGTCATTCCTTGTCTTAGAGATAATGAAGATATTGTCCAGATATTTCAAAATCTTGGAAATTGGGTTCCAGCACATTGAAGGTTAAAAATCATTAATTGTTCTGGTATTTGATATAATTTTTAATGCTGTACTGTTATTTGGTCATTTTAGTTGTTTGAGTATTGGATAAATAGTGGTGTACTTTTGGTGAGTGTATGTGTGTACTTTAACTTGGTGAGAGGGATAGTAGTCTTTATACATACATACATATACCACAGCCCCACAGTGATCCTCAAAGCCCTCCCATAGATCTCTCTGGAGGGAAACATTAGACTGTTGTCTTGTGTTGTGTTAGTATGGGATAGTTTCTATATCACTGGTTTATAGTAGTAGAAGAGGAGCAGTCACCAGTTCTCAACTCTCCTTACTTGAAAAGGTGGAGAAAATACATTTGAAATTTTTAACAGAAACCCCAATTTGGAAACTAAGTGTCAATCCCATAGGGATACACCTCCAGAAGAAGGTATTTACCTAATTGTAGTATAAGTAAAGGAGCAACACTTGTTGGTGAAGGTATTGATGAGTTTTTATGATGGGCAATTGGGAGATGATTCTCAGACAGACATCTTGCAAGATGTCATTGGTGGTGAAATCACTTCTCTGTCACAGAAAGATACTAGAATAATGCATTTTTTATTTTCAGAAAGACTCAGATCGCCTGCAGAGTCTTTGGCTGTACCCAGGTGTTTACCTCTATGGCTGAGCATGCCAAACACACCAAAACATGCCATGCCCATACATGCAATTCTTGTGGACAGGTTTTGCCTTCCCACCACCTACTTGATATCCACATCTCAGAAAATCATGACTCCTTTTTCAAGACCATGTCAGAGAAGGAACCAATGGTAATTAGAATTGAGGTTTTTGTGTGTTATGATAAAAGTGTTGTATTCTCAGTTGTGCTGACTGTAAATCTGAATCCCCACAGTACCTTGTGATAGCCCTTAGATCCTCCCATAGTTCTTTTTGGGAAGAAGTGTTGGACTACTAACTGTTCTATATTAATGTGGAACTATTTATATCACTAGTAAGTTAGGTGGAAAGGGTCAGTCAGTCTGTTGTCCAGCATTTCTTGCAGTTGTTGTTGTTATAAACTGTAATTTATCTGCACATCCATTCTTATGGACAATTTCACACCACTGACTTGTATTATCTTATATTTCATAAGTTGGATTAGTTAGTCAAGGATATTTATAGTTTGGTTAATAGTCCTATTTTCTGTACGAAGTTGTGGAGAGATGATATAGGCATTGGTGTTTTGCCACCCAGGATTTGGTTTTGGGTCAGTGATGTTTTAGGTGTTGCTTCTTGTATTATCCATCATTTCATTAACTTAGATAAATATTATAGGTGCTAGCATCAAACATTGTAGAACTGATGGTCAATATTCCCCATCCTGACATCTTATCCTTTACTACTGTCCTCATGTACCTTCCCTTAAAAAAAAATCTCTCAGCCATTGAAATAGTTTGCCTCTTAATCTTCCAATATACTCCAGTCTGCATAAAACAAATGTGAGATACTTTATCAAAAGCCTTCTGTGGATCAAGTTACAGTTCACATAACCCTCCCTCACTTGCAGCACATCAATCACTCTCAAGCAAAAGTTGAAAAGGTTTGACACATATGACCTTCCAGATCTAAAGACAGATTATCAGAATGTTCATCTCTCCAAAATATTTGAGCCACCAATCTTTGATAATCCTTTCACATATCATTATTTCACTGGTTAATGACACCAACTTATAGTTTAGCGGTTCCACCTTAACACCAAATTTAATTGGTACCAAATTAGCCCTTTTCCAATCCTGTGTCATTGTTCATCCTTGTAACCCCTTCCATACAATGATGCCTACGTAGATGTCATGAAATGCGAGTGTGTATATGAAGATGCCTACATCAGTGTCTTGATTATATTTACTGTATTTTGTAATTGTAGCTGAGTGACCCCCATAGTCTGTGAACTGGCTTGATCATATTTTCTGTGGTTATTAATATTCAGAGTGAAAGAGATTGAATAATACAGCTGTAATTTTATATTATATTATGCAAATATTATAATGCATCCCCATTTGGGTTATTGGCTGCATGTTATTGTGGGGTTAAAAGCTGCTAAGTAGCATACAGTTAATACTTTAGGGTCTATATGGGGCACCCCTACAGACCAGAGCCACACATCATTTTGTCTGTGGTAGAGGAAATATCTATTCATAGAGAAATGATGATACTTTAGTATACTGTGACTGCCCCTCCATTATGCAGAGTGCAGAGGACAGGGAAACTTGGTGGATAGATTTCAATGAGTGCATAGAGGGATTAGGGAGAAATGTCAATGTAGCAGTATTGGGAGACCTTAATGCTTGGGTAGGAAATGAACAGTGGGACTCTCTCCTCTAAGACTTACCTCCAACATGTGGCCACCCACACCTCTTGTAAACCTCATTCCTGTAACTGAGGTATGTTCACTGAAATCTTCACAAAGTAAGGCAAAGTAACCTACATTTACTTTCAATTTCCTCTTGTGAGTCATTTTACATACCATGCCAAACTCTCTCACTAACTGCCTCAGACCTTCCTGTGACCCAGCCAAAAGTGTAATGTCATTAGTAAACAACAATTGATTCACCACATCAATTTACTCTCTAATCATCTCCAACCCTCTGTCCATCACCCTTGCATCTACCTCCCATACTACCCCATCTTTGTACACATTGAACAGTGTAAGTGGAAGGGTGGTGAGGTAAACACCAGGAACTGTTGGAGTTTTTATTGCTAACGTTTTGTCCTGAAAGGACTTCCTCAGACAGACAAAACATTAGCAATAAAAACTCCAATGGTCCTTGGTGTTTATCTCACCACTCTTCCACTCATTCTGTCTTATGCACTTCAACATTGAACAGTCATGATAACAAAGCATAACTTGGGTTTAGCCCCACCTTCACCTCAAACCACTCACTCTCACTATTCCCAACCCTTATACAAACTGTTACTCATATAAAAGTCTTTAATTACCCTTAACTGCTTTCCTCGTATTCCATAAATCTGCAATACCTCCCACAATACCTTCCTGTCTACTCTATCAGAAGCCTCCTCTAGATCCACAAAGCCCCAAAAAACATCTTTACCCTTTGCCAAAAATTTTCACAAATCTGCCTTACAACAAAAATTTTATCCTTGCACCCTCTATCTTTCCGAAACCCACACTGTTTTTTTTATAAATTACTCTGTTCCTTTCTAAATCCTCTCAACACCCTCCAACAAGCCTTTTCAACTACATTTAGTAAACTGATCCCTCTAAAACTACTACAATCACATTTGTCCATTTTTTCTTTTGTAAAGTAGAACTATACATGCACTCCTCCAGTCCTCAGATACACTACCCTCCATTAGACACACATTAAACAATCTCACTAGCCATTCTACTACAACCTTTACTTTGTCAGACAATCAGTGTGACACCCATCCAACCCTGGTGCTTCTCCAGTTTTCATCTCTCTCAATGCTCTTTGTACATACATACATATACCAAGGCTTTTTCCCCCTTACAAGGGAGGTAGCCAAAAAGGAAAAGGCATAAAATCATTCCCACCCATTCCATCCCTGAATACACTCAACCCCTCTCCACCCTCCCTCTTATCTTAGCACCTCCTGGATGACGGGTCATCCCTACACCTTGTCCACTGCCCTGGGTCAGAAGCAGTGTCGCCAGACACAGCACCTCCATAGCAAGGCCGCTTCATTAAATCGGCGACCCCCCTCTCCGTCCCCCCATGCATAAAAGGAGAAGACGGGGAGAAATCCCTTCGGGCTACGTCAAAATTTTGCTCACACATACTACCTCACCCCCCATCCCCCCGCCCATTCCACCTCATGCATCACAACATCATCCATATACAACCATTCTCCATTCACCCCTGTCTTCTGTCCTCTCCCGTCCTTCCTCAACAGACATTCCCCTCTTCCCCAAAGCCCCCTTCACCCCATCCATCCACCTCATCCTAGGACATCCCCTCGTGTTCCCTCCCTCCACATCTGCCTTCCATACCTCTTTTACTAGTCTTTCTTCACTCATTCTTTCCATGTGTCCAAACCATCCTAATACTCTTTCATCAACCCTATCTCCCAACTCCCTTTCCACCCCCGTTCTTCTCCTCACCTCCTTATTTCTCACTCTATCTAGCCTAGTAACCCCCATCATACTTCTCAGACACCTCATCTCAAACACATTCAAACTCCTTCTCTCTTCCTCTCTTATGTTCCATGTTTCTGCCCCATACAGTGCTGTTGGCACAATCATTCCTTCATACAGTCTCCTCTTTGTACCGCATTATTTTCCTCTCCCATCACTGTCATTTTCTTAGTTCCTCACACTGCCACAATCAATTAATTCCTAATCTCCTTAACCCCTTCGATATGATGATGCCTACATAGGTGTTATGAGGAGCAAGTGGGTATGCGAGGATGCCGATGTCGGCGTCTTGATTATATGTATTGTAGTTGTACCTGCGTGACCCCCATACACTGTAAACTGGCTTCATCATATTTTCTGTGGTTATCAACATTCACGGGTGAAAGAGAACAAGCAATACAGCAGTAACTTTATTTTTTATAATGCGAGTATTATGATGCAACATCGCACATCTGGCAGCTAATGCTGCCCGCGAGATTTTGGCCCGTACTGTAGGGGTTAACATTCAACAACTCTCTGAAATGATCTACCCATCTTCCAATTCCACTTCCACTTAACATCCATCCATCTGCACCTTTTACCTTTTCCTTTCTACTTGACTCACCCCCTCTCTCTTTATGCCATCCTTTACCATTATATAACTATAGTCATATTCCTTGTGGTGGTGGTAGTTTGGGGGGGGATGATTCTGCCACCATTATTTCCTTGCAAGTCATAAAAGGCAACACAAAATGATGAAACTAGGGTCCTGCTCTCTGTATCTTCATCCTATGGGAAGTCAAGGCACAAGGTAGAACCTTAAAATTTAGTTGTGGTACAGATGAGAGTAAAAAGGAAGTAGTAATATGTTTGTGAGAAGGAAGATAGATGTGTTAGCATTATGAGAAACTAAGTTGAAAGGGAGGGGCAACTTGATTTGGGGAATGTGGTGGGCAGAGTGTTGAGCGTGATAATAGGGCAAGGGAGGGAAAAGAAAAGGAGTTGATGATAACAATGTTTAAGAAGAGAATCAAACATAAGTATACATGGAAAAGGGTGGTGGATAGAAAGGTGTTTGATATGCATTAATTGATTATATACTGGTATCTAGTGGAAGGCTAGGAAGTGTTCTGGATATTCATGTTGTTAGGGGAGAGAGTGGGAGATAATTTTTTGGTAGAAGGGAAATTGAGAATTAAGAATAAATGCAAGAAGAGATAAAAATTGGAAGGCAGAGAGGTGCTAAGAGTCAACAGTTTGAATGAGGAGAAAAAAGAGAAGGAATATCAGAAGCTGAGATAAGTGTGGGAGATGGTGAGGGATAGATTAGAGGTAAGAGTAGAAGAGGAATGGGTTTGTTTCAAGGAGAAAATGACAAGGTGCGCAAAGATGGTATTTGAAACAAGGAGGATGGGAGGGAATAGAAGAAAGGGTAGTGAGTGGTGGGATGATGAGGTGAAGGTGGTAGTAGAAGAGAAGATGCAAACATTTGTGGATTTGTTGTAGAGTTAGACTTGGAAGCATATGAGCAGGACAAGAAAAAGAGAGAAGCAAAGTGTAAGGTGAGAGCGGCAAGGAGGAGAGCAGAAGTAAAATAGGGTAGGATTATGAGAGACAGTTTTCAAAGGAATAGAAACATGTTTTTAAAGGAAGTGAAGAGAGTGAGGGGAGGTGAGTCAAGTAGAGAGGAAAAGGTAAAAGGTACAGATGGACAAATGTTACAAATGTTAATGGAAGTGAAGCTGGTAAGGGAAGATGGGTAGAGTATTTTAAAGAGTTGTTGAATGTGAAGGGGGCTAGGGATTGATTTATTTTTCCAGTGGGAGGTTCTAAGAAAACTACTGTAGTGGGAGAGGAAAATGAAAGTGGTATAGGGAAAGATGGGGTACAAGGAGTTTGAAAAAAAAAAAAAAAAAAAGTGAAAACTGGTAAGGCACCTGGGTTGAATGGGTATCATGCTAAGTGTCTGAAAAGGGAGGTATGGTTATAGTGGCATTAGTTAATCAGGTTGTTTAATTAATGCATGTCTGAGGGAAGGAAGGATGCTAGAGGACTGGAGAGGTGCATTTATAGTTCCACTTTTCAAAGAAAAATGGGACAAATGTGAATGTGGTACTTTAGAGGGATCAGTTTGTTAAATGTAGTTGGAAAGGCATATGGGAGGGTGTTGATTTAGAGAATTAGGAGGGGAACAGAGGAATAGATTATGAAAACTGGTAAGGCACCTTGGTTGAATGAGTTTCATGCAGAGTGTCAGCAAAGGGAGGTATGGTTATAGTGGCACTGGCTAATCAGGTTTTTTAATTAATGTATGTCTAAGGGAGGGGAGGTGCTGGAGGAGTGTATGTATATTTCCACTTTTCAAAGGAAAGGGGGACAAATGTGAATGTAGTAGTTTTAGAGGGATCAGTTCATAAGTGTAGTTGGAGAGGCATATAGGAGTGTGTTTATTTAGAGGATTGGGAGAGGGACAGATGAAGAGCAGTGTGTGTTTAGAAAAGTTAGAGGATGCATGGATAAAATTTTTGTTGTAAGGCAGATTTGCAAGAAGTTTTTGGCAAAAGGTAAAGATGTTTTTTGTGCCTTTTATGGATTTGGAGAAGGCTTTTCACAGGGTAGACAGGAAGCCTTGTGTTGGGATTGGGAATAATGGCAGCAAGTGATGAGGTGAAGATGGGGACAAGGGCCATGTCCTGTTGCCATAGCTGTCCAGTGTATACATGGATGGTGAGGTACAGGAAGTGAATGCAAGGGCGATGAGCAGGGGATTGAAGATGGTTAGAGATAGTGGAGGGAAGTAGATGAGCCAACAGAGTGTAAGGCAGTTTGTGACCGAGTTTGGGAAAGTATGTGATATGAGGAAATTGAAAGTAAATATGGGTAAAAACAAGGTGATGAGGTATACAAGGGGAGAGGGTGGTAGCAAGTTGGAAGTAAGTCTTAGATGAAAAAGCTTAGAGGAAGTGGATAGTGTGAACCCCTAGAATATGATGATGCCTACATAAGCATCATGAGGCACAAGTGGGTATACAAGGATGTTGGCATAGAATTGGTGAATGTAGCTGAGGATAAATAGGTGAGAATTGTGGGATTGGGAGATATCAGGAAAACAACTGTGATGGGAGAGGAGAATTTTAAGATTCTAGCAAAAGAGATCAAGTAGTATTAAAAGAAATGAAAACTGGAAGGGCATCGGGGTTTTATGGTAATAATGCTTGTTGCCTTAAGTTTCTCTGACACTCTAGTCATACCCCCAAAGAGGTTGGGAATGGTTCTCAGGCCCTTCCACAGATTTCTCTGGGAAGAAACTTTGAACTGTTGTCTGTGTTGTACCGGTATTAGTGTGGGACTGTTTTTATGCCGCCATCTAGAATTAGTAGGAGGGAGCGGTTGCCAGCTGTCAGCTCTCCATGTGTGAAAAGGTGCTAGAAATATAGTTGAAGTTGATAGAGATCATGGGTTCAGTCTGAGACTGAGTGCCAGCCCCTCAGGGCTGCACACCCTGGTGGTGATGGGGTTGACAAGTTTTTAAAATGGGCAGCTTTGCTGTCCCTCTTGCAGGACCACTACAAGCAGGTATATCATTAGTCCTGATTTGGAAGGCTGTCATGTGAACAACAAAAGATGGAGTTATTATGGTAGAATTGTTGGTGAGATTGTTTAATGTTTGTCTATGAGAAGGTATTGTACCACGGAAATGGGGGAGTGCACATACAGTACTGCTGTACAAGAGAAAAGGAGACAAGTGTGAATATTGTAGTTTTAGAGGGGTCATTTTCTTGTGTATAAAGGATCAATCAATATGTTGCCCCAGGTCTCTCTTTTAGGAAACCCACTTCTCTTAAGTATCCAGCAAAGGCCACCAGAGATAATATGTTGTCTGGTTAAGGCTTCAGTAAGGCAGTGTCAGATGATATGTTCAGTGTCACCTACATTGATTAAATCTAGGGTAATTTACTTCTGTGGCCAAACCTATTCTGTGTTGTATTACTTTAAAGGTGGAGGTTGGCCTGAAAACAATTGTGCTTGTGTAGATTTTGCTTGTTGTGGAAGTGATTGTTTTGTAGGGCTTATATCTGGTGGAGTTTGAAGCTAGGCCTTGGAGTTCTTGTTTTGTGATCTGAGTGTGTTTTTTTATGGATATGTTGCAAGGTGCTGTGGTAGATTGTTGTTAATGTTTTAGTAGTATATCATTTATCTTTATTATTATTATTACTATATATCCCCCTCCCCCATTTATTTGGCTGTGCTGGTGTTAAGCAATGGGATGTATGAATGGATTTGAGAGTTCCTGTATAGAACTGTGTACCTTTGTAGGATTAGGAAGGCATAGGGAGTAATTGCAGAAGAGCAGTTTAAGTTTAGGAGAGAAACGGTGTGTAGATCAAGTGTTTGTGGTAAGACAGATATGTAAGAAGTGTTTGGCAAAAGTTTAGGAAGATTTTTAGGATTTTGTGGACTTGAAGAAGGTACATAACAGGGGTGATAGAGGCATTAGGAGGTGTGTACAGAATAGAAGTTTGGAGTTCGTGGATGAGGATGGAATGACATGGGAGGTGAATAAATTTTTGTCTGTAGATGACATTAACCTTGTGTTTGCTTCTGAAGAGACTAAAGTAGTTGGTGAATGACTTTGGAAGGGTGTATGAACTGTGAGGAGAAATTTGTATGTATAGAAAATGGGTTACATTCATGAGGTCCCACCTCTGTCTCCATTGACCAAACTTAGCCTTTAGATTTATAGTGTGAATATATATATATATATATATATATATATGTATATATATATATATATATATATATATATATATATATATATATATATATATATATATATCCCTTTCTTTTCTTCTGTTTTCAATAAATGTATACATAATACTTTTTTTTTTTTTCAGTATACATGTCTTCAAGAATCATGCTCCGAGAAATTCCAAACACCCACGGAGAGAAAAGCACATTGTATCAGTGTCCACTGTTTTCCACCCAGTTTCCGTTTTGACAAAACATGGAAAGATTTGCCATTGACTGGGAAGAAATTAAGGAACAAGGCTAAGAGAGAATCAGATGAAGTGAGCAGTGTAGAGGGTAAAGATATTGCAGTAGATGAAATGTTAACTCCAGATGTAACAGATCAGGATTCAGCAGAGATGGAAATTGATGCTATAAACAGTTCTAGTAGAGAAAAAGGAGCAAATACTCTTGTGCCTTCATCCATTTCTTTTGGATTTGGTGTTAAGAGAGGATTCATTCGGGGTTATCATGGAAACAGTGGTCAATTTAGGAAGAAGAGAGGCCAAAAAGAACATTGGTACCAAGGAAAGAAAACTTCAAGTACAGCTCAAATGAATATTGAGGAAATAGATATGAATGAATTGGAAGAAGCTTTGCCAGTGACCTAATGATATACAGTAAGATTTACATAATTTTGAAATAAAGCACACTTTTTGTTAGACTTTTTCTTACCTCAGGGTCAAGTTTGGTTTGTAATTTTCTTTCTAATTTTATTTGAATATAACATATGAAATACATGGGATTTTGTGGTATTTAGTGTAAAGTATACTAGTACATGTAGATAGAATTTGCAAGTTTGAATATTTCAGCATATAATGTGAAAGATAGCATTTCCCTTCTTCTAAGTTTCTCCTGTGAGGATGCTTCCTTGGAGACTCCTTGCTGAGTGTATGGTGAGGATTAGGTGTGTTACCAAATGCACTTGGAAAGTTCAGTGAGGTATTGGGATGTGAAGATAGGCAAAGTGCCACAGAAACCAAGGCGAATGTTTACATCAGAGCCACTCTCTCCAGGTTGTCATATGTCTCTTCTTAGTCAAAAACTGTGGTATGTACATGTTAATTTTTAGCAAATGTGGTACAAATTATTGTTTTTATTTGCACCAGGATGTCTGTCATGCTGCAACCAACACAGAAGCCATACTGGAAGGATAGTAGGAAGGAATGGTGATCCAGTTGCTGGGGGGGGGAGGGGTTCCCACCTGTTATGAATCCCATTTTGACTCGCAGCCCTTTCTGCTTGATCTCCTATCCTAGAAGAGGGTGACAAGCTCTGGAAAAGGGATTCAGGAGCTGTCTGAAGGAAATCCAACAGCTGCCTCACCATCTCCCTGTTATGACCCTGGGTTCAACAACCATCTGGGAGTGAGCCAAGAGTAAGACAGCAACTGGGAATGATAGCATACAGTGTCAAACTTTGCTCCCACTTCCAATAATTTCATTCTTCTAGTTAACACCATGAAATCTTCCAATGATAGTGTGCCATGGTAGGGATAGAAGGTGATCTTTTGAAGTCCTTCATCACAACCCATATGTCAGGCATTATGGGCCCAGTGGTTACCCTGTAGTGGGATTAGAAAGCAGTACAACTCGCAGCAGTCTACATGACTGAGCTGCCTTGTTCAGAATCTACTTTGTTCAACCATTATGTGGAAAGGTTCAGAAAAAGATGCTCTTAAAATAGTCTCTCTAAACCTAATGTGCCCATAGAATCAACCACATGTAGATCCCGATGTGGCAGTGTGTATGTTGTGGGGACCCCCCCCTAACTGCAAGCATGGAAGGAATTGGGGGCCAAACCCTTACCCAAAAGTATACCTTCATGTTTTTTCAAAACCAAGGTGTGACTGGGGATCATCCTTCTCCTCCTATTAGCCAGAGATGTAGAGAGCAACCCAGGACCCACCACAAATTACACAGGATTGACATGCTCCAAACCCATCACCTCAAGCTGTCAGACAAAGATCTCGGTTCAATGCAATGTATGCTAAACCTGTCTTGCACAAATCTTGACAACATAAAGCACTACACAAATACACAGTGGGATTTACCTACTAGTGGGTCCTAGGCAAGACTCATCAGTTGGTCCCCAAATTTATAGACATATGGCATGTTTCAGTATCTAATATATATGTATATATATATGAGGTCTGTCTGGAAAATCTCCATCTATTTACAATTTCAAGAAATAATTCTAACCTAGGACATTGGCACCCTATTCCTTCAAAGTGGTCTCCTTCAGACCTTACACACTTCTCCCAGCGTCCCTTCCATGTTTCAAAAAATTTTGCAAAGTCCTCTTTTGGGATCTTCATCAGCTGGCTCATCACATTTTTCTTCATTTTTGTTGTTGTTGTTGTCCGAGCAGTCCCGTCTCCCCAAGGAATGCTACAGCCGAAACTGGGTTTTCCCACAAATCCTTTATAGAGTGTATGTTGTGTTGTTTGCGTGCATGATTGTGTATAATGCAGTCTTCCATTATGTGTTGTATGGTATGGGGTGAAGTGTTACATCCTGGGCAGCTGTTCACAATGCGGTCATCCAGCCTCTTCTGGTAGCTTAGAAGTGCTGGGTGGTGGCCACACCGCAGTCTGGCCAAGTGGACTCTGTCCTTTCATTTTGTCTATGGACTGAAATCTCCTTCCTTTTAATGGTGATTTTAGCTTTGGGAAAATCCAGAAATCGCAGGGCTGTAGGGGGGCTGAATAAGCTGGGTGATGGAACGTTTTGCCAGAATCCCCTGCACCACACAGGAGACGCAGGACGAATTTTGCCGCCACACATGTCACGCCAAGATCTTCCATCAAAATCTTTGAAACACTTGTCCGCAGGATATCATAATCATCTTCTAATTCTCGGACTCTCAATCCCTGATTTTCATTGATTGCAGTCTTCACACATTCAACATTTTTGGGTGTTCTGATTGTTAAAGGCCTACCAAAACATGGCTCACTTTCGACAGATTCATGGCTTTCTTTGAAACATTTGTACCACATCTTTATCTGCTTCACTCATTGAATCATCCTAGAATACCTTCTTAATCATTTGAATAGTTTTTGCTGATGAATATTCAAGTTGGCAACAAATCTTTTCACAGGTTCGCTGATCTACTTGCTCATTGTCAATGCGACAGTCAAACAGTACACACCTTCACTCAACTGTGTCTGGCCAGTAACAAAAAATAAGTAAGGGATAGGCCCAACCACCCAATTAAAAAATACGAAGATGTCATTATAGAATTGGAGGAAAAAATGAGCGAGTCTTTTAACAAACATTTTCTCTCGATTTATACTAAGGAGAGGTTAGACAAGGTACCTACCTGACTGCGATCCGATTTTCATTGGAGATGAAGAAAGTAGACTTATATCAGCATTAGTAAGGTAGATGTAGTCAAACAAATTGAAAGACTTAAAGCTACAAAATCCCTGGGTCCAGACCAGTTAACATAAATATTTAATAAGTCAGTAGACACTGGTTTTGCATCTATTGCTTGGTAGCAGGCAAATGTTGTTCCTGTTTTCAAAAAGGGAGATAAATCGTCTATATGCAACTACAGGCCAATTAGTTTGACATCAGTTGTAAAATGCACAAATCAATAATAGAATCAAAGATCACACCGAGGGACATAATTTGATTCGTGACTCACAGCATGGTTTCTCCAAAGGTAAGTCGTATGCAACTAATCTATCTTTTTATACTGAAGTATATAAGGTGTCAGATAAAAATGATAGTTACAATGTACCTTGACGCAAAGTGTTCAACAAGGTGCCCCACCAGAGACTACTAAATAAAAGCAAAACCCATGGCATAGGAGGAAAAGTGTTAGAATGGCTTAGAGCTTGGATCAGTGACAGAAAATGGCAGGTGACCATAAATGGTGTAAAATCCAAATGGAGTGTTTTTAGTGGTGTTTTGGGTCCTTTTTTGTTCATTATGTACATAAATGACATAGGTAATGGGATTAATAGTTATGTTAATAAGTTTCTGGATGACACTAAAATAGGAAGCCTAATTAGGTCAGGAGATGATGCCTAGATTCTGCAGGATGATCTTAACAAATTATTCACATGATCAGTGAAATGGCAAATGGCCTTCAATGTCTCAAAGTACAATGTGTTAAACATACGGCTACACAACCCCAAAACCAGATATAGCTTAGATAACACAATTTTAGAGAAAATTGAGTGCAAGAAAGGCTTGGGAGTTCTAGTGTGTCCTGACATTAAATCCAGGAAACAGTGCAATAGCACCAGGAATAAAGCTAACAGAGCATTAGGTTTCATTGCTAGGACAGTTATGAATAGAAGTACAGAGGTAATATCAAACTGTAGCGTTAGACCCATCCTTGACTATGCGGTACAGTTTTGGTCTCTGTCCTATAGAATCTACATCAGTTCACTAGAATCAGTACAGAGGAGAATAACCAAAATGATACATGGGCTCAGAAATTTTCCTTATGAGGAGAGCTTTAGTTACCTTGCACTCTCTGGAAAGATGCAGAAGGCAGGGTGATCTAATAGAGGTGTTCAAGTGGATTAAAGGCTTTAACAAGGTGACACAAACAAGGTTGTCATATAAAGACAACAGGGCAGGTCTCACAGTAATGTATTTAAATTGGACAAATTTAGATTTAAGAAGGAAATAGGCAAGAACTGGTTTACTAATAGGGTGGTCAATGAATGGAATAGACTTAGTAACCATGTAGTGAGCACTGAAACTTCGGTTGTTTTAAGAAACAGTTAGCCAACTTCATGGATGGGGATGAAAGGTGGTAATGGACATGGAACTGCCTAGTGTAGACCTTATGGTCTCTTGCAGTCTCGTTCATTTCCAATAGAAAGCAAAGGAATTGGGTAGGGTAACATACTGAACAGCCTCTATTTTGTTCAATTGTGTTAGATCCTTGAATGATGACTGCTTCCAAACATTTTCTTCAGATCTTCTCACACTCGTGTACCAGTAGTTCTACCTTTTGCCAGTCCATCAGGTGGTTGTTACTATTTCTGTGTGCAACACATGCATTAGTGGTGACGTCATGGCGGACATCATATCGATGTTCTTGGATCCCGGTTTTCAGCTCACGTGATATTTCCCCAATATAAGACTTGTCACATCCATAGCTTCTTTCTGGTGTCTATTCTTGTCCTCATGATGTCTAACTGTCCTACAAGGACAAGAATAGGCATGTGATAGGTCCTATACTGGGGAAACATCTCGCGAGCTGAAAACCAGGATCTGAGAACATCAATATGGTGTCCGGCGTGATGTCACTACTAACATGTATGTTGCACACAGAAACAGTAGCAACCACCTGATGGACTGGGAAAAGACAGAACTGGTGCATGAGCCGATAATATCTGAAGAAATTTTTTGGAAGCAGCCAATCCAAGGGTCCAACACAATTGAACAAAATAGAGGGATGTTCAGTATCTCACCCTACCTGATTACTTTGCTTCCAATTACCAACAAAATATTAAAGAGCTATCCCTAGTCACCCTCCAAACCTTTTCCCCCCATGGTCTTTGTCCATCCTTAGTGAACAATTACCCTCCCAGCTTATTTTCTTCTTCATTTTTTCTCTTTAGTTCAATGGCAGTAAACTAATGTCCTGCACCCAGACATGTGATCAATCTTCTTAATTTTTCCTTCACCCAGACAATTTATCCATCCTCTCCTTTCCTGCGCCAAGACAATTGATCCATCTTCTCAACCTTTTCAACACTCTAATATCCTATTCCCCTCGATCCTCTTATTTAATCTCAATCATGTGTATCATGACTTTGTACTTGAAAAAGCTGTAATAAGTAAACATGCCTTATAATAAAGACTCCATCCTCAGATGGTGTTTATTTCAGGGAGTTGTTGAATGTAAAGAACAGGGAGGCTTTGTGGCAGTGAAAGGTGCTAGGGAAAGGAGTGACATGGGAGAGAAGAATAGGAATATAGGAAGAAATAAAAAGAGCATTGAGAGATAAAAACTGGTAAGTCATATTGATTAGTTATCACGTGGAGTGTAAAATGAAAGGAAAAGTATAGTGGAATGGCTGGTGAGATTGTTTTATGTGTGCCTATGGAAAGAAAGTGTATCAGTGGACTGGAGGAGTACATGTATATTTCCATTATAGAAGGAGAAAGGTTATATGAATAGTAGTGTTAGAGGTATCAGTCTAAATGTAGTTGGTAAAGCATATTGGTTTCAAGAGGATTATGAGAGGAATGCAAGAAATAGTTTGAAAAGGGCAGTGTGGGCTCTGGAG
Organism: Oratosquilla oratoria; assembly: GCF_046742065.1. Taxonomy (NCBI): domain Eukaryota; kingdom Metazoa; phylum Arthropoda; class Malacostraca; order Stomatopoda; family Squillidae; genus Oratosquilla; species Oratosquilla oratoria. The sequence continues at coordinate 25,443,171 of NC_134785.1, forward strand.
AGGAAGAAGGTGCATAGACCAATTTTTGTGGTAAAACAGACGACTAATTTTTGACAAAGGGTGTGTGTGTATGAGATAGGAGAAAGTCTGCTGAGGGCAGTCAATAGTTTTTACATTAGCAGAGCTTGTGTGAAAGTTGGGAATGGAAAAATTGATCAGAGATGAAGGTAAGGATGTGCCAGGGTTGTGTAAATGTCACCATGGATGTCTAACATATGGAAGGACTGGTGAAGGAAGTAAACATAAAGGTGCCAGGCTTAGGTTTGAAGTTGGTGAAAAGTGGGAGAGGAGCAAATTATTTGTAGATGACATTGAGCTTGTAGCCGAGTCAGAAGATAGACTGTAGTACTTTGTGGCAGAGTTTGGGAGGGTGTGTGAAAAGAGAATTCTAAAAGTGAATGTGGGCGAGAGTAAGGAGTTCAGTTAAACGAGCAGTGATGATGGGGGTGGGTTGGAGGTGAGTGTGAAGGGTGAATGGCTGGAGGAAGTGGAGTGCTTATTTGGAGTAATATGTGGCATAGAAAAGAGGTATGAAGGTAGACTAGAATTAAAATGGGAAGCATGTAAATATCTTGGGGAATGAAAAGTGCCATGAGAAATAGTATTCTTAGGATGAATACCGGTACATTTAAGAAGATTGTATGAAGGAGTAATTGTGTCTACAGCAGTGTATGAAGCAAAGACATGGAATTCAAAGAAAGGATTAATCTGAATGCGTTTAAGATGAAGAGTTTAAGGAATGTAGTGGGTTTAACAAATATGGATAGAGTGTGGAATGTGGAACGGATGAAGGCAATGACTGTGGAAGAGGGAAAAAGCATAAGAGAAGATTTGCAGCACCTCAGGAATGATTGGAAAAAAGACAAAGAAGATAAGGTAATTTGTAAAGAAATCAACAAATGCAGAAGGCCAAAAATGCTGTCATTAAGGTAATCAAGGAAAAAGAAACTCTAGTAAGAGATACAGTAGACAATATGTATATGGTCTACAGGAAAAATCATCACCCAAATTGGTTCCTGAGAGATGAGGAGGACAAAGATTTGGCAAGAATTGTTCTAAAATTAGTACAAGATAACAAGAATTAGAAAAGGATATAGAGGAAGTGCACAGAATGGGTAAATACGCAGAAGGAAAAGGAAAAAGTCGACCGATTACAGATCAAATTAAGGTCACAAATGGCAGTGGAAGAAATCTTAGCAAGAAACGAAAAATATAAAAATGTATGGATAAATAAAGACATGAATGATAGAAAAAATAAGACATTAAGAAACAAAGCTAAAAAAGAGAGAGAAGAACGGAGACAGAGACAGCACAGTTCTGTTGGAGAGTGATACGAGACTGAAAAAAAAAAAAAAAAGGTTCAGAGAACGAAATGGAGGGAATAGAAAATCAAAATTAGCTTATACCAACATAGATGTATCAAGCCCGGGATTAAACAAATTAAACACCTGCTAGAAGCAAAACCATATGCAATGGGAATTGTGGAGACAAAATTAAGGGGTCTACTAGTACCAGTGTTTGTCATGGATTATATAATCACTGGCTTAGAAGGAGGGAGGAGAAGCAAGGAGTCATGTTCCTGGTTAAGAAAAACTTAAATGTGACGAAGCTTACATATGGAGAGAACAGGATAGATATTTCAATAATAAGAGTTGAAAATAGTGACATGAAAAGCAGAAAGTTTGTACTGATTTATGCGCCCTCAAAAACGAGGATTTGGGGAGAGAGAAATTATTCCAAAATGTTTGAGGCTACGAAAACTTCATGAAACGAGATGCTGAAGGATGGAAATAAAGCAGTACTCATGGGAGATCTTAAATGCAAAGAAATATGTTGGGAAGAGATGACAGTAAAAGGTGGGGAGGATCAATGGATCGACATAACTATAGAAAATGCAATGACACAATGGGTTAAAGAAAACACTAGATTTAGAAATAATGAAGAACAGAGACTAGATTGATTATTTATGTCAGACCCTAAAATAGAAGACAAAATTTAATATAAGACACCAATTGCGAAGAGTAACCACATACTACTCAAGTTAGAAGTAAAGGAGGAAATATGTATAAAGAGAAATGAGAAACAGAAAAAGAAGACTGATGTATAGTAAAACTGACTGAGAAAACTCAGGACATTTTTTCTTAAAGCGAACTGGGGAAAATTCTACCAGGAAGAAATACAAGTGGAAGAAAAATGGATGATTCTTATGAAAATCTACAAAGTAGATAAATATGTCCCAAAAAAAAAATAGGAAAAGGTTTATATTAAGTACTGGTTTAACAGAAGGTGCAGCGAAGCTTGGAAAAGATGGAGAAAAGACAAAAAACCTAGAAAGTGGCAAATATATATTAATCAAAGGAACGAGTATGTGAAAATAAGCAGGGAAGAAAAAAGAAAACATGAAAAAACATAATAGAAAAATGTAAGGATCAGCCAAAACTATTCTATATATATATGTAAATGGTAAACTAAAAAAATGAACAGGAAATTATGAAACTATGCCAAGAGAATATGGAATACACAGAAGACACAGAAATGGCTGAAGTCATGAGCAAACACTTCAAGTCTGTTTTCACTAAAGGAAAAATGCAGCATCGGGATGAAGGGAGAGAGGTGAAATACCCCCCATGAGGGAAATAATACGAACACGGAAATAATGGATCAAATAATAAAAATTTATGTCAGAAAATCGCACAGCCTAGATGGAATAGCAAATTGGATATTAAAAGAATGTAAAAAAAACAAAAAAACTAACAAAATATATACCATAATAAGTTGCTCACTCAAGGAAGGAAATATACCAGAAGACTGGAAAAATGCTGATATCGTGCCAATTTATAAAGGGAGAAATAAGGAAGACCCAACACATTACAGACCAGTTTCCCTTACAAACACGGTAGTTAAAATTTGTGAAAAGGTTATATAAAGTAGATGGACAAAACATCTGGAGAACAATCTCCTAAATCTGAAACATTTTGGATTTATACAGGGAAGATCATGTACTACATATTTGATCTGTTTTTACTCAAGACTACTAGACATAGTGCAAGAAAGGGACAGATGGGCTGATTGTGCATTCCTAGATCTACAAAAAGCTATTGATAAAGTCCCCCACAAAAAATAATAATAATAATAAGTAAATAAATAAATAAAAATAAGAAAACTGGAAACCATAAGAGGGATACAAGGTAAACTATTGAAATGGATGGAGAAGTTTGCATGGAAGAAAATGAGAGTAGTGCTCTGAGATAAGAGTTCTACTCGGGAAGATCAGTACTGGCTCCAATAATGTTTGCTATATTCTTTGCAGATGTTAAAAATTGTTAAAGAGAGTACCGAAATGGAATGTGACTCACTACAAATAGATGGACAAAACATCTAGAAGAGAACAATATACTAAACCTGAGACAATTTTGATTCAGACAGGGATGATCATGTGCCACAAATATGATCCCCTTTTACTCAAGACTATTAGATATAATATAGGGAAGGGGCGGATGGGCTGATTGTGCTGTCCTAGATCTACAAAAAAAAAAAAATTGATAAAGTGCCACATGGAAAAATATTAAGAAAACTGATAACCATAGGGTTTTTTTTTTTTGTTGTTGTTTTTTTTACAAGGTAAACTACTGGAATGGATGGAGGATTTTGCTGCATGAAAGAAAAATGAGAGTTGTGCTCAGAAATAAAGGTTCTACTTTGGAAGAGGTGATTGGTGGAGTTCCACAGGGATCAGTACTGGCTCCAATAATGTTTGCTATTTATGTGAATGACATGGACGAGGGTATGGATAGTTACATGAACTTCTTTGCTGATAATGCAATATCACTGAGAAAAATACTGAAATAGTGTGAGTCGCTGCAGAGAGATCTGAACAAAATTTGAGAATGGAGTCAGAACTGGGAAGTGAATTTCATGAAATGTAGTATAATGGAATTTGGAAAAAGTAAAAACAGGATATCAGGACAATATAAAATTGGTGAAAAGGATGTAAAGAAAATGGGATTTGAAAAAAGATCTGGGAGTAATCATCACAAAGGACAAGTCCCCTGATAAACAGATAAACAAAATTGTCGGAGAAACCTACAACTTGCTGAGGTCAATAAAAGTTGCATTTACTTGGACAAAGAAATGGTGGAGAAAATACTAGTCACACTGATAAGGCCAAGACTGGAGTACACAGCAACACTATCATCACCCAGTACCAAAAGAATATAAAGAAAATTGAAAGAATCCAAAGAGCAACTACAAAGATGGCCCCAACACTTTCAGAACTGCCATACGAAGACACTGTCAAAACTAGAGTTACCGACCCTCGAACAAAGAAGAGAAAGAGGAGACTCGTTGACATTTGTAGAATCATGAGAGGTACGGAAGTCATTGATAGAAAAGACTTACTAAAATGGGATATGAGAAATACAAGAGGACGTGGAAAGAAACTCAAAAAGGACAGTTATAGAAGAGACCTGAACAAGAAAAGCTTTCCCCACAGAGTAGTGGATGTATGAAACAAACTGGACAAAATGATAGTGTGTGGAAAAAACATACATGAATTTAAGAACAATTTAGATACTGCGAGATACAGAGACGGGACACCTGAGCGTAGCTCCCTTTCCCGTAAGATACAACTAAGTTAATACATACATACATACATATACCAAGGCTTTTTCCCCCTTACAAGGGAGGCAGCCAAAAAGGGAAAGGCATAAAAACACTCCCACCCATTTCATCCCTAAATACACTCCACACCCCTCCCACCCTCCCTCTCATCTGAGCACCTCCTGGATGACGGGTAATCCCTGCACCTTGCCCACCTCCCTGGGTCAGAAGCAGTGTCGCAAGACACAGCACATCCACAGCAAGGCCGCTTCATTTAATCGGCGACCCCCCCTCTCCGTCCCCCCTTGCATATAAGGAGAGGACGGGGAGAAATCCCTTCGGGCTGCGTCAAAATTTGCTCACACATACTTCCCCTGCCCATTCCTCCTCATGCAATCACAACATCATCCATATACAACCATTCTCCATTCACCTCTGTCTTCCGTCCTCTCCCTTCCTTCCTCAACAGACATTCCCCTCTTCCCCAAAGCCCCCTTCACCCCATCCATCCACCTCATCCTAGGACGTCCCCTCATGTTCACTCCCTCCACATCTGCCTTCCATACCTCTTTTACTAGTCTTTCTTCACTCATTCTTTCCATGTGTCCAAACCATCCTAATATTCTTTCGTCAACCCTATCTCCCAGCTCCTTTTTCACCCCTGTTCTCCTCCTCACCTCCTCATTTCTCACTCTATCCAGCCTAGTAACCCCCACCATACTTCTCAGACACCTCATCTCAAACACATTCAAACTCCTTCTCTCTTCTTCTCTTATGTTCCATGTTTCTGCCCCATACAGTGCTGTTGGCACAATCACTCCTTCATACAGTCTCCTCTTCGCATCCATTCCTAAATGTCTATTCCTCATTACACTCTTTAATCCACCAAGGCATTTACTCGCTTCTCTCAATCTACATTCTACCTCCACCTTCACTCCACCTTTTCCTGCTACACTTGCACCCAAGTATCTAAAACTATCCACTTCCTCCAGTCGCTCTCCCTTAATGTTCACTTCCAGTCTACTGCCACTTTCACCCCTTGTACATCTCATCACCTTACTTTTACCCACATTTATCTTTAGCTTTCTTCTATCACATACTCTCCCAAACTCTGCCATCAGCTTCCTTAATCCTTCCTCCGATCCTGCCACAAGTGCAGTGTCGTCCGCAAACAACAGCTGGCTCACCTCCCACTTTTCTCCATTTTCTTTAACCATCTCCAATCCCTGACCCACTACCCTTGCATTCACCTCTCGCACCACCCCATCCATGTATAAGTTGAACAGCCAGGGCGACATAACACATCCTTGACGAAGTCCCACCTTTACCTCAAACCACTCACTCTCTCCATTTCCAATCCTGACACAAGCTCTACTACTCTCATAAAAACTCTTGACAGCTCCCAAAAGCTTTCCTCCTATCCCATAAATCTGCATAACCTCCCACAGTGCCTTTCTGTCTACCCTATCATAAGCCTTTTCCAGATCCATAAAAGCCCAAAAAACATCCTTCCCCTTTCCTATAGCTTTCTCACATATCTGTCTTACCACAAAGATCTGATGTACACAACCTCTACCTGTCCTAAATCCACACTGTTCCTCACCAATTACTCCTTTTGTTCCTCTCCTAATCCTCTCAATCAAGATCCTCCCATAAGCCTTCCCAACTACACTTAACAAGCTAATCCCTCTGAAACTACTACATTCACACTTGTCCCCTTTTCCCTTGTAAAGAGGAACTATACAGGCACTCCTCCAGTCCTCCGGTACTCTACCCTCTCTCCAGCAAACATTAAATAACCTCACCAACCAGTCCATCATCACTTGACCTCCCTTTTTCAGACATTCTGCATGGCATCCATCCAGACCAGGTGCCTTACCTGCTTTCATCATCTTAACAACTGCCTTCACCTCATCCTTCCTTATTTCTCCTCCATTCTCCTCACTCATCACTCTCATTTTCTTCACATTTCCCACTGCAGCTATCTTTCCTTCCCTATCCTCATTCACATTTAGCAACTCCCTAGGTAAATAAGAACAGTCAACAGGCGGGTGATTGAGCTGGGCTACAGTGGCCACCGACAAGTTAAGAAACCCATCCTTACCAAGCGGCAGAAGAAACATAGGCTGAATTTTGCACTTAACTATTATAATTGGACTTCTCAACAGTGGTCTGAGGTGCTTTGATGAAGCCACTTTCACCTGTTACCGTTGTGGACATGTGTACCGGGCCAGAGGTAACAACCCACTAGACCCTCAGTACACCTGTGGAACCACCAAACACCCGGATTCACTCTTGGTTTGGGGGTGTTTCACTGCTCAGTGTTGGTGAATTCATAGTGCTCCCTAAAAACTAGTATATGAACCAATATAATTATTTGGAGGTGTTGTGTGACAATTTACCTGATGCGTTTGACAAATGTGGGGCTACGGTATTTATGCAGGATGGCACACTGTCACACCGCCAGATATGTAGGGGTGGTTTAAGGACTGTAATGTGAGCTTCTTTAATGACTGGTCAGTCAGTTCCCCTGACCTGAGCCCCATTGAAAACTTGTGGTCAATAGTGAAGCGAAGTTTGATGGGCAAGGTTGTTAGTTCTATTCCACGGCTTGAGTCTGCTGTACGTGAGGCATGGATTAGTATACCTCCCCAGACCCTCAGGAATTTGTGTGAGTCTTCCTAAACGGCTGAGGGATGTTGTGAAGCGTAAGGGAGGCAGCACCAAGTATTAGAACCTCGGCAAGTGTGCCAATATATTTTTATGGTATGTGTTTGTATTTTGGTAAGTGTGTATGGGGCAGCTGGCATAATGCCGTGACAAGCACTGTAAGGGGAAAGAAGCCCTTGGTATATAGATAGGTAGATAGAGCTTGTGTTATGGTTGGAAGTGAGGAGATTAAGTGGTTTGAGGTGAAAGTAGGGCTATGCCAGGTTTGTGTAATGTGACCATGTTTGTTTAAATGCATACATGGATGGGGTAGTGCAAGAGACGAATGTGAGGGTGATGAGTAGGCGTTTGCAGATGGTAAAAAAGAGTGGCGGAAAGGGGAGACATGCCAGTTGTTTGTTTACAACATTGTATTTATGGCTGAGTTAAAGGAAGGTCAGCAGATTGTGGCGTTTGGAAGGGTGAGAAGAGACACTTGAAAGTAAATGTAGGCAACTAACAGTGCTGAGACATACAAGGGGAGGGGTGGCAGCAAGTTATAAGTCGTAAAGAAGGCTGGAGGTGAAGTTTTGAATATTTAGGGTCACATGTAGCAGGAAATGTAGTAGGGGTGGAGGTCAACTGCAGAGTGAAGGATGTTGGTGTATTTCTTGAGGGAATGAAAAGAGTAATGAAAAATAGGTATGCATGGATGATCATAAAGAGAAGACTGAACCAGACTCGGAATTTAAGGGAGGCAGAGTTTAAATGTATTTGAGATTGTTTAAGTATGGTTGGGTTTATGAGGGTGGATAGAATGAAAAACGAAGTGAGGTTGAGAGCAGGGGTGAGGAGTTGGCAAACAGTTGATCAAAGAATACTGGGATAATTTCCGCATGTGGAAAGTGTGATGAAATACTATCAGAAAAAAAAAGTGTAGAAGGCTGAGGTGCATGGAGTAAACTTGAGGTTAAGACCAAGAATGGGATGGATGGATGAGGTAAAGGAGGCCTTGGGTAAAAGGATGTCTGTTGAACAGGTACGGTTGGTAATGGACATATGCAGCCCAATAGGATTTTTTCTTGTCTATATTTCTCGAGTGAACTAAGGGGAAGGGTCACCATGCAATGAAATGGTAGGGATAAACCACTTTGGATGTTGGGTCCTGCTGTGGAGGTGCTGTCTTGCCGCATAGCTTCTGATCTAGGCAATGGACAAGGTACAGGGATGGCCCTCCATCCACAAAAAGCTCAGGTACAAGGGAAAACAGGTGTTGAAAGTTTGGAATGGGTGAAGGGTGGGTTGCCTTGGCTGGCCACCACCATTATAAAAAAGAAGAGGCTTTTTTTTTTTTTTTTTAGTACATGTGTAGGGGTACTGGCTGCATTATATTCTGGGGTTAAAAGCTGCTCAGTATGATATTCTAGGGTCTATATGAGGCGACCCCATGGACCAGAGCCACACATCATTTTGTGAGGGAGGAAATCTCTATTTATGAGGAAATTATACTACTTTATTATACTGTGACTGCCCCCCTGTTATACTGTTCCCCCTGTCTTAATACTGTCCTGTACCACTTCTCTGAATATCCATTTCCTTTTTTGCCGAACCCTGTGGTAGGGGAGAAAGAATACTGCCACCAAGTGTTCTCACTTGAGTCATAATAGGCGGCAAAAAAAGGAATGGGAATAGGACTGAGCATCCTACTCTCTGTAGCCTCAAATGGAACATTCCTAAAAAAGCAAAGGCATAAGAGGGTCTGGGAGGAGCTCTCCAACCAGAACTTTAAAGGTTTGGGTCCTTTAATGTGCATGGCTGTGGTACAGATGAGAGTAAAAGGAAAGAGATCGGCAGTATGTTTGTGAGAAGAAAGATGGATGTGTTGGCATCGAGTGAAACTAAGGTGAAAGGGAAGGGAGAGTTTGAGAGTGTAGTTGGAAAGGTCTCAGGAATGAAAAGAGGATGAGGGAGAGAAGGGTTGGCTATACTAGTAAGTGAAGAGGTAGGTAAATGTGTGGTGGAGTGGAAGGAGGTTTCTTCAAGGTTGATGTGGATGAAGGCAAAAATGGGAAGGGAGATGTGTGTTTTTATAAGTGCATATGGGCCTGGTGGTGAGAAAAGTGTAGCTGGGAGGCTTTTTAGATAGATTTAAACGAGTGCATGGAGGGTTTAGGGAGAAATGTCAATGTAGTGGTATTGGGAGATCTCAATGTTAGGGCAGGAGATAAACCAAATAGATGGAGTGACTGGGAAGTGTGGAGTTCCAGGAAAAAATCACAATGGAGAGATGATGGTGATGTGTCTAGTAAGAGTTGATGATAGCAAATGCAGTGTTTAGGAAGAGGGTGGTGGATGGAAGGGTTGCAGATAAGGCTTTAATGGACTATCTAGTGGTCACTAGAATAGTAGGAGAGTTTTGGATATACATGTTCTAAGGGGAGTAAGGGAATATCAGATAATTTTTTGGCAGAAGCACTGATGCCATTTTGTGGGAGAAATTTGCTCACATGGTATGTTTTGTGAGCAAATTCTATGTTGCAATGAAATTTGTGTATATAATTCCTTCTTTTTTGTGTGGAAAAATGTGGACATACATATTTCCTTGTGGGAATTTTGTGGAAAAAATCTCACTAATTTGTGGGAACTGGCATAGATCACAATGGGATCCCTGGGTGGAAGGTAAGTTGAGAGTGGAGGATAGATGGAGAAAGAGGAAAAGCACAGAAGATAGGGAGGTGCTTAGAGTAAACTCCTTATATGAGAAAGAAAAGGAGAAGGACAAGAAGCTAAGAGAAGGGTGGGAGGGAGTGAAGGATAGAGTAGAATTAGGAGTGGAGGAGAAATGGGGATGTTTCAAGGAGAGATTCACAAGGTGTGCAAAGTTGGTGTGTGGAACAAGGAGGATGGGAGGAAATAGAAGAAAGGGTAGTGAGTAGTGGGATGACGAAGCAAAGAAGGTTGTAGAACAGAAGAAACGAGCATTCACAGATTGGTTACAAAATAGGATGAGAGAATTATATGAGAGGTACAAAGAGAAATAAATCTTAAGATAAAGAAGGCAAAGAGGAGAGAGATTTGAAATGGGGTAAGAGTATAACAGAAGATTTTGAAAGTAATAAAAATATGTTTTGGAAGGAAATTAAGAGAGGAAAAGGCAAATCAAGCTAAGAAGAAAAGGTAAAATGTGCAGACAGAGAGATGATAATGGAAGAGAAGGCAATAAGAGGAAAATGGGCAGAATATTTTAGAGAGTTGCTAGATGTGAAGAATGATAGGGAGGGAAAGGTAGTTGCAGTGGGAAGTGCTAAGAAAATTACAGTAATGAGTGAGGAAAATGGAGGAGAAATAAGGAAAGATGAGGTGAAAGCAGTTATGAAAAGAGAGCAGGTAAGGCAGTGACAACTGTGAAAGTAGTAGTTTCAGAGGGATCAGTTTGTTGAGTGTAGTTGGGAAGGCTTTTGAGAGGGATTTAAGAGGATTAGGAGAGGAAGAGAGGGAGTAATTGGTGAGGAACACCATGGGTTTAGGACAGGTAGGGGTTGCTTGGATCAGATTTTCATAATGAGGCAGATATGTGAGAAAGCTTTAGAAAAAGGATGTTTTTGGGGCCTTTATGGATTTGGAAAAGGCCTATGACAAGGTATACAGGAAGACACTGGGAGGTATTGCAGATGTATGGAATAGGAGGCAAGCTGTTATGAGCAGTCGAGAGTTTTTACAAGAGTAGTAGAGCCTGTGTTAGAATTAGAAATGAAGAGTGATTTGAGGTAAAGGTGAGACTTTGCTAAGGATGTGTTATGTTGCTTTGGCTGTTCAATTTAAACATGGACAGGGAGGTGCAAGAGGTCAATTCAAGAATAATGGGCCAGGGATTGAAGATGGTTAAAGAAAATGGAGAAAAATGGGAGATAAACCAGTTGTTTGCTGATGACACTGCACTTGTGGCAGGATCAGAGGAGGGATTAAGGAAGTTAGTAATGAAGTTTGGGAAGGTGTGCAAAAGAAGAAAGTTGAAGATAAATGTGGGTAAAAGTAAGGTGATGAGATGTACAAGGGGAGAGGATGGCAGCAAACTGGAAGCAAGGATTAAAAAGTTTAATGAGAAACAGACATTTGGGAATGGATGCTAAGAGGAGATTGTATGAAGGGGTGATTGTGCTGACTACAATCTATGGAGCAGAAACATTGAACATAAGAGGAAGAATTTAAATGTGTTCATGATGAATTGTCTGAGATGAGATGTACAAGGGGAGAGGATGGCAGCAAACTGGAAGCGAGGATTAAAAAGTTTAATGAGAAACAGACATTTGGAAATGGATGCTAAGAGGAGATTGTATGAAGGGGTGATTGTGGTGACTACACTCTATGGAGCAGAAACATTAAACATAAGAGAGGAAGAATTTAAATGTGTTTAAGATGAATTGTCTGAGAAGTATGGTAAGGGTTACTAGGCTGAATAGCAAGAAACATGGTGAAAAGTGGAAAGGGAGTTGGGAGATAAGGTTGATGAAAGAGTATTGGGATGGTCTGGATACATGGAATGAGTAAAGATTACCAAAACAAGCATGGAAGGTAGAGGTGGAGGGAGTGAACTTGAGGGGACAACTAAAGACGAGATGGATGGATGGATGAGGTAAAAGGGGTATTGGGAAAGAGGGGAAGGTATGTTAGAGGGAGAAGATAGGGTTGAGTGGGGAATGGTTGTGCATGGATGATGATGTGATACATAGGAGTGGGTGGGAGATGGGGAATCGTGTGTGAATGATATTTTAATACAGTGAAGGGATCTCGCCATCTTCTCTTTTTCTGCACAAGGAGACAGAGAGGGGGGTTGTCAATTAAATGAAGCAACCTTGCTATGATGTACTGTGCCTAGCTGCATTGCTTTTGACCTATGGCAGTGGGTATGATGCAGGGATGACTAGTTTTCCAGGAGCCAAGAGGGAGGGGTGGTGAATGGGAGTGGATTTAAGTCTTTGACTACCCATCTTGTACGGGGGAAAAAAGCCATTGGTATATGTATGTCTTTAACCGGCTTTAGATGTTGGTCCCAGCTTTGGTGTTTCTTGCTGCCTTGCTTCTGACCTGAGCAGCGAGTTCAAAGACAGGGATGGCTTTTCATCCACAAGGAGCCAAGATAATGGGAAAACAAAGAGGTGTTGGATGAGTATGGGATGTATGAAGGGTGGGTGCATGCCTTGACCTGCCACCTCCCTTGTTAGGGGGAACAGGCCTTTTTGTATATGCGGAGGAAAGGGATGGTTTGGACACATGGAAAGAATGAGTGAAGAAACAGTTGTGGAAGGCAGAGGTGGAAGGAGTGAACATTAAGGGGGCAACCAAGGATGAGATGGATGGATGGGGTCAAAGGGGCATTGAGAAAGAGGGGAATGTCTGAGGAAGGGCGGGAAAGAACAGATGACAGATATGGAGAATGGTTATGGATGGATGATGCTCTGATGCATGAGGTGGAGTGGGTGGGGGAGTGTGTGTGAAAACAGATTGATGCAGCCCGAAGGGATTTCTCCCCATCTTCATTTCTGCATGAGGGGACGGAGGGGGTCGCCGATTTAATGAAGCAGCCTTTCTGTGGAGGTGCTGTGTCTTGCAACTCTGCTTCTAACACAGGGTAGTGAGCGAGATGCAGGGATGACCTGTCATCCAAGAGGAGCCAAGAGGGAGGGAAGGGGGTGGATAGGAGTGGAGTATGTGGGAATAGAATGGGGAGTGGTTTTTATGCCTTTGTTTTTTTAGTTAACCCCCTTATAAGGGCGGAAAAGCCTTTGATATATTTCACAGTGACCCCATACCTGTTTTTACCTGTGGTAATCTTAGGAATGAAATGAAAAAAGTGTGTAAAACACATATCTATTCTTTTATTTGTCAGCAATGTAATGAGCTGTACTGAATGCATATTTCAGTCAATCTGATCCTGCCTGGCTCAGTGCTATGTAGCTATGAGCTCAAAAATTTCCCTACAATGTCGATCATACCTCTTTCTTTTGTTCAATTGTGCTGATAATAATGAATATCCATGTTAACTACTTGTATGGCATTCACTTCCTCGTTTATGTTTGCTGCCTAGATGCTGGACCATATGATTGTCTCATCCTGGGAAAGTACAAATAATAGAATGACGGATCTAATTCTTGTAGACAATATCAGAGATGTACTTTGCCTTATTCAGCTAAGTTACAGCACACATCTTGTCATTAACTGAGGCAAAAACCAGTGTCTAGCTGACCTATGCTCTCTTTTGCCCTGTGATGAACATTTTCTTTGTAAAATCTCACAAAACTCTGCTCTACATTAATAATTTTTCCACACTGCATATCTTTGTGATTAATACCACTTGTTAGATCTCATCTCGCCAAACTTTGTACAAAAAAAGTAGTCTTGAGAATCATGTTATTGTAAAACATGTTCAGAAACTTGCAACTTCATACCTATGATTAATGGGCCACACTGCATCTAACCTTCAAGTTTCCAGACAATTTGAAAACTACAAAAACAAAGTTCTGTATGTATCGAGCGTAAGCAGGAAGGCCTCTCCATTGTGTGATGTATGGCTTATGTGTGTCAACTAAGCACATCTACACTTTTTTTTTTTTCCATATTCCTTAGGAGGATATGTATAGAATTTATAAGAATATGACTGCAGTGTACATAGTACCTTGTGGAACCTTGGTCTAAATATGCTACAATGTATACATCTTGCTCTAATAAAGACGCACATTCACATAAAAACTATTTTCATAATCTTTTGAGGTATTTCTTCATTGCTGCTAAAATATGTTTGACCAGAAAACTTAATTGCAAATCCAAGTTATGGACAATGATTTATGATATTTTTTTGTTCAGATTTACGATGGCATACAACTTTCATTCAATTGCAGGTGAACTTGGGAGAGATGGCACCAGACCTAGTGTTCTTTTATGACTATGTGGTGACAACGGGAATGGGGTTAGGTGAAAATTTTCACCTTCCTCCCTCCCCTTCTAAATATCTTTACCCTATCATGGCTTGAATCTCACCTACAGCTCATTCATTACATAAAAATTTTGCCTAATTCAAATATGAAAATATGTATCTTTGGTCATGAACATATGGAATTAAAATGCTTGAAAGCTTATAATTATACAAAGCTTTTAAACTTCACACATTTTTGCTTGTGCTCTACAATTCTAGGCAAATATATTTTCCTGAAGACCTTCCATAATTAAAATCTGTTATATCACAGGCTATGACTGCTTCAGAAATACAATTTTGTTGAAAATTACTGCAATTTTGGTCAATAATTGGTTGAAACTGAAACACAGTAAAATTTAAGCCTATCTCCTCTCAGTTTCTCCAGTGAATGGTTATGTTCAATATCTCAACTTGATGGCTCCAAGCTATTTGTTGGCCATGAGAATCAACCCCTATGGATTTGACAGTGATATGTGCAAGGTGCATGACATCTGCACTTCAATGGCACAATGTATAGTTATAAGGTGTTTGCACCATTATTAGAAATGTTTATTAATTGCAGCTTTAGTACCTAATCAACACAAAATGTTTTAAGATTTCCTTCAAAGTATCAAAATTTTTCAGTTTCTCTTTTTTTTTTTTTTTTCTAAATAGAATGAGGATTTATTTTTCAAGATTATAAAAGCTGAGAGAATTTTAGAGCTTATTTATTGAATATAAGGCTGGGCTGGGTTTATGTACATTTGTTGTGGCTTCAAGGAGCTGGTCAAGTGCTATTGCTTAACCCAATGTACAGTGACTGAAGGAGTGGCAGGATGTGAGGCAACAGGACCAAGTGAGTGGGCCAATGGAACAGGAGTGCTGCATGTTGTCCCATTTGGGGCAGGGCAGGGCAGGGCAGGGCAGGCACCAGCAGCCACCGACTGACCAACTGGCCTGGACTGGACAACATGTGCAGGGTTGCAAAGCTGGCATGAGTTATGAGCCGTCCATACACAAATGGCTGTTGTGATAATAAGCAGAGCTTGGAGTAAAGGTACTCCAAAGGGAACTGAAATGTCCAACCACGTTTGTGCTGCGCCAGATGAGTCCTGGTACTTGGCCAGTAGCTGTCTGCCATAGGCCTGAGCAGTGGACTTTACATTGCTTTGGTACAAGTTGTTTTACCCTGTATACACCCGTTTCCCCTTGTGCCACTTGTAAAAAGCTTCCAGAGAGAAAAACAGGGAGAAGTGAGCAGTTTGAGAATACCATAACCAGATTTCACAATAGTAAAGATAACCTTTGTAAAGTCTAGTATATCATGAATAAATAGTAAACATATTAATACCTAATTTAATCATTCATAATATTGGCACCTATGAATCATACCAGTGCAAGGATTTTCACATTCATGTCAGCTTATTGAAAATATTTATGTTATGACAATGCATGCATACAAGCAAGCCAACAGCCCTTGGTCACTAATACCCACTTCTAAGCTTTATTTGACAGGCGGTAAAGCATCCCAAACACTCTACCCCTTCATAGCTCGACTTAGTTCGTTCCTCTTAAATTCAAGCCTTCCTTCCTTCAAAAGAAACCACAAACATGTGAGGAACACACCAGCCCACATGGAGACCCCACATCTGCCCAATTTTTAACCACTGGGTAAAAATCTTTGAGACTGGTATGATACTTGGAACCTCGACAAATAATGTGTGGGAAGACCAGTAAAACAGAGCAAGTCAGGGTCAAAGGAGTCATGATTTGATTATTGTAGAGAAAGGCACCTTTCCATTTTGACTCTTCCAAGGTCCACAGATGAATATATATATATGTAGCTAAGAACCCAAAAACCCAAAGGCATTCTACAATGGTTTAATCAATGAATCATAAAAACTCAACCGATAACAATGCCTTTAAACTATCCGTTCTATTCCTGCAATTTATGAGCCCTGATGTGAAACTTTCAGAAAACATATCTGATTTGTAACTGAATACTAAGCAGCTGTTTCAGCTTGCTAGCAATCATACTATATGTAGGAACAGAAACTTGGAACTGTCTGGTTGGATGCATAGGCCCCATCTAAGTTTGGCTGGTGGAAGGATTCATGTCATTCTGAAAGACTTGAAGAAAATTCTGCTAGTTCATGTCAACAAGACTGCTATACAAATGATTCAACTCTAATGCTTTATAAAAAAAATAAATGATCATAAAACAAGGCTTTTGCCTAATGGAATAGTTTATTAAATAACTAGTTTTTTTTTTAAAAAGTGTACAGTAGCCTTGACAAGCCAACAGATCTTTGCAGCCAAGAAATCTGTGGGTACTCCAAATGAAATGAATTATCATGACCAAGGAAGATGGAAAGAAAGTTGGTGTGTGATTAAGCCACACAATTTAATTCTACTGGCTCAGGTGTGATCACAAGGCTGTGTTAAGCTCACCAACTAAATGCAAACCTATGGGGGTCTTCACCATACTTGGGTGTTGAGGACATTCACCGGTCACACCACTTGGCAACAAGTGTTCACAACTTGATTTGAGTGGCCTTCGTCTTGCATTGTTTCCCTTTTTTTTATGCAATTAAACTAATCAAGTTCCTAAACATTTAACATTGGTTTCAACTATTCAGCCACATAAATGAATAACAATTGTTGCAAGATACAGCAACCCAACAGATTAAAACTTTTCCTGGATTGGATGTACCAAACCAGTGGTTACTGATCACACTGAGTTGTCCACTGGCTGAGACCAAACAAGTAACACTTGACATTATAAAGGCCGCTAGACAATGATCTTCACAGTGGGAAGGGGCGGGCAGCTACTGGTTAGTAATAGACGAGGATGACCGACTGACTGGGTGGCTGGCTGGGTTCCACCACCATACCCCGTCTTCTATTACCCCCTGCATATATTTTCTATTTAAACTCCGCAACCTTCCTTAGGAGGTGCCTTTGGAGGGGAGTAATAGGTTTGGCAGTCTCTACATGTGCGCGCTTTATCCGGTGAGCACATAACCTTCCTAGCCCTCCATATTTTGAGGGAGCGCACAAGTTCTGGCTGGACGTGAAAACCTCTTCGTCATAAGAGGATTCAAAAAAGCACTTCTTGGCTTCTTTGCATCTTGCTGTCTGCAAGTCATAAAGGTGAGGCATTATTACACCTAATCACATTACACTGAAACTCGTTATACCAACATGTTCATCTCAATTTATATTGCACTGAACTAGAAACAATGCTTGGAGCCTTAACCCTTTCTGTATTCACAGGTATTTTATTTTAGTTTATCAATTTTTGAAGTCTAGTCTCCAGTCGACTTTCAATTACCTTCATGGTACCATTTCAGCCAGAAAGGGGTAAAAGGGTTAAACAATTTTCTTCACCTGTTACTATACTTACCAACTTAACCTGTCAGGTAAGGATCATTGCTAAAATTTGTCCTGGAAGATGTAGAGGTTATTGGTGGCAGCAACTGCAATTATATTTTCATGAGGATGCCATGCCGTATGTAGAATTTTCTTATTAAAATCTAGACAGTCGACGCTGATTTCATCTTTCTTACGTTTGCCACCCGTGCACACCTGAAAAATAACAGTAGCATACAGCTGATACTTTAGGGTATATATATATATATGGGGCACCCCTACAGACCAGAGTCACACATCCTTTTGTCTGTGGTAGAGGAAATATCTATTCATTCATAGAAAAATTATACTTTATTATACTACGACTGTCCATCCAGTATGCTGTCCTCCTACTCATTGTTACTGTCCTGTGCCACTTCTCTGAATATTCATTTCTCATTTTGCCAAACCCTGTGGTGGGGGAAAAGAATACTGCCACCAAGCTTTCCAATCGAGTCGTAAAAGGCGACAAAAATGGGATGGGGATTCTTTTCCCCCATCACAGGGTTCGGCAAAATGAGAAATTAATATTCAGAGGTGGTACAGGACAGTCGAGTAGGGGGACAGCATACCAGCCCAGAGAAAATCCTTACCTTTTGCCAAAGCCTTCTAACTTCTCTCAAACTCCCATAAAACTTTCCAACTACATTCAACAAACTGATCCCTCTAAAACTACTACAATCATGTTTGTCCCCTTTTCCTTTGTAAAGCTAAACCATACAGGCACTCCTTCAGTCCTCCATCACTCTCCACTCCCTTATACACACATTAAACCTCACTGGCCAGTCCACTATATATGCACCTCCTTTCTTCAGACACTACATGACACCCATCCAACCCACGTGCCTTACCAGCTTTCATCGTCTTCAAAGCTGTATTTCACCTTTTCTTATATCTTCCATTTTCCTCTCCCATCACTGTTATTTTCTTAGCACCTCCCACTGCCATAATCAATCCCTCCCTATCCTCTTTTACTTTCAACAGGTCTCTAAAATATTCTACCCATCTCCCCCTTACCACCCTCACTTTCATTAAAGTTTTCCATCTGCATCCATTACCTTTTCCTCTCTGCTTGTCATTATGGATAAACATACTTTGACCAACCTACGTATGCCAAGATGTGGGATACTCCATTCCTAGTGCTTCAGACAAAGGCAATGTCACAAGTGACATCTACGTCATGACCTGACAACCAAAGGTAGTTTACCCCTATTGCTTCTTTCACATGGCATACTCCTCCCTCCTCAGCCTCTCAAAGAAAATGATAAATTTTGAAATATATGCACATCCTTCGCCCATTCACACATACAATCAGGATAGAAGGGCTTTAAGACGTCATAAGAACAAATTAAGGACAACTAAATGTCAAAAGACATGAAAAAAATTCTATATAGATGCATAAATACTCAAAATAGTTTAGGTTATATCCCCATCTTCTCCTTTTCTGCATGAGGGGATGGAGAGGGGGGTCGCCAATTTAATAAAGTGGCCTTGCTGTGGATGTACTGTGTCTTGTGACACTGCTTCTGACCCACGGCAGTTGGCATGATGCAGGGATGAACTGTCATCCAGGAGGTGCCAAGATAAGAGGGAGGGAAGAGGGTGGAGGGGAGTGGAGTATGGTAGGGATGGAATGGGTGGGAGTGGTTTTTATCCCTTTATTTTTGGCTACCTCCCTTGTAAGGGAAAAAAAAAAGACTTGTAAGTTATTACAGCCCAAATTGGAACAATACATGAATTCTAATCTAAACATTATAATTGGCAATAAAGGATATTGGCTAGGTTGGAACTGTACAAGAATTTGAAGATACCTATAATAAACTGGAAAAGAGAAGAACCCAAAACCCAACAACTGTTGTTCCTTTCCTGTACACTACAATTAGGTAAACACACAGACACAAGAGAGAGAGAGAGAGTGGGGGGGGGGGGAGCCAATGGTGTTCAAGGATGGGGAAAAAACAATGAAAGGTGATTTGAGATAAGTAACACACAAGCAAAGAAAGGTAATTTGGGGGTAAATGGCACATACATGTAGCAATGGTAAATATCATATGGGTATTATTAAGTCAAATTGATATATCTGAACAGTCTTACTCGTCTTGGTTTAAGAATTGTTCTTGGCTTGGCTGTTTCCCTGGAGGCTTCTAAGGTTGCATCACGTTTAGATGTTCTGTCAAACATTCGGAAGAAGTTGTTGTACGAACCAGTCATGATTGCCGAGTCGTTTCCACTCCAACAACACTCAAACTTGTCAAATATACAGTCGTTCTCATACAGAGAGCAAAGTTTTGATCTCAAATATTCATGGACCTGTCAGAAGAGGAAACCAGAGTTCATAATTTGAATGACCTTATCACTATATATGACTAAATGCCAAAGTACATTTCATACATCATCTGCTGCTGCTTATAATAAAATTAAACAAATTCTTAAGTGTAATTACTCACAGGGTATGTTTCTATAGGTTTTGTTTCCATATGCAGGTCCCATACTTTAACTGAAAGATAGTCTCTAGAGATCATATATCGCCCACTATTAGAAAACTTGACATCACTGATGGAAGATATAATCTCGCTGAAGAAACTCCTATTGGTTGGATCCTCTGGTTCTTCAAATACTGTTGATAAAAAATTATTTGTATGAAATATATTTGCATCTCATGCATTCAATGGGAGTGTAAAGGGAAGATGGGTAAGGCATTCTGGGGAGTTGATGAATGTATAGGAGAATAGGGAAGACTTAACTGTAGTAGTGAAAGATGCCAAAAAACAATTGTGATTGGAGAAGATAATGATAGGGCAATAAGAACTGAGGGCAAGAAGCAGTGAAAGAGAGAAGAAAGCTGGTTAAACCTAGGTTTATCATGTAGTGTCAGGCAAAGGAAGTAAATATATTGCAATGGCTGAGATAAGTGTGTACCCAAAGGAATGGAGTGTACCAGTATACTGGAGTAGTTCACATATATTCCCTAATACAGGTTAAGGGGACAAATATGAATATAGTTTTTGAAGCATCACTGTTAAGGGGCCCTGCTACTGTACTTTCATGTCAATTAAATTTCCATTAATTCATTTTTATTGTTTAATTACATCCGACTTTTGGCTACCTCCCTTGTAAGGGTGTAAAAGCTGTAGGTGTATGTTTTATTACATTAACCACTTCGGTACAATGATGCCTACAAAGGCATCATGAGGCAGGAGTGGGTTCACAAGAATGCTGGCATCAGCGTCTTGATTATATTTTTTGTAGGTGGAGTGGAGGTGGAAGTAGAATGTAGGTTGAGAGAAGCGAGTAAATGCCTTGGTGGATTAAAAAGTGTAATGAGGAATAGACATTTGGGAATGGAGGCTAAGAGAAGACTGTATGAAGGAGTGATTGTGCCAACAGCACTGTATGGGGCAGAAACATGGAACATAAGAGAGGAAGAGAGGAGTTTGAATGTGTTTGAAATGAGGTGTCTAAGAAGATGGGGGTTACCAGGCTGGACAGAATGAGAAATGGGGAGGTGAGGAGGAGAACAGGGGTGGTAAGGGAGTTGGGAAATTGGGTTGATGAAAAAGTATTGGGATGGTTTGGCCACATGGAAAGAATGAGTGAAGAAAGACTAGTAAAAGAGGTATGGAAGGCAGATGTGGAGGGAGTGAACATGAGGGGACGTTCTAGGATGAGATGGATGGATGGGGTGAAGGGAGCTTTGGGGAAGAGGGGAATGTCTGTTGAGGAAGGACAGGAGAGGACAGAAGACAGGGGTGAATGAAGAATGGTTGTATATGGATGATGATGTGATGTACGAGGTGGAATGGGGGGTGAGGTAGTACGTGTGAGAAAAATTTGACGCAGCCCAAAGGGATTTCTCCCCTTCTCCTTTTCTGCAGGGGGGACCAGAGAGGGGGGTCGCCGATTTAATGAAGCGGCCTTGCTGTGTCTTGCGACACTGCCTCTGATCCAGGGCAGTGGACAAGGTGCAGGGATAACCAGTCATCCAGGAGGTGCCAAGATAAGAGGGAGGGTGGAGGGGAGTTGAGTGTATTTGGGGATAGAATGGGTGGGAATGGTTTTTATGCCTTTTTCTTTTTGGCTACCTCCCTTGTAAGGGGGAAAAAGCCTTGGTATATGTATGTATGTAGTTGTACACGAGTTACCCCCGGATTCTGTGAACTGGTTTGATCACATTTTGTGTGTTTATTACTCAGAGTACAAGAGAACGAGTAATACAGCAGTGACTTTATATCTTATAATTAGAGTAGTGTGATGCATCATTCATATGGCAGCCGATGCTGCAGGCGAGAATTTGACTCATACTGAAGAGGTTATAACTAGGAAGATGTGCACATCTGAATATGACTGCAAGATTACTTTTTGATAAAAGTAATACCTGATATAAGAGTGGGGGGATAGGGTTGGTGTGGAAGTGTTGGGATGGTTTGGACACGTGGAAGAAGTGACTGGAGAGGGATTGGTGGGAGAGGTGTGGAAGGTAGAGGTGGAAGGAGTGAACATAGGGGGAAACCAAGGGTAAGATGGATGGATAGGGTAAAAGGGGCATTGGAAAAAGGGGATTGTTTGTTGAGGAAGGACCATATATTACCAAAATAAGAAGACATCAAGCCTACTAATCAAGAACAAGCACATCAAGGATAAACTTCAGAGATCTCATGCCCTTGGGGACTGCGCAACCCAACCTTCTTCCTCTATTGGTATGACCACCATGAAGCAGTTGCATAGACTGTCATAATCTGACATCAGGTGCACCTAAGAATCACTTCAAAGATATTCACCACACCATCTTACAATGGGAAACCATGGTCAACAACATGGACATTTTAGCTACACACCAAGACCCTAGAAGATTACCTATCCTGGAGGCCCTTTACATAAAAGATCTTTCCCCAAATCTTAATATTCAAGCCCATGACCTACAAGTTTTACCAGTGTTAGGTCTGCCCACTACGGTGCTGGGGCACAAACTGAAAACATCACGCACCTCTCAGCCAATGGGAGAACAAACTGTACCTAACTCACAGCAATCCAGCCATTCACCATCCACCTTCTTTTCATCTAACCCACATTACCAGGTATAAAAGTTGCTGAACTTCATGGAATCTCCATTACTTCAATTGCCACTAAAGAGGCACCAGGTGTGAAAACGCATTTTGGCTTTTGACTTTTGACTATACCTCATATGGTAAATTACTCGGACTCCTGCGTATAGAAGGCAAAGTTGCCTTACGAAAGAGAGAGAAGATTGACAAAAAGCTTTGTCACAGCAAGCTTGCCATTTCATTCAATGAAATATGCTTGAAAGAGAATCTCCTGCCCATTTGTATCTCATGGCATACGGTGAATTACTCGGACTCCTGCCTATGGAAGGCAAAGTCGCCTTACGAAAGAGAGAGAAGATTGACAAGAAGCTTTGTCATAGCAAGCTTGCCATTTCATTCAATGAAATATGCTTGAAAGAGAATCTCCTAACCACTTATACTAAGTATATGTATATATGAGAGATTGGGTGGTGGAAGTAAAACAAAGATAATCTAGGAATTTATTTACTATAATGTTTCGACTAACATGGTCTTCTTCAGGGATAACTGAAGAAGACCAACTTGGTTGAGACATTAGAGTAAATAAATTCCTTGATCATCTTCCTTTAAGGGGGCCATCGCGATGAATTTCAGAAAAAATCGAAATACATACATATACCAAGGCCTCCTCCCCCTTACAAGGGAGGTAGCCAAAAAGGGAAAGGCATAAAATAATTTCCACCCATTCCATCCCTGAATTTTCTCCACACCCCTCCACCCTCCCTCCCATCTGAGCACCTCCTGGATGACGGGTCATCCCTGCACCTTGTCCACTGCCCTGGGTCAGAGGCAGTGTCGCAAGACACAGCACATCCACAGCAAGGCCGCTTCATTAAATCGGCGACCACCCCTCTCCGTCCCCCCATTGCATAAAAGGAGAGGACGGGGAGAAATCCCTTCGGGCTGCGTCAAATTTTGCTCACACATACTACCTCCCCCCCCACCCCCCGCCCATCTAGTGGCCTTTGGCAAGCCAGTACTGAAATATTTCAGCATAATACCAAAAAATAAAGGAGTTATGGCTATTTTTCTGACCCCCCCCCACTTCCCAGTACACCTTCGCTGCACATATGTTCGACTAAGTTATTTCATCGCAATAAAAATGGCACAAATGTGATGTATTTTGTTATTCACTAATATAGACTAGCTGGAAACTTGTCCTACACGTGGGGATAGCACTTCGCACTCGTGAGTAAACTGAATTATTATGAGTAGGCGGAGAAAGCGAATTGTTGCTCCTTGGAGAACTTTTATTTACTTTTATTTGAAGCTATAATCATTTCAAGAATGCCTAAACATTCGAAGAAGAAACGTGCGTTTCATGAAAGCTAAGAAACTGAATCAAATTATTGAGAAAGAGTGTACTTCTGCCTCGGTTATTACTGGAGATGACTCATAGCAGTGCTGCTGTGCGTGCCCGGGCTTGGCTCCGCTGACCGCGCATTATCGCACTCCTCTACCCCTCCATATCCTCTTTTCTCAAATGACGTCACCGCAAACATCGAGCATGTGTGACGTACCATCACGTGCCTCTTCAAATGAAATGCTCTGAATGCTTTTCGTCACAAGAGCGACTGTCATTGATCATAACTTTGGAAGGACACAATCTTCTTTCTCACTTGGTTGGAGTCAATCCCATCATTACAAAAGCATTTGAGGAACAAGACAAAGACACAGAACAGAAAGGGACACCAAAGACCAGAAAGAGGAAGAGAAAACTATCGTTCAGCTCCAATTTCCAGCCGGGAGCTTTCTAGTAAGCAAACCTGGCGACAATGAGGGAGGTGGTGCCTCCTGAGCTGCTAATACCTCGTAAAAGGGGGGACCAGGTACCAGCTACACTTTAGAATAACATGTGAATGACAGAATGCATGAAGATTGTCGCAGAGAAAAAAAATCTAAATGAAATATATAAAAAAAGCAGGGAAATGTATTTTGAACTTCAAAGCTCAATATCTCAAAACTACCCTTTTCTCTACATTTTTTCTATCTCCTCCATAACTACTTGGCCGATTTTAATGTGGTTTGGATCATTTGAAAGCTGAATAAATTTGCAAACTTTTTATTGTGGGGTTTTTCATTTTTTGTGATAGAAGTCAATATACTGTATTAAAAAAAAAAAATCTTTCTCCTAAACTAAGAGGAAATTCCAAAAACTGTACGAATTTTTTTTAGGTATTGCTATAGAGCATTTGTGGTATTTTTTTCAGCATGCTCAGTCAATGGATAAATGAGAAAGTTTGTAATTGGTCAAAAAACGTTTTTCTATTAATAACTTCATTGTTTTTCAACCAAATGATATAAAAATTGGTGGTGAACATCTCAGTATTTGTATATATAACATTAAAAATTCGGACCAGAGCCACACATCATTTTGTCTGTGATAGAGGAAAACTCTGTTCATAGAGAAATGATGACACTTTTATACTACGACTGTCCCTCCGTTATGCTGTCCCCCAACCCCTTGTTGCTGTCCTGTACCATTTCTCCGAGTATTCTTTTTTCTGTGGTGGGGGAAAAGAACACTGCCACCAAGTATTCCCACTTGGATCGTAAGAGACGAGAAGAAAGTGACGGGGATTGGGACTAGGCATCCTTCTCCTTGTAGCCCCACAGGGGACATTCCTAAAAGAAAAAGTAAAGGCATAAGAGGGTCTGGGAATTTTCCGACCAGCACCCTAAGGTTTGGGTCTTTTAATGTGCATGGATGTGGTACAGATGATAGTAAAAGGGAAAAGATAGGTAGTATGTTTGTGAGAAGAAAGATGGATGTGTTGGCTTTGAGTGAAACTAAGTTGAAAGGGAAAGGTGAGTGTAAGTTTGGGAGTGTAAATGGGAGGTTATCAGGAGTGAAGAGAGGGCGAGGGAGGGAAGGGGTGGCTATTCTAGTAAGTGAAGAGATAGGTAAACGTGTAGTGGAGTGGAAGGAGGTTTCCTCAAGGATAATGTGGATTAAGGTGAAACTGGGAAAGGAGATGTGGGTCTTTGTAAGTGCATATGGGCCTGGCAGTGAGAAGAATGTAGAAGAAAGGGAGGCCTTTTGGATAGATCTAAACGAGTGCATGGAGGATTTGGGGAGAAATGTCAATGTAATAGTACTGGGAGACCTTAATGCTAGGGTAGGAAATGGTCCAATTGATGGAATGGTTGGGAAATGTGGAGTTCCAGGAAAGAATAGTAGTGGAGAGTTGATGGTGGAAATGTGTCTAGAGAGTTGTTGATAGCAAATACAGTGTTTCGGAAGAAAGTCAAGCATAAGTACACATGGGAGAGGGTGGTGGATGGAAGGGTGGTAGATAGACCGTTAATGGATTATGTAGTGGTAAATAGGATTATGATAGGAAGAGTTAAGGATGTACATGTGCTAAGGGGAGAGGGTGGGGGAATATCAGATCATTTTTTGGTGGAAGGTAAGTTGAGAGTGGAGGATAGATGGATAAAGAGGAAAGGGGCAAAAGGTAGGGAGGACCTTAGAGTGAACTCTTTGAATGAAAAGGAAAAGGAGTACAAAAAGAAGCTGAAGGAGTGGGAGGGAGTGAAGGATAGAGTAGAGCTAGGTGTGGAGGAGGAATGGGGATGGTTCAAGGAGGGAGTCACAAAGTGTGCAAAGATGGTGTGTGGAACAAGAAGGAAAGGAGGAAATAGATGGAAGGGTAGTGAATGGTGGGATGAGGAAACAAAGAAGGTTGTAGAAGAGAAGAGGCGAGCTTTCACAGATTG
This sequence comes from Oratosquilla oratoria, assembly GCF_046742065.1. Classification (NCBI taxonomy): domain Eukaryota; kingdom Metazoa; phylum Arthropoda; class Malacostraca; order Stomatopoda; family Squillidae; genus Oratosquilla; species Oratosquilla oratoria. Next base: position 25,469,580 of record NC_134785.1, read on the forward strand.
ACGAGTTAAACACCATATGAGGACAGAGCCTTTATTTGTACGACGTTTCGCTTATTACAGCTTTTTCAAGTACAAGCCGAGATACATATGCTGGAGATTAAATAAGGGGAAAGGAGGGAACGGGGAGAGAAAAGAAGAAGGGGGGGAAGGAGGAGGAGGAGGAGGAGAAGGGGGGGGGGTTGGAACACTGGGAAAGGTTGAGAATGCTGGCCCAAACGTCCGTGGGCGAAATGTTCACAAAGGGTGGTTTAAATATCTAAAATTTTGCTGGCCATGGGTATTAGGGGAATTATGTGGGGCGAGATGTTAAACATGCCCCTGTTTTGTTCAATAGTGTTCGTTCCTTGAATGATTGCTGATTCTAAACACTTCCTGCGGATTTTGTCTGGTTCTTGTATCAGCAGCTCTGCATTCTTCCAGTCCATAAGATGGTTTTCCTTGTTTCTATGTGTCACACATGCATTGGTGGTGACATCATGCCTGACGTCGTAACGGTGTTCACGTATTTGTGTATTCAGGTCACGTGACATTTCTCCGATGTAAACTTTATCACATCCTGAACACAGAATACGATAAACACTGGCTTTGGTGCCCGGTGTCTGGTTGTTGTGTATTTTTGTTTTCGTGATGTCTTTTATCGTTCTGCTTGTCTGGCACACTACTTCCAAGTTGGTGGTTCTTAAAATATGCGTCAGGTTGGTGGCAACGTCGCTGGTTGGCAACACGAGACGTCTTGTTGTGCTGTCCTGCTGCCTACGGCTTTCCCGATTCTTAGCGGCCTGCTGTTTGCAATTATCTAAAAGAAATTCTGGAAATTTTAGTGTTAAAGAGGTCTCTTTAATAAACCTAAACTTTTTAACACTAAAATTTCCAAAATTTCTTTTAGATAATTGCAGACAGCAGGCCGCTAAGATTCGGGAAAGCCATAGGCAGCAGGACAGCACAACAAGACATCTCGTGTTGCCAACCAGCGACGTTGCCACCAACCTGACACATCTTTTAAGAACCACCAACTTGGAAGTAGTGTGCCAGACAAGCAGAACGATAAAAGACATCACGAAAACAAAAATACACAACAACCAGACACCGGGCACCAAAGCCAGTGTTTATCGTATTCCGTGTTCAGGATGTGATAAAGTTTACATCGGAGAAACGTCACGTGACCTGAATACACAAATACGTGAACACCGTTACGACGTCAGGCATGATGTCACCACCAATGCATGTGTGACACATAGAAACAAGGAAAACCATCTTATGGACTGGAAGAATGCAGAGCTGCTGATACGAGAACCAGACAAAATCTGCAGGAAGTCTTTAGAAGCAGCAATCATTCAAGGAACGAACACTATTGAACAAAACAGGGGCATGTTTAACATCTCGCCCCACATAATTTCCCTAATACCCATGGCCAGCAAAATTTTAAATATTTAAACCACCCTTTGTGAACATTTCGCCCACGGACGTTTGGGCCAGCATTCTCAACCTTTCCCAGTGTTCCATCCCCCCCCCCCCTTCTCCTCCTCCTCTTCCTTCCCCCTTTCTTCTTTTCTCTCCCCATTCCCTCCTTTCCCCTTATTCAATCTCAAGCATATGCATCTCAATTTGTACTTGAAAAAACTGTAATAAGCGAAACGTCGTACAAATAAAGGCCCTGTCCTCGTATGGTGTTTAACTCGTCAATCTTGTCGGCAACTGCCACTTTCATGAAAATTTTCACAGATTGGTTACAAAATAGGACAAGGGAGTCATATGAGAGGTACAAAGAAAAGAAAAGAGAAGTAAAGCAAAAGGTAAAGGAGGCAAAGAGGAGAGCAGATGTGAAATGGGGTAAGAGTTTGACAGAAAATTTTGAAAGTAATAAAAAGATGTTTTGGAAAGAAATTAAGAGAGGAAGAGGAGGTGAATCAAGTAGTGAAGAAAAGGTAAAAGGTGCGGATGGAGAGATGATAATGGAGGAGAAGGCAGTAAGGGGAAGATGGGCAGAATATTTTAGGGAGTTGCTAGATGTGAAGGAGGATAGGGAGGGAAAGATAGCTGCAGTGGGAAATGCTAAGAAAATGACAGTGATGAGTGAGGAAAATGGAGGAGAAATTAGGAAGGATGAAGTGAAGGCAGTTGTCAAGATGATGAAAGCAGGTAAGGCACCTGGTCTGGATGGATGCCATGCAGAATGTCTAAAAAAAAAGGAGGTACAGTGATGGTGGACTGGCTGGTGAGGTTATTTATTGTTTGCTGGAGAGAGGGTAGAGTGCCAGAGGACTGGAGGAGTGCCTGTATAGTTCCTTTTTACAAGGGAAAAGGGGACAAGTGTAAATGTAGTAGTTTCAGAGGGATTAGCTTGTTAAGTGTAGTTGGGAAGGCTTATGGGAGGATCTTGATTGAGAGGATTAGGAGAGGAACAGAGGTAGTAATTGGTGAGGAACAGTGTGGATTTAGGACAGGTAGAGGTTGTGTAAATCAGATCTTTGTGGTAAGACAGATATGTGAGAAAGCTATAGGAAAGGGGATGTTTTTTGGGCTTTTATGGATCTGGAAAAGGCTTAAGATAGGGTAGACAGAAAGGCACTGTGGGAGGTTATGCAGATATACGGGATAGGAGGAAAGCTTCTGGGAGCTGTCAAGAGTTTTTATGAGAGTAGTAGAGCTAGCTTGTGTCAGGATTAGAAATGGAGAGAGTGAGTGTTTGAGGTAAAGGTGGGACTTCGTCAAGGATGCGTTATGTCGCCCTGGCTGTTCAACTTATACATGGATGGGGTAGTGCGAGAGGTAAATGCAAGGGTAGTGGGTCAGGGATTGGAGATGATTAAAGAAAATGGAGAAAAGTGGGAGGTGAGCCAGCTGTTGTTTGTGGACAACACTGCGCTTGTGGCAGGATCGGAGGAGGGATTGAGGAAGTTGGTGAGAGAGTTTGGGAGAGTATGTGATAGAAGAAAGCTAAAGATAAATGTGGGTAAATGTAAGGTGATGAGATGTACAAGGGGTGAAAGTGGTAGTAGACTGGAAGAGAGCATTAAGGGGGAGCAACTGGAGGAAGTGGATAGTTTTAGATACTTGAGTGCAAATGTGGCAGGAAAAGGTGGAATGAAGGTGGAGGTAGAATGTAGATTGAGAGAAGCGAGTAAATGCCTTGGTAGATTAAAAAGTGTAATGAGGAATAGACATTTGGGAATGGATGCTAAGAGGAGACTGTATGAAGGAGTGATTGTGCCAACAGCACTGTATGGGGCAGAAACATGGAACATAAGAGAGGAAGAGAGGAGTTTGAATGTGTTTGAGATGAGGTGTCTGAGAAGTATGATGGGGGTTACTAGGCTAGATAGGAGTGAGAAATGAGGAGGTGAGGAAGAGAACAGGGGTGGAAAGGGAGTTGGGAGATAGGGTTGATGAAATAGTATTAGGATGGTTTGGACACATGAAAAGAATGAGGGAAGAAAGACTAGTAAAAGAGGTATGGAAGGCAGATGTGGAGGGAGTGAACATGAGGGGATGTCCTAGGATGAGGTGGATGGATGGGGTGAAGGGAGCTTTGGGGAAGAGGGGAATGTCTGTTGAGGAAGGACGGGAGGGGACAGAGGGCGGGAGTGAATGGAGAATGATTGTGTGTGAATGATGTGGTGTGTGAATGATGTGGTGCGTGAGGTGGAGTGGGCGGGGGGGATGGGGTGGTGTGTGTGAGAAAAGTTTTGACGCAGTCTGAAGGGATTTCTCCCCGTCTTCTCCTTTTATGCAATGGGGGACGGAGAGGGGGGGGGTTGCCGATTTGGTGAAGCGGCCTTGCTGTGGATGTGATGTGTCTTGCGACGCTGCTTCTGGCCCAGGACGGTGGACGGGGTGCGGGGGTGACCTGTCATCCAGGAGGTGCTAAGATGAGAGGGAGGGTGGAGGGTAGTGAAGTGTATTCAGGGATGGAATGGGTGGGAATGATTTTATGCCTTTTTCCATTTTGGCTACCTCTCTTGTAAGGGGGAAAAAGCCTTAGTATATGTATGTATGTATGCGAAATTCCAATCATAATTGACGAAGTTCGTTTTCGAGCGCGACAGCCCCCTTAACTTCCACCACCAAATCTCTCGTTTTTCCCCTTCTCTAAATGTATGTAAGTATGTATGTAGGTCTGTGTACTCAGTTTATACACTTGCAAATGTGCTATAACTTTTTATTATTCCATAATAAATGGTTTCAGGCAAAAATAAATTGCCATACAAAAAATTGTGAAAATATGCTACACACAAAAATTTGTGAAAATAAGCTGCTATACAAAAAACAAGACAATAACAGCAATAAAAACTTACATTTGGCATGTGAATCACAAAGAGCTGCTGCCCTCATGTCACACAGCCGGATTGTTCCCTTACTACTTGAATACACGAAAACATTACAGTCTTGTGGATGAAATTCAGCCGCTGTTATCACTTCTGTTAGTTCTTCCATATTAGTTGGTTTTATGTCTACAATGTTGAAGGACTGAAAAAAAATAATAACTATAATCAAAACATAAAAGAACAAAGAAGTATTCAAAAATAGAAAAATAATTTTATTCTAAAGTAAAACATTTTCAACTCTACTGCTAAGAAGTTATATATGACAACCCTTACATTTATTCTCCTCTTCATATTTGAGATTGGTATGTAACTTACAATTATTCTCCTCAAATCTCTAAGACAGGTAAAGAATATAGTGAAAAGCAGAAGTAGAACAAGAGTTTCAAGTACTAAAGTGTGCAGATATGGTGTTATGAGGAAAGGGCTACGTTGGAAAACATTTATCCAAATAAGGAACTGTTGCAAAGAAGAAACAAGAAAACACAAGAGGTTATGTACAGTACAGAGGGTTGAATCAAATTGCAAGGAGAATATTTGGTGGGGAAGTTTCTGTTGGAAAGTTTTGGAAGGAAATGAAATGAAAAGCAAGCATAAAGGTGCACAGGAGGTAACAGTATTTCATGAACAAATGTTAATTGAAGGTTGTGAGAGGGTGATGGTCTAAGTGATTTAAAGGCAAGCACACAGTCTATACATACAACAAAGGCTTTTTTCCCCTTACAAGGAAGGTAGCCAAAAAACAAAGGCATAAAAACCACTCCCACCCATTCCATCCCCCACATACTCCACTCCACCCTCTTATCTTGGAACCTCCTGGATTACAGGTCATCCCTGCATCTTGTCCACTGCCTAGGTCAGAAAGTGTCGCAGGACACACACATCCACAGCAAGGCCGCATCATTAAATTGGCACACCCCCCCCTCTCCATCCCCTCATGCAGAACAGGAGATGGGGACAAATCTCTTCGGGCTGAATCAATTTATTTCTCATACATACACCCTCACCACCCATCCCCCACCCACTCCCCCTTATGCATCACATCGCCATCCACACACAACCAACCTCCACCACCCCCCATCCCCTCCCTCCCAATGCCCCCTACCCCATCCATCCAACCCATCCCAAGTTGACCTCTCATGTTCACTCCCTCCATCTCTGCCCTTCACACCGCTTTTAGACTTTCTTCACTCATTCCTTCCATGTGTCCAAACCATCCCAACACTCCTTCATCAACCCCATTTCCCAACTCCCCTTCCACCCCTATTCTCCTCCTTACCTTCTCATTTCCCATTCTATCCAGCCTAGTAACCCCTATCATACTTCTCAGGCACCTCATCTCAAACACGTCCAAACTTCTCTCTTATGTTCCATGTTTCTGCTCCATACAGTGTTGTTGGCACAATCACTCCTTCATACAATCTCCTCTTAGCATCCATTCCCAAAAGTCTATTTCTCATTACACTTCTTAATCCACCAAGGCATTTACTTGCTTCTCTCAACCTACATTCTCCCTCTACCTCCACTTCTCCCTTCCCTGCCACATTTGAACCCAAGTATCTAAAACTATCCACTTCCTCCAATCTTTCTCCCTTTATACTCACTTCCAGTCTGCTGCCACTTTTTCCCCTAATACAACTCATCACCTTACTTATACCCACATTTATCTTCAACTTCCTTCTTTTGCACACCTTCCCAAACTCTGTCACTAACTTCCTCAAACCCTCCTCTGATCCTGCCACAAGTATAATGTCATCAACAAACAACAACTGGTTTATCTCACACTTTCCTCCACTTTCTTTAACCATCTCCAATCCACAATCCATTAACCTTGCGTTTACCTCTCACACCACCTCGTCCATGTATAAATTGGACAACCAAGGCAACACAACATCTCTGGCAGTTCCACCTTTACCTAACACAGGCTCTACTACTGGGAAGCTTCGGCTGTTTGAGATCACCTCCACACACTTGCCATCCACGCCCCTCACCAAAGCCACATACCACTACCATCACCAAGATATATGTTGTTGACTTTGCTACACAAGTCCAACACGTCATTGTACCAAAGTGGTTTACACCCTATCTACCACCCTTCCACCCATCACCCTCTCCCAAGTGTACTTATGCTTGCCTTTCTTCCTAAACACTGTATTTGCTATCAACAGCTCTCTTTCTAGACATCTCCATCAACTCTCCACTGACTTTTTTCCTAGAACTTCACACTTCCCAACCACTTTGTTTATTGGTTCATTTCCTACCCTAGCATTAAGTTCTCTCCATAACATTACATTGACATTTCTCCCTAAACTTTCTATGCATTCATTTAAATATATCCAAAATCTCCCTTTCTTCTACACACTTCTCACTACCAGGTCAATATGCACCTACAAAAACCCACATCTCCTTTCCCAGTTTCACCTTCATCTACATTAACCTTGAAGAAACCTCCTTCCACTCCACTATACATTTATCTATCTCTTTACTTACTAATATAGCCACCACATCTCTCCCTTGTCCTCTCTTCACTCCTGAGATCCTCCCATCTACACTCCCAAACTCAAACTCACCCCTTTCAACTTAGTTTCACTCCATGCCAACACATCCATTTTTCTTCTCGCAAACATATTGCCTATCTCTCCCATTTTTGTTTCATCTGTACCCCAACCACACACTTTAAAAAACTCAAACCTTACATTTCTTGTTGGAAAACTCCTCCCAAACCCTCTTATGCCTTTGCTTTTTTTAGTAATGTCCCCTATGGGGCTATAGGGAGAAGGATGCTTTGTCCATTTCTATCACTTTTTATGACTCAAGTTGTTGTTGTTGTTGTCGTTCCCTAGACTGTCTGTCCGAGCAGTCCCGTCTACCCAAGGAATGCCACAGCCGAAACTGGGTTTTCCCACAAATCCTTTATAGAGTGCATGTTGTGTTGTTTGCGTGCATGATTGTGTATAATGCAGTCTTCCATTATATGTTGTATGGTATGGGGTGAAGTGTTACATCCTGGGGAGCTGTTCACAATGCGGTCATTCAGCCTCTTCTGGTAGCTTAGAAGTGCTGGGTGGTGGCCGCATCGCAGTCTGGCCAGGTGGACTCTGTCCATTCGTGGGAGAGAGGATTCAGAAGGGTGGATATCAGGGGATCTGGCATGCAGCAGTGTGTTGTCTTTCAGTGTGTTAATGGAGCGGTGAGTGATATAATTATAAATATGTTTCCGGAGGCTGGTAATTGGTGGTTGTGGAGGAAGAGAAGAGAGTCTCTGTGTGTGATAAAGGTCTTTGGGTGTTGTTTTAATGTTTCTTGGTGTGTGTGGGTGTTCTGCTATGTAGTGTAGCGGGTGTAATGTGTTTGTGGTGGCTGCGGCAAGTGTTTGTGTGCCTCTCATATCGAGGTGGTCCTTGACTTTGAGGACTTTTGTTTCATGGTGTAAATGGTCTGTATGTGTTGTATTTGTGCAGCCTGTAATTGTTTTTAGGGTTTTGTTTTGTATGATTTGAAGGGTGTTGTGATGTGTCTCACTGAGATTAGGAGCCCATGCAGGACTCGCATAATTCATCATTGAGCGTATGCATTGTTTGTATATTGTTATATTAGTTTCTTTGTTTTGTCCAAATGTTGTTCCAGTGATTGACTTAAGTGCGTTAAGTCTAGGTGTGCATTTGTTTTTTATGTTTGTGATGTGTTGTTTGAAAGACATGGATGTATCGTATGTTACACCAAGAATTTTCGGTGTGTTTGTGTGTGGTATTAGAGTGTTGTTGATGTAGAGATGAGGTATGTATTTGTGTTCTTTTGTCCAGTTGGTGAGAAGTGTTGCTGTAGATTTGGTTGGAGCTATTTTGAGTGTTTGTGATGAACCATGTGTTGAGTGTATCAAGGTATGGCTGGATTATTTCTGCAGCTTTGTCTGTGTTACGATGTGTGCATGTGATTGTTATGTCGTCTGCGTAGGAAGAGATTTGTATTTCTGAGGTGTCTGGTGTGGGTAAGTCATGCATGTATAGATTAAAGAGTGTGGGGGATAGAACAGAGCCCTGTGGTACTCCATTCTTAATGTTTCTGATGTGCGATGATTGGCCATTATATGACACATAAGCATTCCTACCTGCCAGATAATTGGCCAGCCATCTTTTGGTGTTATTGTGCATGTCTGTGTTATATATTTTATTTGTTAGGTTGTGGTGGGGGAGCATCAAAAGCTTTACTAATGTCTAATGTTATAAGAAGTGTTCTGTGGTGGGGCCTATCTGAATTGATGCCATCTAAAATTCTTTGTGTGAGGTTTATCAGAAGAGTGTTTGTGGAGTGTAGTGGCCTAAAACCGTGTTGTGAGTCAGCAAGGGGGAATATGTGGTGTGACAAGTTGAAGTATTAGGCGTTCAATGACTTTAGAGGGGGTGCAGAGAAGTGTGATAGGGCGGTGTGATGTTGGGATTGTTGGGTCTTTATTCGGTTTTGGAATGGTGATTATTTTACCATGCTTCCAGATGTCGGGTATAGTGTTGTGTGAATAGCTGTAGTTTGCAATGTTTGTGAGTGCATGTATACCCTGTGGTCCAATGTGTTTTAGGTGGATGTTACTTATGTTATCAGGGCCACAGGCAGATGAGTGTTTGAGATTATGTATTATGTGTTTTGTCTGACTGTCTATGAAGGGTGTATAGTCTGAGTCTGTGGGAAAGTCTTTCTTACGTCGAATAGTGCATCGGTCGTCAGGGTTAGAAGTGAGATGGCTTGTCTGTGCAAAATGATTTACGAGTGTGTTTGCTTGTTGTCTGTTTGAGGGTAGATTGTCTGTTGTTGTGATTATTGCTGTGTGAGAGCGTGTTGTGTTACTGTTGGATAGTGTAATGCCGTTGTGTGTTTTGTACAATTTGCTGGTGTTGGTTTTGTGATCAAGTGTATTGATAAAGTTTTGCCAATTTTGTGTTTTTTTGTTCGCGTATTTTATTGGCAATCACAGTGTTTAGTGTTTGTATTTGGTCTGCTATGTTTTGAGGGATAGGTGTGGGGGTATTGTGTTTAAGTGTGTCTCGTCTGATGAGGCCTTGGATTTCTGGTGTGAAGTTGGGGTTGTGTGATTTTCTGTTGCCTCTAGGGATGTATCTCTTGTCTGCGTTTTGTATGATTGTATTAAAAGTGTGCAAAGCATTGTTTATGTTTGTGATTGGTGTACTGTTAAGTGTTTCAAAATGTTGTTCTGTCTCTTCAGTAAAAGATTTCCAGTTAGCTCTCTTGTAATTGGTGTATGTGTGTCTGTGGCCAACTGGGGTCTTGTTTTGGTGGTGATGATGATTGGAAGGTGGTCAGAACCAAGGGTTTCGACCATTCTCCATGATGTTGGGGTTAGGCAGGGGGAGCAAAAGGTGATATCAGGAGAGGAGGGAGTGTAGGGCTTGGTGTGGGATATGTGTATGATTATGTGTGTTGTTCATGATAGTCAATGAGTCAAACTGAGTCTGTATATCAAGCCCTCTGTGTCAGGGTTGTCAACATACCAGGCAGACGACTTGGCGTTGAAGTCACCACTCATGATCAGGTTGGGGATTGAGGCTAGTTGGCTATATTGAGGCCTGAAGGTGTTTGGAACTGTGGGGGATGATTGGGGGGAAATGTACATGTTAACTATTGTCAGTGTTGATTTGTTGCCTATGTGGATTCGAATGGATTGGATTTCTGTAGTGTTATCTGTGGTAGGGAGGAGAATTTTGGTTGTGGCACTTGTGTCCACAAAACAGATGGAGTGGTGGATCAGGGTGATGAGTCCACCGCCATTGCCGTCGGTCCGGTCTTGTCTGATGGTGGTGTAATTATGAAATGGTGTTTTGTGAGAGTGTCTTAGTTTTGTTTCTTGTATAACTGCAATGTGTATGTTGTGTTGTTTAAGAAAGTGTTCGAGTTCATGTTTTTTCGTGTTAATACCGTCAATGTTGTGTTGTAATATGTAGGAATACTTGGTGACGGTATTCTTTTCACCCACCACAGGATTCAGCAAAACAAGAAAACGAAAGTTTGAATACAATTGCAAGATCACTTTTTGGAGAAAAATGGACAAATATCTAAAATAAGGAGGTAGTAATATTAATTGGAACCCGTTTTAACTGTTTCTATAATTAATCTATGAAACCCATAGCTTTAAGCTGCAAATTGTCTTTTACTATGGTTCATAATTTACAACAAAACTGATCTTGTATCCGAGGTAAAGTCACAATAAAGCATGGTGTACCACTAGTAAACAATGGAAGGTTAGCTGCAAACTGTTTTCCTCAAATGTCTTATCTCAGATTGGTAACAGCATCTTTACACATGGGACAGTAACAGATATAGACGAAAGCAGATACAAGTCGAGGGTTTGATGAAAGAAGAACTCACGCGAGGTCATGGGAGGGAAGGTGATTGAGGGTTGCAGGTGTGTGTGTGGGGGGGGGGGGATAAAGAAGGGTTGTGGGAGGGGAGGGTGAAGGGTTGTACAAGGGGTTAGAGGGTGATAAAGGTTCATGGGAGGGGATAAAGGGGACACAAGTGAGAAGTGAGACTGCACTTGACGCAAACTCCTTGCAGCATTTTTTCTTATTAACACCTTGGTGGATAATGTTGGGTCATAAAATGACATCAGAATAACAAAGGGTAAAGAAGTACAAGGAAGCACAACAGAACCTTCAGTAACAAGTGATTCCACTGCATTAAACAAGGATTGATCATCATTATATGTACAATGTGCTGCCAGCTATGTGAGAAAGAGAAAGAGAGTGGAGTGGCACAGGGTCAAATCATGCACACTGAATGGAAAACAGATTACTGCAAGGGAAGGATATAAAAATGGAAATTAAATTAATTTTTTCTGAAGAAGAAAAATTGTATCTGTACTAAATTTTCCGAGAATGAGCATCATAAAAAAAAAAAAAAAAAAAAAAAAAAATTAATAATAATAAATAAATAAATAAATAAAAAATAAAAAATAAACTGAGAAATGGGTCTCTAAGCTGAAACACTGCTCTAAATGTTGGACCTCAATAAGAATTTAAATTACCTGGTCAGTGACTTCTAAATGCCAAAGATTAATACGGAGATCATCAGCTGAGAGGTAGGTCTCCTGATCGGAGTTGATGGAGATGGAGTTAATGTGGTACGTATGTGCATTGGCAAAGATACGCCTTGGGGAAGCTTCCACCATCAACTCCATAGGTTTCAACACTGGCACCTGCAAATA
>NC_134785.1:25486114-25513614 GCF_046742065.1 Oratosquilla oratoria
CTAACTTGTTCCAACTGTCTATTACTCTGTGAGGAAAGCTGTTCTTTTTCAAATCTCTTCTATAGGCGATTTTTTTATTTTCTTTCCGTGTCCTCTAGTATTTCTGTCATCCCATTTTATCAGATTCTCTCTATCAGTAATTTCTATGCCTTTCATGATTCTGTAAATAGCTATCAAATCTCCTCTCTCTCTTCTTTGCTCTAGTGTCTGTAGTTAAGTTTTTCTAGTCTCTCTTCATATGATAGTTTTCAGAGTGTTGGTGCCAATTTTGTAATTGCTTTTTGTATTCTTTCAAGTTTTTTTATACATTTTTTTTGTACTTGGTGACCATATCGTTGCTGCATATTCCAATCTTGGTCTTATCAGGGTGATTAGGATTTTCTTCACCATTTCTTCATCCAGGTATGTAAATGCCACTTTGATTGTTCTTATCAAATTATAAGTTTCTCCAAAAATCTTATTTATATGTTTCTCAGGTGACATATTATTCATAACAATGACTCCCAGGTCCTTCTCATTTTCTACTTTTTTTATTCCTTCTTCTCCCAATTTATATGCTCTTGTTATTCTGTTTTTGCTTTTTCCAAATTCCATTATACTACACTTTTTTGTATTGTGTGTGTGTGTGTGTGTGTGTGTGTGTGTGTGTGTGTGTGTGTGTGTGTGTGTGTGTGTGTGTGGTGTGGTAATGTGTGTGTGTGTGGTGTGGTAATGTGTGTGTATGGTGTGGCAATGTGAGTGTGTGTATGGTGTGGCAATGTGTGTGTGTGTATGGTGTGGCAATGTGTGTGTGTGTATGGTGTGGCAATGTGTGTGTGTGTATGGTGTGGCAATGTGTGTGTGTGTATGGTGTGGCAATGTGTGTGTGTGTATGGTGTGGCAATGTGTGTGTGTGTATGGTGTGGCAATGTGTGTGTGTGTATGGTGTGGCAATGTGTGTGTGTGTGTGTGTGTGTGTGTGTGTGTGTGTGTGTATGTTGTGGCAATGTGTGTTTGTGTGTGGTGTGGCAATGTGTGTGTGTGTTTTGTGTGGCAATGTGTGTGTGTGTATGGTGTGGCAATGTGTGTGTGTGTATGGTGTGGCAATGTGTGTGTGTGTATGGTGTGGCAATGTGTGTGTGTGTATGGTGTGGCAATGTGTGTGTGTGTATGGTGTGGCAATGTGTGTGTGTGTATGGTGTGGCAATGTGTGTGTGTGTGTATGGTGTGGCAATGTGTGTGTGTGTATGGTGTGGCAATGTGTGTGTGTGTATGGTGTGGCAATGTGTGTGTGTGTATGGTGTGGCAATGTGTGTGTGTGTATGGTGTGGCAATGTGTGTGTGTATGGTGTGGCAATGTGTGTGTGTGTATGGTGTGGCAATGTGTGTGTGTGTGTGGTGTGTGAGTGTGTGTGTGTGTATGGTGTGGCTGTGTGTGTGTGTGTATGGTGTGGCAATGTGTGTGTGTGTATGGTGTGGCAATGTGTGTGTGTGTATGGTGTGGCAATGTGTGTGTGTGTATGGTGTGGCAATGTGTGTGTGTGTATGGTGTGGCAATGTGTGTGCATATGGTGTGGTAATGTGTGTGCGTATGGTGTGGTAATGCGTGTGCGTATGGTGTGGTAATGTGTGTGCGTATGGTGTGGTAATGTGTGTGCGTATGGTGTGGTAATGTGTGTGCGTATGGTGTGGTAATGTGTGTGCGTATGGTGTGGTAATGTGTGTGCATATGGTGTGGTAATGTGTGTGTGTATGGTGTGGTAATGTGTGTGTGTATGGTGTGGTAATGTGTGTGTGTGTATGATGTGGTAATGTGTGTGTGTGTATGATGTGGTAATGTGTGTGTGTGTGTATGATGTGGTAATGTGTGTGTGTGTATGGTGTGGTAATGTGTGTGTGTGTATGGTGTGGTAATGTGTGTGTGTGTATGGTGTGGTAATGTGTGTGTGTGTATGGTGTGGTAATGTGTGTGTGTGTATGGTGTGGTAATGTGTGTGTGTGTATGGTGTGGTAATGTGTGTGTGTGTATGGTGTGGTAATGTGTGTGTGTGTATGGTGTGGTAATGTGTGTGTGTGTATGGTGTGGTAATGTGTGTGTGTATGGTGTGGTAATGTGTGTGTGTGTATGGTGTGGTAATGTGTGTGTGTGTATGGTGGTGTGTTTTTGTGTGTGTGTCTGGTGTGGTAATGTGTGTGTGTGTATGGTGTGGTAATGTGTGTGTGTGTATGGTGTGGTAATGTGTGTGTGTGTATGGTGTGGTAATGTGTGTGTGTGTGTATGGTGTGGTAATGTGTGTGTGTGTGTGTGTGTATGGTGTGGTAATGTGTGTGTGTGTTTGGTGTGGTTTTGTGTGTGTGTTTGGTGTGGTTTTGTGTGTGTGTGTATGGTGTGGTAATGTGTGTGTGTGTGTGTGTATGGTGTGGTAATGTGTGTGTGTGTATGGTGTGGTAATGTGTGTGTGTGTGTGTATGGTGTGGTAATGTGTGTGTGTGTATGGTGTGGTAATGTGTGTGTGTGTGTGTATGGTGTGGTAATGTGTGTGTGTGTGTGTATGGTGTGGTAATGTGTGTGTGTGTGTGTGTGTGTGTATGGTGTGGTAATGTGTGTGTGTGTGTGTGTGTGTGTGTTTGGTGTGGTTTTGTGTGTGTGTGTATGGTGTGGTAATGTGTGTGTGTGTATGGTGTGGTAATGTGTGTGTGTGTGTATGGTGTGGTAATGTGTGTGTGTGTATGGTGTGGTAATGTGTGTGTGTGTATGGTGTGGTAATGTGTGTGTGTGTATGGTGTGGTAATGTGTGTGTGTGTGTATGGTGTGGTAATGTGTGTGTGTGTATGGTGTGGTAATGTGTGTGTGTGTATGGTGTGGTAATGTGTGTGTGTGTGTGTGTCTGGGGTGGGACTGTGTGTGTGTGTGTATGGTGTGGTAATGTGTGTGTGTGTGTCTGGTGTGGTAATGTGTGTGTGTGTGTGTATGGTGTGGTAATGTGTGTGTGTGTGTGTGTGTGTATGGTGTGGTAATGTGTGTGTGTGTGTGTGTATGGTGTGGTAATGTGTGTGTGTGTGTGTATGGTGTGGTAATGTGTGTGTGTGTGTGTATGGTGTGGTAATGTGTGTGTGTGTGTATGGTGTGGTAATGTGTGTGTGTGTGTATGGTGTGGTAATGTGTGTGTGTGTGTATGGTGTGGTAATGTGTGTGTGTGTGTATGGTGTGGTAATGTGTGTGTGTGTGTATGGTGTGGTAATGTGTGTGTGTGTGTGTGTATGGTGTGGTAATGTGTGTGTGTGTGTGTATGGTGTGGTAATGTGTGTGTGTGTGTGTATGGTGTGGTAATGTGTGTGTGTGTGTGTGTATGGTGTGGTAATGTGTGTGTGTGTGTGTGTGTGTGTGTGTGTGTGTGTGTGTGTGTGTGTGTGTGTGTGTGTGTGTGTGTGTGTATGGTGTGGTAATGTGTGTGTGTGTGTGTGTATGGTGTGGTAATGTGTGTGTGTGTGTATGGTGTGGTAATGTGTGTGTGTGTGTATGGTGTGGTAATGTGTGTGTGTGTGTATGGTGTGGTAATGTGTGTGTGTGTGTATGGTGTGGTAATGTGTGTGTGTGTGTATGGTGTGGTAATGTGTGTGTGTGTGTGTATGGTGTGGTAATGTGTGTGTGTGTATGGTGTGGTAATGTGTGTGTGTGTGTATGGTGTGGTAATGTGTGTGTGTGTATGGTGTGGTAATGTGTGTGTGTGTATGGTGTGGTAATGTGTGTGTGTGTGTGTATGGTGTGGAAATGTGTGTGTGTATGGTGTGGTAATGTGTGTGTGTGTGTATGGTGTGGTAATGTGTGTGTGTGTGTATGGCGTGGTAATGTGTGTGTGTGTATGGTGTGGTAATGTGTGTGTGTGTATGGTGTGGTAATGTGTGTGTGTGTATGGTGTGGTAATGTGTGTGTGTGTATGGTGTGGTAATGTGTGTGTGTGTATGGTGTGGTAATGTGTGTGTGTGTATGGTGTGGTAATGTGTTTGTGTGTATGGTGTGGTAATGTGTTTGTGTGTATGGTGTGGTAATGTGTTTGTGTGTATGGTGTGGTAATGTGTTTGTGTGTATGGTGTGGTAATGTGTTTGTGTGTATGGTGTGGTAATGTGTTTGTGTGTATGGTGTGGTAATGTGTTTGTGTGTATGGTGTGGTAATGTGTGTATGGTGTGGTAATGTGTGTATGGTGTGGTAATGTGTGTATGGTGTGGTAATGTGTGTATGGTGTGGTAATGTGTGTATGGTGTGGTAATGTGTGTATGGTGTGGTAATTGTGTATAGTGTGGTAATGTGTGTGTATGGTGTGGTAATGTGTGTGTGTGTGTGTCTGGTGTGGTAATGTGTGTGTGTGTGTGTATGGTGTGGTAATGTGTGTGTGTGTGTGTGTGTATGGTGTGGTAGTGTGTGTGTGTATGGTGTGGTAGTGTGTGTGTGTGTGTATGGTGTGGTATTGTGTGTGTGTATGGTGTGGTATTGTGTGTGCGTGTATGGTGTGGTAATGTGTGTGCGTGTATGGTGTGGTAATGTGTGAGCGTGTATGGTGTGGTAATGTGTGTGTGTGTGTATGGTGTGGTAATGTGTGTGTGTGTATGGTGTGGTAATGTGTGTGTGTATGGTGTGGTAATGTGTGTGTGTGTATGGTGTGGTAATGTGTGTGTGTGTATGGTGTGGTAATGTGTGTGTGTGTATGGTTGTGGTAATGTGTGTGTGTGTATGGTTGTGGTAATGTGTGTGTGTGTATGGTGTGGTAATGTGTGTGTGTGTATGGTGTGGTAATGTGTGTGTGTGTATGGTGTGGTAATGTGTGTGTGTGTATGGTGTGGTAATGTGTGTGTGTGTATGGTGTGGTAATGTGTGTGTGTGTATGGTGTGGTAATGTGTGTGTGTGTATGGTGTGGTAATGTGTGTGTGTGTATGGTGTGGTAATGTGTGTGTGTATATGGGGTGTGAATGTGTGTGTGTGTATGGTGTGGTAATGTGTGTGTGTGTATGATCTGTAGATCTGTGTGTGTGTATGGTGTGGTAATGTGTGTGTGTGTATGGTGTGGTAATGTGTGTGTGTGTATGGTGTGGTAATGTGTGTGTGTGTATGGTGTGGTAATGTGTGTGTGTGTATGGTGTGTTGTAATGTGTGTGTGTGTATGGTGTGGTAATGTGTGTGTGTGTATGGTGTGGTAATGTGTGTGTGTGTATGGTGTGGTAATGTGTGTGTGTGTATGGTGTGGTAATGTGTGTGTGTGTATGGTGTGGTAATGTGTGTGTGTGTGTATGGTGTGGTAATGTGTGTGTGTGTGTATGGTGTGGTAATGTGTGTGTGTGTGTATGGTGTGGTAATGTGTGTGTGTGTATGGTGTGGTAATGTGTGTGTGTGTATGGTGTGGTAATGTGTGTGTGTGTGTATGGTGTGGTAATGTGTGTGTGTGTGTATGGTGTGGTAATGTGTGTGTGTGTGTATGGTGTGGTAATGTGTGTGTGTGTGTATGGTGTGGTAATGTGTGTGTGTGTATGGTGTGGTAATGTGTGTGTGTGTGTATGGTGTGGTAATGTGTGTGTGTGTATGGTGTGGTAATGTGTGTGTGTGTATGGTGTGGTAATGTGTGTGTGTGTATGGTGTGGTAATGTGTGTGTGTGTATGGTGTGGTAATGTGTGTGTGTGTATGGTGTGGTAATGTGTGTGTGTGTATGGTGTGGTAATGTGTGTGTGTTTATGGTGTGGTAATGTGTGTGTGTGTATGGTGTGGTAATGTGTTTGTGTGTATGGTGTGGTAATGTGTGTGTGTGTATGGTGTGGTAATGTGTGTGTGTGTATGGTGTGGTAATGTGTGTGTGTGTGTATGGTGTGGTAATGTGTGTGTGTGTATGGTGTGGTAATGTGTGTGTGTATGGTGTGGTAATGTGTGTGTGTGTATGGTGTGGTAATGTGTGTGTGTGTATGGTGTGGTAATGTGTGTGTGTGTATGGTGTGGTAATGTGTGTGTGTGTATGGTGTGGTAATGTGTGTGTGTGTATGGTGTGGTAATGTGTGTGTGTGTATGGTGTGGCAATGTGTGTGTGTGTGTATGGTGTGGCAATGTGTGTGTGTGTGTATGGTGTGGTAATGTGTGTGTGTATGGTGTGGTAATGTGTGTGTGTATGGTGTGGTAATGTGTGTGTGTGTATGGTGTGGTAATGTGTGTGTGTGTTTGGTGTGGTTATGTGTGTGTGTGTATGGTGTGGTAGTGTGTGTGTATGGTGTGGTAGTGTGTGTGTATGGTGCAGTGATGTATGTGTGTATGGTGCAGTGATGTATGTGTGTATGGTGCAGTGATGTATGTGTGTATGGTGCAGTGATGTATGTGTGTATGGTGCAGTGATGTGTGTGTGTGTATGGTGCAATTATATGTGGTCACTTTTACTTATTGTCTTGTATTCAATCTTGTCCACTATTTTTGGTTACGATGTGATTATTAAGTGCAGTCTCGATGGTTCTTCCTCATTTCTATACCTAGTATTCTCTTGTATCCATTGCATCATGGTATGTTTTATAATCATATCAAGTACATTTCCCCATAGGTCATCTCCATCCTTCACTGTCATCTCTTCCCAGCTGATTTCTTTACAATTAAAGTCACCCATTATAACTATTCTCCCTCCATCTTCTATTATCTTATTTAGTGTTATCCTTGTGTCTTCCAACATATTTTTGTGTTCTCTCTCTTCCCATGAAGCCGTTTTAGGAGGCACATAATTTACTACAAACTTCCTGCTCTTCCCATCCTTGTCCTCCACTTCCATCATAATCATCCCTATTCTTTCCGTATGTGACATTCCTCACATTTATATCCTTTTTAATCAAGAACATAACTCCACCCCCTTGTTTTACCTCTGTTTCTAATCCAATAATTATATGCACCATGTCCTACACTGTTGAGTGGTAGTGAGTGGACCTTTCAATTTTGTCTCTACAATTCCCATTATGTCCAGTTCTATTTCCTTCATGTAATCATTCAGTTCATTCAAGCCTGTTATTAAGCCATCTATTTTTGGAGAGCGACTGGAGGAAGTGGATAGTTTTAGATACTTGGGTGCAAGTGTAGCAGGAAAAGGTGGAGTGAAGGTGGAGGTAGAATGTAGATTGAGAGAAGCGAGTAAATGCCTTGGTGGATTAAAGAATGTAATGAGGAATAGACATTTGGGAATGGATGTGAAGAGGAGACTGTATGAAGGAGTGATTGTGCCAACAGCACTGTATGGGGCAGAAACGTGGAACATAAGAGAAGAAGAGAGGAGTTTGAATGTGTTTGAGATGAGGTGTCTGAGAAGTATGGTGGGGGTTACTAGGTTGGATAGAGTGAGAAATGAGGAGGTGAGAAGGAGAACAGGAGTGAAAAAGGATTTGGGAGATGGGGTTGATGAAAGAATATTAGGATGGTTTGGACACATGGAAAGAATGAGTGAAGAAAGACTAGTAAAAGAGGTATGGAAGGCAGATGTGGAGGGAGTGAACATGAGGGGACGTCCTAGGTTGAGGTGGATGGATGGGGTGAAGGGGGCTTTGGGGAAGAGGGGAATGTCTGTTGAGGAAGGAAGGGAGAGGACGGAAGACAGAGGTGAGTGGAGAATGGTTGTATATGGATGATGTTGTGATTGCATGAGGAGGAATGGGCGGGGGGGTGGGGGGTGGGGTAGTATGTGTGAGCAAATTTTGACGCAGCCCGAAGGGATTTCTCCCCGTCCTCTCCTTATATGCAAGGGGGGACGGAGAGGGGGGGTCGCCGATTAAATGAAGCGGCCTTGCTGTGGATGTGCTGTGTCTTGCGACACTGCTTCTGACCCAGGGTGGTGGGCAGGGTGCAGGGATGACCCGTCATCCAGGAGGTGCTCAGATGAGAGGGAGTGTGGGAGGGGTGTGGAGTGTATTTAGGGATGAAATGGGTGGGAGTGTTTTTATGCCTTTCCCTTTTTGGCTACCTCCCTTGGAAGGGGGAAAAAGCCTTGGTATATGTATGTATGTATGTATGTATTTTTGTGTCTGTTATTAAGCCATCTATTTTTGTGTAAGACAATTTTAATTTTCTACTACTTCCATTGTGTTTTCGGTTTCCCTTCCATTTTTCTCTGCTATGAACCATTTCCTCACTTTCATATCCACTATTCTCCAATAGAATTTCTCTCTGACTGTTCTGTTCTAGTTTTTTTCCTTAGCTTCTATTTTTTTTTCTCATCCTCTCTTTCCTCTTTATTCATCTCTCTTTTTATCCATACATGTTTATATACATAACTTTTTGCTAGTTTCCATGTTTTTCCTAAAATATTCTCTGTCATTTGTGACTTGAATTTATCCTTAATCGGTCTGGTCCTATCTGTATTGTATTTCCCTATTCTATGTATTTCTTCAATTTCTTTCCCTGTTTCTTGTTCATCTTCTTGAACTACTTCGACTATCTTTACTTTTTCCTTCTCCTCTTTTACTCTTGTAGTCCTATTTGGATTATTCTTCTCTTCCATCCCTAATATAATTATACATTTCTTTTTATCTGCCAAGTCTCTTATTATACTCTCCTTCTCCTCCATCACTTTAATAACCGTGTCCTTAGTTCTTTCATCTGTTGATCTACTATATTTCAAAATTAAATTTTGTTGTTCTCTTGGGCTTTTCTCCAACCCTATATCCTCTTTTGCTATGGACTCTTTATTCTCTTTATTATTATTCTTTAATTCCTCATTCTCATCCTTTACTTCTTTTCACTGTCTTTCTAAATTTTCTATTTCTTTATTTAGGTTTTGTTCTCCTTTTTTAGTTCTTCCAATATCAACTCTTTTTGTAATCTGTGTAAGCTGACTGAACCTAACCTCCCACTGTTCATGTTCTCTAGTTTTTCCTTTAGACTTGCTAATCGGGGGAGGTTGTCATCTCCTCCCTCATTAAATCCATGGAAATATTTATCTTCACCTTCCATTGCACTCCTCTTATCTATATTTCTAATTTTTACATTTTTACTAATGTCTTCAACTTTACCTCTATTGTCTGTGCACCTCTTGTTGACATTCCTTCTGACTTCTGGGACCCGTTCATCTCCTTCCTCATTTCTTTCCTTCTATTTTCCTCAGTAATGCCCCTCTTTCTCCTTTTTTTCACCTTCTCACTACACCACAAGCTTTCCCCTTCCCTACTAATACAACAAAGGTACTCCCTTGTCATTGAGATCCACAAAATTTGAAGTTTCCCTGGAGTTCCAAACTTCGCTGTCACTTCGACTGTCACGTGTGTGTTGTGCATGTGTGTGTTTATCATGAGGTACAGTTGAACATTGTGTTCATGACAGTCACTAGAGAAATTTGTGACTGTATACCTGGCTAACACCATCAGTACCTCTCAGTATCAGCCACTGCTCTAGCCTACTGTGTACATCTGCTGGTAAGCTGTGGCAATTCTGAGGCTATGGTGTGTACAAGTGGAATGTAATGAGCCTGTGGTGTTACTTGTATGTTACTTCCATCTGCAGCACTTGTTGGACCATCATACATGTATAGGTTGATAATGGTGTGTGAAGACTAGTTTCATGGGACTTTATTGATTCTGTTTTTAACAGCTAAGGTGGCACATGCATATTCTACATGTACATGTCTGTCTGCCACCCACCCCTCAATGATGTATCATATAGCTTGTACAAAGAGCAGTCATGGGATGCAGTCACATACCTTAGATCTAATATGGCAAGTATTGTGTAGGCTAATGAGCAGTGCTACTGTAGAGTGGTTGATTTGAATGTAGTGCATGTAGGTTGGTGATGTCAAGGACTGCCCTCTCAATCACCAATTACAGTGTTCAGGTTAAATCTGATCATTTTTTGTTCTTCTGTCATTTCAGAACCATTTGGAGGATTTAATGGGGGTAAAATTTACATACATACATATACCAAGGTTTTTTTCCCCCTTACAAGGGAGGTAGCCAAAAAGTTAAAGGCATAAAATCATTCCCACCCATTCCATCCCTGAATACACTACACACCCCTCCACCCTCCCTCTCATCTTAGCACCTCCTGGATGACTGGTCATCCCTGCAGTTTGTCCACTGCCTTGGGTCAGAAGCAGTGTCAGAAGCAAAAGTAAAATTTAATAGGGGTAAAGTGCAACACATAGCTGATTCTGTGTAATATTGATGGGTGTGAGAGCTAGAGAGCATGGAAAACTGGAAAGTACCGGAATATTGGAAGGGAGTGACCTGCATCATGATGATTCACATTGGATTAAAAAATTTGGAAATCTTAGCTACAGCTCAGTGCTCCTTGAATACCATGAAGGCCATGAGATGTGAGCAGGAGAATTGTGATGGAGATGTGGAAGCAGTGGCTAGCAGGAAGGATCATAGTAGGTGTTCAGACTGTCTGCACAATGAAATTTGTCAAGAAGATGCAAAAAAGGTGTGGCATGATCCAGGCATGGCAATGCGGACCTTGGCAAGAGAGATGGGTGTCGGAGTGGTAACTATGAAGAAAGCGCTGAACGAGGATCTTTGGTACTCATCATACAAGAAGCATGAGGGTCAACTATTCACTGCCAAGGCACAAGAGAACCGCCTTACGTAAGCCAAGAAACTAGTCAACATGGTCAAACACCTAGTCGAGCCAAAGATGCTGATTCTTCTCAGATGAGAAAAACTTCTGTCAGGGCCAGCTGCACAACACACAGAACAACAGGTGGTTAGCCTACAGTCTGCAAAGTCCTGCACTTCATGAAGACCAAACTCCCTCAAACTGTGATGATCTTTGGTTGCGTTTCCAGTGAAGGCCACGTCATGCTGCCCCACATCTTTGAAGAGGGACTCAGCTGTACGAGCTGTATTTGGCAAAAGATCCTCTAAAAGATGCACTCTGAATTTTGAGAACACATCAATTTTTAGCCAAGATACATTTTTCTTTCCTTTCCGAAAGTGTAAAATTGATCCCAAACACCCTGTATGTTATGCAAAGCAACATAATACTGGATCCATTAGTTTTGTCTGGTTTGAGTGTGATGACTACATTTCCAGAGCACTGATATTGCACAATGTGCATAAATATAGTTCATTATCTTTGTGAGTGATAGGTGTCCCCATGTTCTCTACTGTTTGAGGTGTATGTCTTGAGTGTACATAGCTGATTCTTAGAATTCTATTTCTATGGACACCAAAGTTGATCCAATGCCCCAGGTCTCTCCTGTAAGAGATCCCGCATTTGGATTTTATACCATTAAAATTGATCAGTCTATTTTAAGCAGCCAACATTTTAGGGACTTGGTGACATCCCTACAAACCAATCATGCAACATTCATTAGTTTTGTCCACTCAAAAAAGAATACTGGTCACCTTTAACTTCTACAATTCCTCCATTCTGCTACTATTACTTAACCCATCTCTTACTCTTTTTATAACTTCATCTCTTTGACGTGATATTATCCACAAAGGTAGAAGCACTGGCTATTTCCAACAAAGTAATCTGGCTTCAACCACGCTATTCTGTTCATTTCTATGGTACCCTGCCCCCAACCACCTTGGTCTTTGGATCATGTGCTGGACTCATGATCGACAGCCATTGTCCTCCCGGAAGAGACTGACTGATCTATGGATAATGCTGTGACCTTACACACACGCACACCCCAAACTCCCCGCCCACAAGAGTTGGAGTAACGACTTGAAGCGCAGTGATACTGAAATTATTTCAACCCTGGGTAGGATTCGAACCCGGACCGCTGTAGTGACAGTCTAGGACTCTACCAACCATGCCACTGTGTGTATGCGTGTCAGCAAATATAAGATATATAACTGGGAGAAACACTTCCTCAAACCAAAATTCAAGCCACATACATACCCTTAATGCTGTGAGGCCTGATGGATCTCTCATGGTACCACTTTCATCTCTCAAGTTGTAACCTTCTGCCCGTTTGTCCCTTTCTGATACCTTCCATAACTTTATTGTCTTATCTGGAAAAATATATGCACAAAAAATTATCAACTTGTCCACTGATCTACGCAAAGAAATTTGCCATATACTCCCAAACACTGGAGAGAGAAAAAAAGAATAGAAAAACCATATATATGGATATATAAACAACCATCAATAATAAATAAATAACAATAATAAAAACAAACAAGTATTAATAATACAAAATAAAAAGTAATAATAAAAAAAAAATCACTACACTTACCATTTGTTGATAATAAAAAATGTGCTGGGTTTTTCCTTTTAAGCCATCTTATTTTATTAATTTTTTCTTCTATTTCTAAAGATTTTAGGTAGTCAAACTCTGGCTCATGGCTTTGGAAGGTACTATACACATTGTACTCGCCTCTTCTGGGAAGGCAATTTTTAGACTGAAACAAGAAGAATTGAAAATTAATCATTGGAAAAGCTAATAAAACCTTTCTTTCAAGTGAAATACAGCGAGTCCTCCTTATACGGTAATTCTTTATCTGATAAATTCACAGTTACAGTATTTGGTAATTACTACCCACGACACTATTTATGGTAAGAAAAATTCACAGATACGGTATCCGCTTGTGTTTTGTTTACACCGTACCACAGCGCCACCACGCCATGTGGCCACCACAACAGACTCTTCCCGCGTTCGGTATATGGTAATTTCAATTTGCGGTAAGGTTTTCAGGAATGCATGTACCTTATAACGAGGACTTACTGTACCTTGAAAAACAAATTCAAAATCTTGACACTATGTCAACATGTAAATTAATTTACAATTTTATTATTAGCATTTGCATATAGGGTTAAACAGAAGTATACAGTCAACCTTAAGTGTGGCATTAAGCAAAGGACATGGCCTAGAGAAAGATGACATACCTAATATTCAAATAGATGTTTAATATTTTTATACATTGAAGTGATGACTTAAATTCTTGGTTATGATAACCTGAAATCTATTCAAATTAGCATATAGTTATAAAACTGCTGATTCATTGAAATCGCCAAATTTCACATGGCTAAAGGCAAAGTCCTTTTCCTTTCCCTCAGCTAAAACCTAGGCATTAGTTTTTAAAATTCTACATGCTGAAAGTGTATCCCCCTCTTAACCACTTCAGTATGACGACGCTTACATAGCTGTCATGAAGCATGAGTGGATACACGAGGATGTAGGCATCGACATCTTGATTATATTTTTTGTAGAGTTTATATTTTTTGTAGTTACTCCCGGATTGTGTGAACTGGTTTGATCATATTTTTTGTGTTTATTATTACTCAGAGTAAAAGAGTAATACAGAAGTGACTTTATATTTTATAATGCAAGTAGTGTGATGCAAATTACATATGGCAGCTGATACTGCACACAAGAATTTGAGTCGTAACTAAGTGGTTAACCACACAAATTATAAAAAGATAAAGCAACAATAAATGTACATATATACATATACCAAAGGCTTTTTTCCCCTTATATGGGAGGTAGCCAAAGTATAAAGGTATAAAAACCACTTCCACCCATTCCATCCCCAACATACTTCATTCATCTACCCCCTTACCTCCCTCTTATCTCGGCAACTCCTGGATGATGGGTCATCCCTGCATCTAGCCCACTGCCCTGGGTCAGAGGTACTGTTGCAAGACACAGCACATCCACAGCAAGGCCACTTCATTAAATTGGCAACCCCTCCCCCTCTGTCCCCTCATCCAGAAAAGATGGGGCTAAACCCTTTTGGGATGCGTCAATTTATTTCTTACACATACTCCCTCACCCCCCATTCCCCACCAACTCCCCCCTCATGCATCACAGCATCATCCATACACAACCATTCTCCATTCATCCCTATCTTCTGTCCTCTCCCGTTCTTCCTCAAAAGACATTCCCCTCTTTCCCAATGCCCATTTTACCACATTGATCCATCCTAGGTTGCCCCCTCATATTCACTCCTTCCACACCTCTTTTACTAGTTTTTCTTCACTCGTTCTTCCCATGTCTCCAAACCATCCCAATACTTTCATCAACCCTCTCTCCCAACTTCCTTTCCACCCCTGTTCTCACTCTATCCAGCCTAGTAACCCCCATCATACTTCACAGGCACCTCATCTCAAACACATTCAAACTCATCCTCTCTTATGTTCTATGTTTCTTCCCCATACAGTGCTGTCGGCACAATCACACCTTCATACAACCTCCTCTTAGCATCCATTCCCAAATGTCTATTTCTCATTACACTGCTTAATCCCCCCCCCCCCCAAGGCATTTACTCACTTCTCTCAATCTACATTCTACCTCCACTTCTTCCTTTCCCGTCACATTCGCACCCAAGTATCTAAAACTATCCACTTCTTCTAGTCACTTTCCCTTAATATTCACTTCCATTCTGCTGCCAATTTCCCCCTTGTAAATGTAGTACCAATAATCCCAGAACAAAATCATAATCCCCCTCAAAATGTACTATCATGATCACCCCCTTTCCCAACCTGTGTGCCAGCCCAATCATGCAGTTGACAAAAACTATTAGAATTAAGGCTTACGATTCTGTACACAATATTGACTATCATCTTTCAGCTTATAGGAAGATAGAATTCTACACTTTTGTAAAAGCAAAGTTACTTTGTTGCTCACTGCTACACTTCAAGTTAATGGATGTATGCTCATGAAAAATTACTAAACACTAATATTGTTCAGAATAAAATGGCAAGATAGGCATGATACAGGAAGAACAAGGAGGACAGCTGATGGAATTTGTAAGTGGGCAGGTAAATCAGTGGGAAGAGTTATTTCTGGTAAATACGTTCTAAAAACTGCTATATCCTTAAATTTATCATTATCATTAAGAACATTTGGAGAAGATATGGATCTTCTCTCTTATTGAGAGCCAGTTCATCTACTTAGAAAGCCCTTTTCCTTTCTCAGCCCTCTTCCATATACACAACACAATCAGTCAATCAACCAGTAGATAACAATCAATCCTTGGACGCATGTTTTCAGCAAGAGACCAAGGGCAATAGCCAGATTAATTATTTTGCCTGCTTCTTTCTTGCAGGAGACTTGTAGCCCCAAGGAAGCTGGCCATAATCACCAGTTCAGCCTACAAGTCACTTGGTGAATAGGTTTCGTGGAGGCGTCTAAAGAAGGTGAGCGAGTGACAGTGAGTCAGTTGGTCCACTGCCCTGATCTCTCTTGCAGAAGGTAACTGGCAAAAGCCTTTGGGATGGACCATAAGTCAACCAGGGAAAATAATATACTGTGTTGTTGTCTGGGGATTATTAGTGAGGGGTATTGTAGGATGAAGTCTTCAGTCTTCTGTGTGGTGGTTGCATCTGAGGCAGTTTGAATCTGTGGCCTTACCAATCCTGTTTGATAATGTCTAAATGTTGGGTTGTGTCCTGTGTGCAGGCATGCTAGTGTGATTATCATTAGGTATGATTTTTTCTTTTTTTTCTTTTTTTTTTCTGTGGGGCTTATGTCACATGGTTGTTGTTGTTGTTGTTGTTGTTGTTGTTGTCGTTCCCTAGACTGTCTGTCCGAGCAGTCCCGTCTACCCAAGGAATGCCACAGCCGAAACTGGGTTTTCCCACAAATCCTTTATAGAGTGTATGTTGTGTTGTTTGCGTGCATGATTGTGTATAATACAGTCTTCCATTATGTGTTGTATGGTATGGGGTGAAGTGTTACATCATGGGCAGCTGTTCACAACACGGTCGTCCAGCCTCTTCTGGTAGCTTAGAAGTGCTGGGTGGTGACCGCATCGCAGTCTGGCCAAGTGGACTCTGTCCTTTCGTGGGAGAGAGGATTCAGAAGGGTGGATATCAGGGGATCTGGCATGCAGCAGTGTGTTGTCTTTCAGTGTGTTAATGGAGCGGTGAGTGATATGATTATGAATATGTTTCCGGAGGCTGGTATTTGGTGGTTGTGGAGGAAG
Organism: Oratosquilla oratoria; assembly: GCF_046742065.1. Taxonomy (NCBI): domain Eukaryota; kingdom Metazoa; phylum Arthropoda; class Malacostraca; order Stomatopoda; family Squillidae; genus Oratosquilla; species Oratosquilla oratoria. The sequence goes on from NC_134785.1 coordinate 25,501,968, forward strand.
AGAAGAGAGTATCTGTGCGTAATAAAGGTCTTTGGGTGTTGTTTTAATGTTTCTTGGTGTGTGTGGGTGTTCTGCTATGTAGTGTAGCGGGTGTGATGTGTTTGTGGTGGCTGCAGCAAGTGTTTGTGTGCCTCTCATGTCGAGGTGGTCCTTGACTTTGAGGACTTTTGTTTCATGGTGTAAATGGTCTGTAGGTGTTGTATTTGTGCAGCCTGTAATTGTTTTTAGGGTTTTGTTTTGTATGATTTGAAGGGTGTTGTGGTGTGTCTCACTGAGATTAGGAGCCCATGCAGGACTCGCATAATTCATCACTGAGCGTATGCATTGTTTGTATATTGTTATATTAGTTTCTTTGTTTTGTCCAAATGTTGTTCCAGTGATTGACTTAAGTGCGTTAAGTCTGGGTGTGCATTTGTTTTTTATGTTTGTGAGGTGTTGTTTGAAAGACATGGATGTATCGTATGTTACACCAAGAATTTTCGGTGTGTTTGTGTGTGGTATTAGAGTGTTGTTGATGTAGAGATGAGGTATGTATTTGTGCTCTTTTGTCCAGTTGGTGAGAAGTGTTGCTGTAGATTTGGTTGGAGCTATTTTGAGTCTGTTTGTGATGAACCATGTGTTGAGTGTGTCAAGGTAAGGCTGGATTATTTCTGCAGCTTTGTCTGTGTTACGATGTGTGCATGTGATTGTTATGTCGTCTGCGTAGGAAGAGATTTGTATTTCTGAGGTGTCTGGTGTGGGTAAGTCATGCATGTATAGATTAAATAATGTGGGGGATAGAACTGAGCCCTGTGGTACTCCGTTCTTAATGTTTCTGATGTGCGAAGATTGGCCATTATATGACACATGAGCATTCCTGCCTGCCAGATAATTGGCCAGCCATCTTTTGGTGTTATTGTGCATGTCTGTGTTATATATATGAGTGCTTGAGATTATGCATTATGAGTTTTGTCTGACTGTCTATGAAGGGTGTATAGTCTGAGTCTGTGGGGAAGTCTTTCTTACGTCGAATGGTGCGTCGGTCGTCAGGGTGAGATGCAAGATGGCTCGTCTGTGCAAAATGACGTATGAGTGCGTTTGCTTGTTGTCTGTTTGAGGGTAGATTATCTGTTGTTGTGATTATTGCTGCGTGAGAGCGTGTAGTGTTAGTGTTGGATTGTGTGATGCTGTTGAGTGTTTTGTACAATTTGCTGGTGTTTGTTTTGTGATCAAGTGTATTGATAAAGTTTTGCCAATTTGGTGTTTTTTGTTCATGTATTTTATTGGCAATCACAGTGTTTAGTGTTTGTATTTGGTCTGCTATGTTTTGAGGGATAGGTGTGGGGGTATTGTGTTTAAGTGTGTCACGTTGTCTGATGAGGCCTTGGATTTCTGGTGTGAAGTTGGGGTTGTGTGATTTTCTGTTGCCTCTAGGGTTGTTGCTGTTGGAGTATTTTTTGGTGGTCTGTCTTCCAAGGTTTTTAGTGATCTGTGCACAAGTTTTTGTGTGGATGTTTTATGTTGTACAAATGGTGGGCTGTTATAGATGTGTGTAATATGCTGCAGGCATTGTCAAGGGTGGTTCTTGTGAATTATTTGTACACAGTTATTACTTTCCTTTGCCCTGCTGTGGACTTAAGGGGGTACACGACACCTGGGGGGGTGAATTTGGTCAAGATATGGCATTTTTCAAAACTGTGTTCAAAATGTTCGTATACCATTTAGAAATAAATCCCGACAAATAATTTTCCAGCCGCGCGCAATTTAAAGGTCTTGGGTGAGGTTTAAAGGGACAGAGTTAAAGGCGCAACCCACACTAGAGAGAGGCGTGCCATTTAGGACCTTCAGGCGCATCGAATAACGTTGAAATTTGATTGAATTTACGCTCGCCCAGTGCTTCAATGGCCAGTACAATGGTGGAGGGGAAGGGAGGAAGGTGGAGGGAGAAGTTTTGCCAGCTTTGAGTGAAGCTAAGCGTCAGTTACCGGCTAGCTCTGAAAGGAAAAGTGCGCATGTCGCATGAGCTCTCATTGCAATCTATTACTTTAGCTAGTACATATTACTCTTTAGTACAGTCATCATGGGTAGCAAAAAGAACAAAAGAACATCCACAATGACAAAAAACAGCAGTTAACCCGTTGCGGCCGATCGCGGTAAAATAAAATGTCACGCCAGAGACGACGGGGTAGGTGAAAATTTTTTTTTCTCTGTTTATGGGCTAAATCAACTCATTTGGGTCTAAATAGTAAGAAAAACATCAATAGACAAGTCACCTTGGCGTATTTTGGTGGTAGGGAGCAACCTATGAGACGACGGGGTAGGTGAAAAAAAATTCTGTTTATGGACTAAATCAACTCATTTACACACGTGGGTGGTCGGGGTGCGCGCGCAGACACTGTGCGTGGGTATAACACATGCCAATGTGCCATACTATTCATATTTTACCCAAACAAGTCATAACTCTTGCTAATTTCGTATTTTAAAACGTGACGGATTATTACGTCAATCGTCGCTCGTTCGGCTTTTTATTCTGAGGCGCGGAAAATACATCCTCCATGTTTACCGTAAAATTGAACCAGTTTAGGAAACTGGCAACTCAATCAGGCTCCTTCCCTGGGAAGATCCATCACTCCTCTATCACGTGACACCCGGTAGAAGCTCAGGGGGCGGGTATTTCAAAAGTTACATAGCAACAAATGAAAGCCACTTACGCGACGGATCATTACGTCGATCGTCACAGCGGTAACCTTTTAGGTGACGTAATATTACGTCGGTCGTACACAACGGGTTAAAGATGGCAAGCAGTCAAAGACGACTAGCCAAGACCTCACCACCTCTCACTCCACCACCGCCCTCACCTGCACCTCTGTGACAGTGACAGAGGTAAAGGACAACATTAGACTAAACAATTCAAAGAGGAAGATTAAATCCAAAGAAGAAAGCAAGAGGAAAAAGATCAAGGCTATACAGGAAGAAGAGAGAAAGAAGAGAGAAGAAGGGACATCATATGATGCTGGAGGGGGTGCCCTACCAACATAGATTGGTGAGGGGAATCTGATGAGGAAAGAGAAGGCGCCCACTGCTGGAAAATAAACCTCTTTCCAATGATTTAGATACCCTGAAGACCCCCAGCAGTGAGGTTTCATATGAAGAAACCGCCAAAGGTGCAAAAAAGCAAATTATATGGTGTCGTCTGTGCGTCGTCACTACTGTGATATACTTATACTTTAGTTTCTCAGTATTTAAAGTACTTATAATTAAAATATGTTGATGATTTTTACTGTACTTATTATATAATAAGAATTAAGCCATGAAAAAATCAGTCAAATTGGTGAAACTATAAGCAAGGTACAGATATATTTATATTTCAAGTTGCCATATCTCCGTTCGATATTTTTTTACTTTTTTTTTAATCATAAAAAATCTAAAATACATCAGATTTAGATGAAACTTACAGGGAATATTACTTTTAGTAACTGCTAGGGCCGATCGTTCAAATATTTTGAATAGGATGAAAGAGTTCGGAGTAATAATGGAAACAAGACCAAATTTTTTTTATTTTTCACGAGTTTTGCCGTACATTAAAATTGAAATGCCTGTATGCAAAAGTATAAAGGAAATTGTTCAATTACTCAATGACCGGCCCTAGGTGTGCCTACTGACTAATCATAGCCAAAATATAAAACAAATTGGTCCTCGTATTATGGTGCTGTGCACTTTTAAATGTCGCTACTGGTATACATACATCATTCTGTTTCATCTAAAATGTAGGCAACATGGATACCTATTTACCCGAGAAGTTTCAGCTCTTTACTCTAAATAGTTTAGAAAATGACCTCCAGGTGTCACGTACCCCCTTAAGTACAGCCAGCACAAAATATCTTGGGACCTATTGAGTTGTTAGCATGGAGGGAAAAAAAAAAAAAAAAAAAAAAAAAAATAAAGTGTATAAACAAACGCTAGTAAACAAACACATGCGGGCTGTTCCGTTGATGTTGCTATCAATATAATTTGGCAAAAATAAAATCTACCCTAGCCATCACCTTGCTATGTACATGTGCACACCACACCATGCCTACACAACAAATCACTTGCGGGCCAACACAAAATAAATTGCTTACACACAGGTACAGCCAACATATGAATCGACCAAAACTTCACATCAACCAAAAATTATTAGTACAGTACATACATATACCAAAGGCTTTTTCCCCCTTAAACAGGATCGTTTATTACAATCAGGAATTAATGACAAAAAATGAAGATCAATGCCTGTTATTTTGAGTTTCTCCCTCTATGCAGTAAAAATTTTCTAGATGTTGGTATCTGGTTGGTAGCTTGTATGGCATCTTTCTATCAGTGTTCCTGCAGGTAAGTCATTCAGTGTTGTGCTTGACATATTTGAGAGAGGGCAAGTTAGTGTTGCTTCAATTTCTAGCACCTACGATTGTGTATTGTCTGTTGTGGTTTGTTTTGTTGTTTTCCCCCAAAGAATGTTTGTACATACATATATATACCAAAGGCTTTTTCCCCCTTACATAGCCAAAAAGAAAAAGGCATAGAAATCACTCCCACCCATTTAATTTCCCATATATTCCACTCCCCTCCACCCTCCTCCCTCCCTCCTATCTTGGCACCTCCTGGATGTTTGTAACCACAGAAAATGCAATCAAGCATGTTCACAGAATACAGGGATCACTCAGCTACAACTACAAAATAAATATAATCAGGAAGCAGACACTGGCATCCTCATATGCTCATTCGCACTTCATGATGCCTATGTACATCATCGTATTTATGGACAAAATAAAATTTCTCTGGGTGAAGGGCTTGTCTCAGGATTATTTCATCAAACTTGCCCACAGCATGCCTAAAATTCTTTGCATGGTGATGAAAGCTAAAGGAAACATGGCCCCAAAAAAAAATTCTTACCACATTGAGGGAGAAATGCAAAATTACTTTGTAATAATTTCCTATGTTAATAATTGGGCAAGTCCCAAGAATTCTTGCAGTGGCTGTAGGTTCATATTCTTGTTGATTTTTTGCTGTAAGATCTTTGATGTATAGGCTGAAAGTTAGGCTAGAATAAAATATGAGGCCTATAATTTTGGGGTTCTTTTTCAATGGAAGGATTTAGTAATTTAATTTTAATTTATGGTAGTTTTTTTATTCATGATTGGCTGATGTAACCTCACTGCTGATTTCCAGAGTAATACTTCCATTCTGTCATTTTGAAGCCACTGTTCCATATTTTTCAATTATGTTTGATTTTTCTTTGCTACAATTTTGCATTTACTGTGCTAGGTTATCACATTCAGGCCATCTTTATAAGAGAAAACACTTGCTGTTCTGGTTCTGGAGTTGGATGATCACTCGGATATTAAATAGTAATGGTGAAAGTATTACACTATGAAAGACTCCACTGCATAGCCTTTTTGTTTCTGAGATTTGGTTGTTTAGGGTTACTCTCCAGTCTTCATGCAAAGTTGGTTAACCACTTTTTGTTGATGTTATATGTCTGACATACAGTGATGGTGATCATGTGTTCAAGTATACCCAATACCACCATCTGTGGTGGCTTCATGTTATTGTTCAGCATGAATTGTGCTTTAGGATGCAATTGATACTTTAGGGACTATATGGGGCACCTCCTACCAACCAGGGTCTCACATAATTTTTGTCTATGTTAATGGAAATATCTAAGCATAGAGAAATGAAGCTACTTATTGTATTGCAACTGTCCCTTTATTATGCTGTCTCACCCCCTCTTAATACTGTCTTGTACCAGAGTATATATTTCCATTTTTGATTCTCCCCTGTGGTAGGGGAAAAAGAATACTGCCACCGAGTCTTCCCACTTAGGTCATAAAGACAGCTAAAACAGGACAGTGTGGGACTAGGCATCCTTCTCTCTGTATCCCTATGGATACATTCAATAAGGCATAAGAGGGTCTAGGAGTTTTCCTACAAAACCCTAAGGTTTGGGTCTTTTAATGCGTGTGGGTGTGGTACAGATGAGAATAAAAGGGAAGAGAAAGGCAGTATGTTTGTGATAAGGAAGATGGATGTGTTGGCATCAACTGAAACCAAGTTGAAGGGGGAGGGGTGATTCTGAGTTTGGGAGTGTAGTGGGGAGGGTGTCAGGAGTGAGGAGAGGACGAGGAAGGAGAGGACGAGGAAGAAGGAGAGGACGAGGAAGGAGAGGACGAGGAAGGAGAGGACGAGGAAGGAGAGGGGTGGCTCTACTAGTGAGAAAATAAGCATGCGGTGGAGTGGAAGGAGGTTTCTTCAAGGTTAATGTGGATGAAGGTGAAATTGAGGAGATGTGGGTCTATGTAAGTGCATATGTGCCTGGTAGTGAGAATAGTGTAGAAAGGAGGCTTTTGGGACAGATTTAAAAGAGTGCATAAGGGGTTTTGGGAGGAATGTCAATGTAGTGGTATTTGATCTCAATGCTAGAGTATGGGTTGAACCATTAGATGGAGTTATTGGAAAGTGTGGAGTACCAGGTAAAAATCATAGTGGAGAGTTAATGGATGTGTTTAGAGAGTTGATTATTGCTAACACCGTGTTCAGGAAGAAAGTCAAGCATAAGTACACATGGGAGTGGGTGGTGGATAGAAGGGTGGTTGATATTGTATTAATAGACTATGTAGTGGTATCCAGTAAAAGAGTTGGAAGAGTTTTGGATGCCCATGTTCTTATGAGAGAGAGCAGGGGGATATCAGATAAATTTTTGGAAGCTAAGCTGAGAGTGAAGGATATGTGGAGATTGAGGAAAAGGGCAGAAGGTAAAGAAGTGCTTAGAGTAAAATGTTTAAATGAAAAGGAAAAAGAGCAGTACTGCAAAGAAAAGCTGAGACAAGTATAGAAGGTGGTGAAGGAGACAGTAGAAAGAGGGGTGGACAAGGAATGAGGGTGTTTCAAAGAGGAAGTGAAAAGATGTGCAAAGATGGTATGTAGAACAAGGATGGGAGGGAGTAGAAGGTAGGGTAGTAAGTGGTGGGATGATGAAGTGAACAAGGTAGTAGAAGTGAGCATTCAGAGTGGTTTCACATTAGGATGAGAAAAAAAACATAAGGGTATAAAGAAAATGAATTCTTGTAGGAATTCCTTTAGGGCTGCAGATATCAGGACACCTAGTCCCATCCTCTCCATACCATTTTAGATCCCAAGTGGGAAAACTTGGTGACAGTATTCTTTCCTCCCCTACCACAGGGGTGGGCAAAAATGGAAATATATATTCAGAGATGTGGTATTGGACAGTATTAACAGTGGGGGGACAGCATAATTAAGGGACAGTCACAGTACAATGAAGAAGTATAATTTCTCTATTATTAGATATTTCCTCTGACACACAAAATGATGTGTGACTCTGGTCTGTAGGGGCACCCCATATAGACCCTTAAGTATCAGCTTCATGTTACCGAGTGGATTTCTGTACAATAACATGCAGCCAATACCACAAACAGGGAGAGCTGAGAAGCTAAGATGACAGGGTAGTAGAGGGGAGTGGGTACATGCCTTTGGCTTGGCTAGCTCCCTTATAAGGGGGAAAAGCTCTAGGTATATATAAAGAAAAAAGAAGAGGCACAACAAAAGATAAAGGAGGCAAAAAAGATAGATGTAAATTCCGGGAGGAGTATGACAAAAAAAATTGAAAGCAATAAAAAGAGGTTTGGGAAGGAAATTAATGGAAGGGGAGTCCAGCCTTTGTCCTAAAAAAAATGCAGGCGAGCAAAAAAGTACTTGCCTAAATTTTATGTGTGACTGCTTGATGAGCACTTTTTTTCATATGGTTGGAATTGAATCATGACACATTCAACAAAGATGTCTTTTTTCTTTAACATGTGAATATTACAGGAGACCTACCTGTCTCCTAAGTGGGAAATATAAAAATGTTTCCACAGCCTTCATTCCACACCAATCACCACTGCACAATACCAACCAATAATCATGATAATACAAATTAACTCATCTAATCCACTATTTCCTTGCAACCCATACCTTATCTGTGCACCTTGCCCTAATGCCTCAGGCTTCAAACCTCCATTTTATAAAGGTAGAATATGAGGCCAGCATGGTCAGAGACATTTGCCATTTTATATGGGAATTAGCTTACTTGCAACCTCTCTTCCAGGGTCTTCCTCCTACTGTCCTATTTCAGGGTGTGTCTTACAAAGAGCCCAAGCTGTAAAGCCCTGGCACGAGGTAGGCTTACTTGATGAATATACCACAATGCTCAGCTTCATTCTGTGGTAAACATCATCCCTGAAGCACACGAAATTTTTTGTAGGTGTGCATTTTTGGTGTTCCTCATTTCGAATTTTGGCGCATTATGACATGGGTGCAAAAATGTGCACCATCAAATACAATCCCTGTCAGTCAGGTAAAGAAGAAAAAGTAAGACACAGATGGACAGATCTGAACAAAAAAAGAGGCTGTAAGGTGAAGATGGGTGGAGTAATTCAGAAAGCTGTTGAATGTGAATGGGGGGGGGATTGGTGGTAGCAATGGGATGTGCTAATAAAATGACAATGATGGGAGAGGAAAATGAAGGAGAAAATAAGAAAAGAGGCGCAAGTAGCTCTGAGAATTAAAGTAGGTAAGGCACCTAGATTAGATGAGTATCATGCAGTGTCTGGAGGGAGAGTGATGGTGGACTGGCTAGTGCAGTTGTTTAATGTGTATATAAGGGAGGGTTGAGTGCTGGAGGGCTGGAGGATTGCCTGTGCAGTTCTGCTGTACAAGGGAAAAGTAAACAAATGTGAGTGCAGTAGTTTCAGAGGGATCAGTTAGTTGAGTGTAGTTGGGAAGGCTTGTGGGAGGGTTTCAACTGAGAGAATTAAGAGAGGAACAGCATGGATTTAACCCATTCAACTCCGATGACAAGATGTCTTGTCATTTGGTCAAATAAAACAAAAAATCATAAAACACCAAAATGTTTGATCAAACACCAGAAAAATATGACGTCAGTCCTCGAGGACTGACGTCATATTTTTCTGGTGTTTGATCAAACATTTTGGTGTTTTATGATTTTTTGTTTTATTTGACCAAATGACAAGACATCTTGTCATCGGAGTTGAATGGGTTAAGAAAGGTAAGGGGTTGTGTAGATCAGATACATGTGGTAAGGCAGATATGTGAGAATGTTTTAGGAAAAGGTAAAGATGTTTTAGGGGCCTTTATGGATTTGGAAAAGGCTTATAAGATAGACAGGAAGGCAATGTGGAAGGTTTTACAGATAAATGGGATGGGGGAAAGCTGTTGAGGGCAATCAAGAGTTTTTACATGAGTAATAGAGTCTGTGTTAGAACAGGAAATGAAAAGAGTGGTTTGAAGTAAAGATGGGATTGCATCAGGGATGTGTCATGTCACTGTGGCAGTTCAATGTGTACATGGATGGGTGGTGTGGGAGGTAAAGGCAAGGGTAATGGGCAGGGGACTAAAGATGGTTAAAGAAAAAGGAGAAAAGTGTGAGGTGAGCTAGTTGTTGTTGGGTGACAAAACTGCTTGTGGCAGAGTCAGAAGGGGGATTAAGGGAGTTGGTACAATTGGGAAAGGTATACAATAAGTGAAAGTTGAAGATTGTGGGTAAAAGCAAGGTGATGCGATGTACATGGGGAGAGAATGGCAGTGAGTTAGAAGTCTTGAGGGAGACAGGCTAGATGAGTGGAGGTTGAGGTAAATTGTAGACTGAGAGAAACAACTAAATCCCTAGAAGGATTAAAAAGTGTTATAAGAAATAGCCATCTGGCAATGGATGCAAAGAGGCAATAGCAGGTAGGAGGTGATTGTACAGTTCTGTATGAGGCAGAGACGTGAAATTTAAGAGAGGCAGAGAGGAAAACTTTTTGAGGTGAAATGTCCAAGAAGTATGGTAGGGATTACTGGGTTAGATAAAGTGAAAAGCAAGGAGGTGAGAAGAGTGGGAGAAGAAAAGGAAATGACAGAGAGGGCTGATAAAAGAGTATTGGGATGATCTGACATATGGAGAAAATGAGTGAAGATTAGTAAAATAGGTACGGAAGAAGAGGTGGATAGAGTGAATTTGAGGGGACAATCAAGGATGAGATGAATGGTGGGGTGAAGGGAGCATTGAGAAAGGAGAAAATGTCTGTTAAGCAAGGAAGGGAGAAGGCAGGGCATAGGAATGAGTGGAGAGTAGCTGTGTATAGATGATACTGTTATGCAAGGTAGGGAGGGGCAGGGTATACAGGGTGCTTATTTGTGAATAATATGACAACCCAAAAGGATTTCTCCACCAAATCTTTTGTTCTGTAAGCCGGGATAGCATTGCTGTGGATGTAGTCTTGCTACATTGCTTCTAATCAAGGGCAATGGGCAGGATACAGGGATCACTTGTCATCCATGAGAAGCTGAGAGGGAAGAGGGAGTGGTGAACGAGTGGTATGAGTGGGAGTGGGTATGTGCCTTTCACTTGGCTACCTTCCTTATAAGGGGGAAAAAGCTCTTGGTATATAGACAGAAGTTGTATCTATGGCATCTGCTGTCCATTGTAAAGCTAAGTCTGAATTGGTACTGATCCAGAGTAGAATGATGGCCTGAACATAAGCAGACCATAGCAAGTGCATGTATTTACCTAATTGTAGTACACAATAAAGAAGTAATGCTTGTTGGGTTCAGTCTCCTATTATCTAATTTTCTAATATACCTAGACTCAAATTCATGTATGGAACTTTATCTATATCTTTGATTTCCAGTTACCATATTTGGATTTGAACACCACAATGTTCCTTATCCTCTCCTAATTCTCTTCAATAACATCCTCCCAAAATCATTTCAAACTACACTCAACAAACTGATCCCTCTTGAAACTACTACATTCACATTTGTAATTTTCTTTTATTTATCAGAACTATACTAGCAATCCTCCAGTCCTCGGGCATTCTACCCTCCCTTGGACATACATTCAACAACCTGATTAGTCAATACACTAATTGTACCTCCCTTGTTCAGACAATCTGCATGACACCTAACCCAGATGCCTTACCAGCAGTCATCATTTTCAAAGCTTGTGACTCATCTTTTCCTATATCCCTTTCATTTTCCTCTTCCATAACAGTCATTTTTTTCTAGCTCCTTCCACTGACATACTCAATCCCTCCATATACTCCTCCATAATCAACAACTCTCTAAAGTACTTACTCAACCCATCTTTCTCTTACTGCCTTCACCTCCATAAATATCCATCCATCTGTACCTTTCACCTTTTCTCTCCCCAACTCCCCTCTTCACTCCCAACTCCATAGCAAAACATTTCTTCTTCTTCAAATTTTATGACCTAATCCTATCCCATTTTACATCTCTCTGCTTTGCCTCTTTTATCTTACATTTTGCTTCTTTTTCTTGTACCTATCATATGCTTCCGTCTTGTACCTATCATATGATTCCATCCTATTTTGCAAGCAATCCACATATTCTCTTATACTACCATCTTCACCTCATCATCCCACCATTCACTACCCTTCTATTTGCTCCCAGCCTTCTCATTCCACATACTATCTTTGCATGCCTTGTAATTTCCTCCTTGAAACAAATCCATTCCTCTTTTACTCCCACTTCTACTTTATCCTTCACTACCTCCCATACTTCTCACAGTTTCTCCTGGTATTCCTTCTCATTTAAAAGGTTTACTCTAGGCACC